>NW_003314275.1:2453625-2567559 GCF_000143415.4 Selaginella moellendorffii
TAGTGGGTAGTTAGTCTGGCCGACTAACTAAGGCATATTTAACTCTTATTTGCATGCGTATCTTTGTTTTGCATCCAACTTGGGTCTAAGTCCAAGTTCCATACCATGCTAATTAGTGAAATACCTATATCTTTACGTTAAGCCACTGGTATATTGAAATAGTGTCAAACTTTATTTGGGTCCATTTTGCATGCTAATCTTGGTATTAAAATGTTGAATGCTCTAAGACTATTCCTACATCACTCCATGCTCCTGTCTCTTCACTTTTTGGGCTGAATGCTCAAAAATCACACCATACTCCAATTCTTTCACTCATTAGCTGCAAGTTTGGGAGTTTAGCTCCATATCTTCATTCAGTGGCCCAATGAGTGGCTTTAAAACTCGAGTTCCACTTTGTTGTCCATTGGATATGTGATATATAGCATATGGCATATAGAGGGTTTAGATTCCACTTTGTGGTTATTCTATGATAAATCACCATAAAATAAAGGGTGAAAACCACGTGTGTTACATGGACATATCATGCCTTTTACAAAAACATGCATAACAAGTTTCATGATAGTGAGTATGTAATATGCATTTTGCCTAGGTATGATAGTTCTATTGACATCATAAGGAATATCACAAATGATTTTTTATGTGTGCAAAACCATTGTCTTTCAAGTGTGAATTTAGTGTATAAGTTTGCAAAAAAAAAAACCTTTTGGAACTTGACAATAGGATGTAGTAGGGGGATGCTAGTAATGGTTAAAGTTTGTGGGAGTTACTTTATAATAGACATAATATTGGTTCTGGGATCAAGTGTAATGTGTTTAATTTAAAATCAAATATATGACTAATGCTCTCTAAAGGTATATGCATTGGTAAGTTATTCATTAGAGAGGGGTTGTTTTTTTCAAGAGATCTTAAAGGAGCTCCCTTTGTAACCTTCAACATTGATTGTTACCGGAGATTTTAATTTTATCAAAGACAAATAAAACATTTTTATTTGTCACCGAATTTATGTCATAATAATGAGAAACTAAATATTGCTATAGAATATAAAGACTTCTTGGATCACTGTTTTGTTAACAACATTAATCCTTAAAGATGTGGAATCAAGAAGCCTACATTATCAAAAAAACAATTTGAAAACACATACACTAATTATTGTATAAAAGAAAGCTAGGAAGTTAACAAATTCATGGTTAAAATAACCAGTGAGCTCCATGAAAAAAACATAGACTAAGTGAAGGAGAAGATCTAATAAAATATAAGTCATTAAAAGGGATATAAAAGCTATCAAAATATTGATCAAGCAACAACAAAAAAGTTCTACATTTTAAACCTAACTATCAAAAATAAAGGAGTAATTGTTTACTTTAGAAGCAGAAAAAATGGAGGCATTAATTAAATTTAGATATTTAAAATGGTTTATAGTGAAAACTTGTTCTATAAGGACTTTTACAAGTCAATACATCTCTTTTATGGATGATTATGATATGATGCACATAAGCCTCCAAAAAATGCACAAGATAATGAAATATTATTAATAGCTATTTAAAACAAACCCTTGAATTAAAAACATTAGGATTGGATTGGGCCAGAGTTATTACACATATGGAATAATATGATAGCAATTGGAAGATGGCCACATTGAGCAATTGTTAAGATTATATCACTTATACACAAACATGGTGATACAACTCTTATCAGGAGGCTAGAAATGGCACAACATTGACAATTTTTAACCTTAATAATCAATATTTATAAATTGAATTAAGTTTAGTTATAATTTATATTGCTTAACTTCCTTTTGTGTTTCCTTTTCATCATTTTCTTGTAATCAAACTCTATTGAGATTGATTGAGATAAGGGGATTGCCATTAGCAATAACCTTATCTCAATTATAGTTATTACATGGATTTACAAGATCATGTTTTTTATATCAAAACTGATAAATAAGTATATATATATTTTTAAAAAGGATGCAAACAAGAAGTATATTACAAAATTTAGAAAATATTGTTGTTCTTCATGTTACCATCATTTTATATGAAACTAAAAATTTAACTTATAATTTTTTAAAATAATATAAAACTAAAGTATTTTATTACTTTCATTTTGAATAAATATATTTAAAATTTTTAAATTTTCTTTTATCATCTACATATCAGAAATATTTCGAAATAAATATTTAGATAAATATGTAAAAGGTTGGATGCTTGACGGTAGATTAGCATCAATCCTACTCAACACCTGATACTTAAGCTCAAGATGGCAAAACTTAAAAAACAATTTACAGATAAGAGATGACTTTATCACTATTTTATGCTTTAGTGAAATTTCCTGCAATCTTTGCAACTTAGGTTCAACTTAAATTTCAGCAGATTGACCTAGGTCATGGATTGCATGCCTCTCCTGGGGACTCTTGCTCTTCATTACAAATGTAGTTCTTCAACCACAAAAAACCTGAGCGATTCTCCAGGTTTGTTGTAAAACCACCTGAATTCTATGTTCTCTTCCTTGGCAGTGCTGGAGTTATTCCACTGCATATCCAGCCGACACGAAGCTATCTCGACCTGGAGCACATCTCCATGGCGGTTCCCTTCATGACCTATGCACTAACATCATCCAAAGAATGTCTACCCTCTTATAACACTCTCCCGTACGTTTCGTATTTGGCGACTGACTGGGGAAAGCACGTCCCAAGTGCGCAGATACTAAGAGATTCAGTGTTGATGGAGTGCACTCTCAAGGGGCGAATGAGTCTCAATCCCAAGTGATTGGAGGTCCAAAGTCAAAGATTCTGAGGTAGCATCGATGTTCAAGCTCCGAGGCAATGGTATGAAAGAAAGACAATAAGCACAGAAAGGCATCACACAAATTTCCCCGTGTCTCATCCATCCTTGAAGCAGCCCGTCATAGGCAGTCGATTGACAAGCCGAAAGGACCAAGCGACTTGGCCAACTGTCGACGAGAACCAACCGCCATGAAACTTTCCAACGCCAGAGAGACCAAGCGCTTTGGCCATCCCCAGTGAAAGATTGTTAACGACAGGCCACAACTAGACGAACGAGACCACGGAACAAGAAAACATAGAAAGCAGTTCAAATGTAACAACTCTGCTAGCCAATACGAATTAGTGCCAGCACGAGAAAGTACCTGATAAGGACCAATCCAAGAAGGCTGGAACTTGGCAAAGTGATGCACAGCCGTATCAAGTCGCCACACAAGACGAATTTACGAATATAAGACTGAAAGCGCTGGTTAAACTGCCGCAGCGATTCTGGTGGTTGTTGTCCAATGAGATCAAGCTCGTCCTTGCTCTCCAGAACTTCAAACCTCGTCACAAAAAGTTTGGTCAGTGAGTCGAGAAGTCAAGAAAGAAAGACTTAAACAGGATGATAGCCACTGTGTGCGCATCCAAGGCTCTCAAATTCTGCCCAAGAACTGTTGTCCCAGCCATGGTTTTGGGTTTTCTCAGTCCAGGACATCACACCCTCCCCCCAGGGGCATCCTGGATGCATGCGAAGCAGAATTTCCTCTTTTCCTACCAAGGACACGACCCCAAATCACGAACGATCCCCACATCATGACCCATACCTCCCAACCTTGAGCTCGTTCCCGGCGGTAGCAGAAAAGCGACCAGGTGATGTGCCAAATGCCTCATTTATTGGAAAATGGGGTACAAAAGGAATGCCTACCCTAAACTCTTTCTCTCTCTAGTCCAGATCACCCCGTACATTTTCCGTACGTTCTAGAAAGCCAACCAGTCCAAAGTTGTGGGAACAGCTGTTTAGCTGGTACCTCCGTTTGCTGATGGTAGCAACTGCCATTTCCTATGCTGTTCTTGGGAGAAATGCACGATACACTATTAGTACCACTCAATGGAGTGAACATGATGATAGCTGATTGGAAAATCTGCATCAACATCGGTTCGAATTATAGTTAGCGAAGAGATAGCAGACTATTTGTATGCCAGTGTTGGGATCAACCAGTGGAACCTGTTCTTGACAATGATAATGAAGGGAAAAAAATAGACCAATAGGTTACCTGTGTTGAACCCGAGATTTGCTTGAGCTTGGAGCAATTAAGTGACCCTTTGCCCGTGTAAGGAAGTTCCAGGTCGCACAGGGCTTCTCTTAGCAGCCTTGCAAACTACCAAAAACTTTTAGAATTCTTTGAAAACAAAGCACTTTACATGGTTGTTCGAGTAGAGCTCAAGTAGCTTCTGTGGAGGATTTGGCAATGCTCCATTCCACAGTGACATGCCTCCCCCTGCTCGTATTATTGTCAGCACCCAGCCAGTGACTAAAGTGCTGGAACACACTATGATGAAATACCGAAGAGTTTACACTTCAATAAAACTTCTTACCTTTCTAAAATCCCGAATGTTGGCTTGCTTCTCTCACCATATTCCTGGAACAAGTAGTTGACAATATCGGCTGCCAGAGGCATTCATGCAAGCTGATTGTGATGGAAAGAAAACAAGAAAGTTACTCACAGCTCTCGTACATTGACATGCCGGTGTTTGGATCCAAGAGAAATGGAAACCTGTCATATTCGATGAGAATTTGTTACAGACAAGAGTGTATCACTTACTGCTCTTTGCCTCCAGACGATTTCACAAACGCACGATGGACTCGAGATCCTTTGGGGCACGGATACAACTACACAAAAATTAAAAAAGTTTCCATCTGCAACTTCTGCGAGACACTACCTTGGCAGAAAGATCGTGCTTCTCTCACTCGTCTACAGAAGGGACAGGCCTCTATATACAAACAAGAAAAATCAACAAACAACTGCAATACAAGAGTTTAAGCTTACCGAATTTGTAGAGCTTGAAGAGCTCAAGTTGAAGGTACGATCTGTGTCTTGACGTTCTCTCCCAAGGCGGCCTTGCCAAGCTTCCAATTCCCCAAGACAGAAGATGTTTGATGGCAGAAAAAAAAGATAATTACATACCCATATACCTGTTTTTGATAGTAGCAGAGACACTGGGCTCTTTCCTCGCACATAGAGGGGATATAAAAGGCCTGGTGCTGCCCTCTGAACAACTACAACTTCTGGGAACTCAAGTTGTGACACAAGAGTTGTAGGATGGGGCATTTGCAGATGATATTGCACTTTTCCTGCTCGCCACCCTAGGGAACCTGGACGCAGCAAGGTCCAAGCTCAAGATCTTCAGCATGGCAGCGGGAGTAGCTATAAACTGGAACAAGTTAGTAGGAGTGAACTGGGGAAAGCCAAGCATCGAGGCTTGGGGACAAGAGATAGGATATCAGTGGCGAAGACACTCGGTACCTCAGCATCCAGGTTGGGGTCCAGTACAGTGTGGCCACACAGGATGATACACTACTCAGGAGGATCTGGACTGCAGTTTAGAAATGAACACTGAGGAAACTCGGGCTCCCAGCTTGGATCGTAGTAGTCAAGGGCATGATCCTCCCTAACATCTGGTACCACCTCTCGATTTGGCCGGTGTTGGAAACTACATTGTAGAAGGTGTGATAGATGGTGCGAACCTACGTATAGCATGGAGCATTGGTTACAGGGCGAACCATGGCCAAGGTGGCATGGCAGTCTACAGCGAGGCCGTGCATCCTAGGAGAGCTTGGGATCATTGACCCCAGTGACATGGTGGTGTTGAGGTACAAGATTTTTCTTATGGGACTGCAACAGGGGAGACAGCCGTGGCAACTCATGTTTTGGCAGAGCCTCCTAGTGATACACCCCAAACACAATGCAGCCAAACCCTGGGAGGAGGACCCACGGTGGCTCTTCGTAAAAGGACCAACTCAAGTAGTGAAAGGGGGCAACTTCATCCAGAGCCTTCACCGACTGTGGAAAGCCTTTCCGCTGGAGCAAGTACCACCGACCAGGGCCGAGGAGTGGCTTAACCAGTCTCTGTTTTTCAATACATTGTTCAAAGTGGGAGGTGTGACACTAGGACGAGAGACTCACCACACAATCTGGAGAAAAATGCATGCAAACGGCTTCTGGACCATGAAACAACTGGCGGGAATGATTGACAGGGATTGGTGGTGAACAGCAAGAAGGACTCAAGTTTTTGGACCTTGGAAGTGATGCAACATCCTGCTAGACGTTCTGCGACTCCTCCGGGTGGTGAACGACACGAAAGCAGGGACAAAGTGGCCGAGAAGATGCCTTAAAGCAGGGGACTTTGTGGCAATTTAGTAGCAAACAGAGTGGGAGGAGCACGATGCAGTGCGACATCTGTTGGGGAAGTGGACTCGATCATTCACTACACCTACACCAGCATGGGAAGAAGGGGATGTTGAGGCGTGGTTCGTCGCTGCACCAGAGCACAACATAGGATGGCCTTTTTGCGTCACAAGAGGAGATATGCTCCTCCCAATGGGTGAGAGACAAGTGATGCTGGACGTCATGGACGATGAGGTATGTGGGAGGATTCGTGTGCTTAGGCAGTCACCCAAGAGGCTAGACGTGGTGGAATCAGAAGACCTGCTAGAGGGCGATGGACCACTGATATGGTGGTGACAGCAGCTGCTTGAAGATCTGGACTGGGACCCTGCCACATGGTGACGAGGGATGGGAAGCTTTTTCTCATGTGCAGTCAAGGAAGCGCGGAATGGACTACTGACATCGTGGGAGGAGGCAAGAGAGGAGATTTCAAAGCTATGGCAAAAGTGGATAGCATAGGGGGTTGACACGGAGCAAGTGGTGGACAACACGATTCACTTCTAGAAGCTGCCCGTGCAGGAAAAAGTGAAAGTCACCTCCTGGTTGGTAGCGAACAACGGTCTCCCGGTTGGACAGCAATTCCAGGATGACGCGAGTCACATATGCAGGGAGTGTGGTGAAATCGAGACAATCAAGCATGCATTGTGGGAGTGCGACACTACAAAGGAGGTGTGGCGCCAGATCATTAAGGTAGGGAAAGAGCTAGGCGTTACACAGGATTTTGAGGCCCACAGTGGGGATGTGCTCCACTGGTTTGAGGGAGCGAGGGGTCTTGCTTAGGGCCTAGCCCTGCAACACATCAGGTGCAAAGGACGACACAGTTGGGGGATTCAGGTCCACTAGGACATGACTGGGGTGGAGATAGGAGTCCCCGTGTGGGAGGCACTTGGCCATGCTTGATGGGTGGTATGGCGTGTGATGAGAGTCCAAGCCCTTTGGGAAGCACGTAACCGGGTGCACTTCGACGGGATATAGGTCAAAGTATCACAGGTACTAGCAGAATGGTGGAGACTTACATTGGGGGCAGTACGACTTCACCATGCTATCCTCCAAGACAGGGGGAGGCTCGAGAGGCTCGAGGAGTGGCAGAAAGCATGGCTACCATGTTTCGGTGAAGGAGACCACAATAAGGTTCATTGGAGATGGCACCCCCTAGAGTCAATCTTGCAGTTAGCACAAAGGGGGGACTTGGATCTGGATGCGACACAATGAAGGCAACAGTAGCCACTTGTATTGTAGGCTTAGTCTCACTTTAGATGAAGGAGATCTCCACTAGATAACGTGACCTTTGGGCAGCATGCCTGGTTTTTGTATTAATCCCTATAGGGCATTGGGGAATGTATATACATGTTTCACTGAATGGTATTAACACAAAGTGTATGATAGCAAGGGTGTTTGGCAAACACGGTAAGCTATCATCTGACAAATATTGAGGGACCAAGCTTAATATCATAGGGCAACACTAGTAAGTGCAAGTCAATGAATGAGTTTCTTTAACTAAGTCAAATATATTTTACTAATAGCATTTAGGAATTCTGTCTTGATGCTCATCTAGTCAAGTGCATACGCAAAGACCAATTTCCTAACTAGCTTAGGCGGAGATTAAAAAAAAGATATTTTTTGACCTCTTGCTATCATGGTAGTAAGGAAAGAATATCCACAAGGATTAACTAACAGGTAACTTTTGATACCTAAAGTCATATTTGCAACAGTTCACATCATAACTGTAGGCGACTAATTTTTCCATTCTACTTTAGTCACTTAACCACACCTCCGACCACTTGGAGGAGTCTCATTCACAACCTCCATAAGTCCAACTCAGGACTTGGGGCTTGCTAGCCCCAAGAATGGCATCCGTGCCACTCAACCTTAGCACGTGGTCCAAGTGCTCCACGTGTCTGATCCCTTGATCAACACCCCAAGGTACCACCGACGTATCGGCCTGTTATGCTAAGGCCATGCCCATTTACCTTGGTCACACTGGTGGTCCAACACCACCTGCATTCCAATCCCGTCTCTCCAAGACTGGGTCATCCGTCCATGAGTGATCATCCCAGATCCACTCCTTAACATCCTTAGGATGCCTACAGACATGGGGAATAGCCTTCCCCAATATCTCTATTCCGGTCCCCACCAAGTCCCTTTCTGTCCTTGGTTGTGTTCGCCAACACTGCCACTGGATCAAGGCCCACCGGCCCAACCACTAAGTCCCACTATCCTCTAGGACTTCCTCACCATGTGACCGTATCCTTG
The DNA here is from genome assembly GCF_000143415.4 of Selaginella moellendorffii. NCBI lineage: Eukaryota > Viridiplantae > Streptophyta > Lycopodiopsida > Selaginellales > Selaginellaceae > Selaginella > Selaginella moellendorffii. Next base: position 2,462,086 of record NW_003314275.1, read on the forward strand.
GTCACTACATTAGAGGCCTACTCCTCTTCCCTTTCACCGTTTGGGACTTTGGGACAACATTTCGGAACACCGTGGCCTTACGCAAGCCTCATGGGTACTCTCCCCGCCTTTCGCCTTTAGGTGCTCTAGCCATGGGCTTAGAGCGAGGTTCCGTTGAGCCACGACAGGTATCCAAGTAGGTAGTGCCACCCACACTTGGACTGGGAGCATCGGCCAGTCGATCTCCCGGGGGAACTAGAGCCGGCTCTTGAACACTTCACCAAGCTACCCCGCTTGTCGGTCTGTGTTCACTCTAGTCTTGGACTTCCCAGTGGGCAGCTCATCACCCAACATTGGGTCTGGCCTTCTTGGGCCAAACTGGCCTTTCCTGGCCAAATTGGCTCCACTGCAGTCCTCCCCCCTACTATACTTTTGGAGCTCACCAAACCCCCCAGGGTCTGGGAGACGAACGCTTTGGGCTTTCACCCTCTCAGACTCGAACTCGGACTCGGACTCGGACTCGGACTCAGACTCAGACTCGGACTCGGGCTCGGGCTCGGTCTCGGCCTCGGCCTTGGTCTCGGTCTCGGTCCCGATCTCGGTCTCGGTCTCAGTCTCGGTCTCGGTCTCAGTCCCGGTTCCATCTCGGACTCCATCTCGGGTCCATCTCGGACTCCATCTCGGACTCCATCTCGGGTCCATCTCGGACTCCATCTCGGACTCCATCTCGGGTCCATCTCGGACTCCATCTCGGACTCCATCTCGGGTCCATCTCGGACTTCTTCTCGGACACTTCCACGTGTCATGTGTTGGTCCTTTTTGGGTCCCTTTTTGGAGCCTTGCCTATGGCTCGCTTCGTGCTCATTCCTCGAGCACTTCTTTGGGAGTTCCACTCCCGCTCTTGACTTTTCAAGTCGGAGCTTTTGGTCCAAACGTATTACGCTCGTTTGGCTCTCGCTTCGGCCACTACCATGTGGCGCCCTTCCGGCTCCACTTTGGGGCCTAGGGATTTTGTGTCTCACAACTCCACCACCCATAGACAAAGTTCAATGTCCTCATCGAATGGTAAACCATTTTGTAAAGTAACACTCGCATGTGTTACCATTTCCATCCTTGGCACTCAGCCAATATTTGTCTATGGTTGGACATTGAAGGCTCACCATGCCTTATCCATCCTCCAAGGAGCATAGTCCCTCCAACATAGAGACTCATTTGACCACTTGTGGTGGTTCTTTCCTTTTATTGGTTTAGTTCTCACTAAACCTGTTAGAGACACCTTCTCTAACTTAATTCCACTACTCATTCTCGAGTAATCTCAGATTCCATCGACATAACCTTTGCACTTTAGAACTTTTAATTTTGACTTCTCAGAGTCAATTTCCTAAGTGTCTCCGACACCTTCCATTGCACATGGTGCAACTCCACTTCCCCATCCTGGGAAGTTCTTTACTTGAGGGCACCATCATCCTCTCTTCGATATCACGCCATCTTTGGCACTAAGTTCCAGTTATTATAATTTGTGCTAGGGCAGTCCACAGCCCTATTATTTGGCTACCTTACTCCCCCTTGGAGCTTCTACTTTCGCCAAATCGGAGCAATTCGGAATCCATCCTTGGAAACACAATTCCTTTCCCGCAATTTGTTAGCGTCCAACACCTTAGTGTTCCTCGCCTAACTTTGCCACTTGGATTCTTTCCAAGGGATTCTACGGCCCTATCTTGGCCACTCATCTTTTGCTCCTATCCGTTGATTGTTGCACCAAGCAACACCGAATCTCTACCTCCCTCCTTGAGGTATTTTTTTGATTCTATAGCAAAGGCTCTGCTTTGCCAAAACTAGGGTGTTCACCCCTAGTAAGTCTCTTTAGCATCTTCTGTTGTGGGCTCTATCCACAGCCCAACTTTGTGACCCTCCCATAGGTCTCTTTAAAGACTACTTTCCTTGGACACACTATGCCATCGCAATGACATAGCTCATTTCCCTAAGGTGCTTTTCCCACTTGGTCACCTTGACCAAGCCACACCATCATCAATAGTTCAAATCAACACTTTGAACTAGGAACCTTATTCCTTAACCCAAACAAGAACCTTGTCCTTATTTAGCCACAAGATCACCTAGTGATCTCGCCTCGGCACTTTAACAGGTTTGCCAATAGGTACTAGGTCTTCCAAACCTTTAACTTGTTAACTACGACTCCGGGGGCATCCCCCACACTTGGCGGTGCGCCTAAGCCAGCCCTTCCGACCAAGGGTCCATAGCAATTGAGACTGGGTGTCCCCATCTCATTCACCACGTCCTTGGTGCCACTTGCACCAAAGCGTTCAAGTTAGATATGCCGAGCTTTCACACTAAGCAATTTAACCGTGCATCACGACTCCGAGGCATCCCTCACTTGGCGGTGTGCCCAAACCAGTCTCCCCACTGAGAGTCCATGACCACCGAAATATGAGTGTCCTCATATTCCAAACCATCACCACGCCCTAGTGATTTGGGACTCGAACCCAAGCACTAGAGGGTCGGGACTCGAACCCAACCTCCGTATATGCATCTACGGATGGCATCACACAAGATGCCTGGCGTGACTCCCCACGCCGGTGCACCAACCTATTTTTAAAGCGCGCTATAGATCACAGCTTAGGAACTTAGTTTCTCCACACTGCCAAGTCCTCTCACTTGACAAGTCTGTGATCACGCATGGACTCCTCCATGCTTGGCCCCACAGCCCACCTTTTTTGAAGTTATCACCTTCAACTAGGGTATTCGTTCCCCCGACTTGCCAACCTCACTTGGCAAGTCCTCCGACCACTGTAACATGGTTCTTGCATAAGCGTGAAAGTCCTTGATCATCGACTTTCATTCAAAGCCCTCTCTTTGAACACTCGGGAACTACTTCCCTAACCTTGATAGCCTTGCCTCATGGCAAGCTTCAAGACCACGCTTCTGCTGCGCCACTCTGATTTCACGCGTTCCTTGAACCATTTACACTTGGCCTTTCTAGGTACTAAGCTACCTAGAATCCTCTTTGGGAACCTTGAAGGATCTCTGTCCCTTAGCTTGCTAAGGCCTCCCTTTTTGCAAGCTTTCCAATTACCATATAGTCTAACATGGACAATTCCATATTTTAGACTCTCCATGGCATCACGGTTGCTAGCGGCAACACCCTCGAGCCCCCACTTGATTCTCCACTCCCAGCTGGCATAACCAACCTTGGTTTTGCCCTTCGATTCCTATGGTTCGGTTCTATCCCCTTACTTCTTGCTTTTGGCTTCACACCTTTCCTTCGGTCATTCTCCTCCAGATCAGGAGGATAGCTTTGCACTTTCTATCATGCTTTGCACTTTCTATCATGCCTTAGCAAGTATTCTTAGGGATGAACCTACCCGATAGCCTAGGGAGTGGTTCCTCAATCCAGGTATGCTCACCCTATAATCCCACACACCGGGATTATGTTGTTGCTTACGGGCCTTTGCATGCCCATTGCTAGCCTTGCCAAAATTCCATTTTTGGCTTTGTCCAATTCGAGTAGACAGTCTTCTCCTGTCTCTGCCAACTTGGACATTTGGATAGCACCTACTATCCATCATTCGCTAGGGACTTAGTCCCTTGGGCCTTATCTACTGCCCTCGCAACATCAAACACCACCTCCTGGTGTTCTGGAGTGTTCAGGTGTCCCAATGACGGCTTCCTTGACAATGAGTATTTCCTTTTATGACATTGACTTACTATATCGCAACATAAGTAACTTATCCCTCGTAAGGGTATATCCAACTTCCCTATGCCATTAAGAAGGCTTGGGTAGCTACCTTCTACCCGTTTAACCAATTATTTTGCACCTCTTGCTTAGTTGCCCTATAATTGTCAAGTCCTACAACTCATTGCTTGGTGCTTCCACACCTCTATCATTATCTGGGTCACCACACCCTAACCGCATGCCTTCCAGCTTAGGCTATGCCTTTCCCATTTCCATTGGGATTCCTTTGGACAGGGTTCTCATGAACCCGCCAACTTGACCTCAAGGCAGCACGCCTTGGCACCTTCAGTGTTTCCACACCATTGGCTCCACGAGCCTATCCTTACCACACTACTTATTAGTGTTTAGGTCTTTGCCAAGACCAATATAGTTGTTCCTCATGTTAACTATCCGTTAGCACCGCACCATAGTGTTTGCACCCAACTCTGGGCGAAAGTTGCTTTCTTCTGGGAACATCTTTCCCACGATTTTAATATGGCACATTCTGTCATCAATGAGATACTCACTGTTCTCATATTTGGATCTTGTGATCCTCCCCATACCTCATGGGGCACTATACACCTCCGTCCAAATGCTTCAACCAATCTCTTAGGACCATTCCCTGACTCCACTTGAGTCATTCAGCATTTTAGACTTTGCTAATCCAATGACCTGCGAGGTCTTAGTCTTCGAGGTGTCAACTCGCTGGAATACAACTTCTTGTATTCAGGTCCTACTCACAAGGACCATCTTTGCAAGTGTTACTCCGACACTTGATTTGTTCTCTTGGGGCAACCTTTTGCCCGTTAGGGCCATGTGTCCATGTGATGAGAATACCAACTCATCCTCTGAGTGCACCCCCAACTCTTTGGGTTGTTCCAGCATTTATTAAAGGTAGCCCCAGCTACCACTTCAAGGACTCGTGTCCTCACCCATGCTTGACCTCTCACGGTCATCCATTCCGGTCTCACCTTCATGAGCACCAGCCTCAACTATGTGAGGATAATCTTGTGACTCCTTTATTGTTTTGGAGTCTCTATTTTTCCCGTGATCCCAACTATAGTTGTTTACCACAACTACCTTAGCCAATTTGCTGAGACAAATGCTCATCCGGATCACATCCTCAACTCAATGAGGAGAATCTTGCACTGTTCCCAAGATCTCAAAGTCGTTCCATTATTGGCCCTTTTCTATCCACCACCTTGTCTACAAGTTCCCACATGAACTATGATGGAGAGCCATGTCTTCCCGACCTGCTACTCCTCAAGGATAGGCCCACTCCTCGGACCTTCTGATGCCAACACCAGTGGTGATATACTTGAGCACCAATAAAAGTCGGACTAAGGAACAGCTCTGATACCAAATTGTAGGCGACTAATTTTTCCATTCTACTTTAGTCACTTAACCACACCTCCGACCACTTGGAGGAGTCTCATTCACAACCTCCATAAGTCCAACTCAGGACTTGGGGCTTGCTAGCCCCGAGAATGGCATCCGTGCCACTCAACCTTAGCACGTGGTCCAAGTGCTCCACGTGTCCAATCCCTTGATCGACACCCCAAGGTACCACCGACGTATCGGCCCGTTACGCTAAGGCCATGCCCATTTACCTTGGTCACACTGGTGGTCCAACACCACCTGTATTCCAATCCCGTCTCTCCAAGACTGGGTCATCCGTCCATGAGTGATCATCCCAGATCCACTCCTTAACATCCTTAGGATGCCTATAGACATGGGGAATAGCCTTCCCCAATATCTCTGTTCCGGTCCCCACCAAGTCCCTTTCTGTCCTTGGTTGTGTTCGCCAACACTGCCACTGGATCAAGGCCCACCGGCCCGACCACTAAGTCCCACTATCCTCTAGGACTTCCTCACCATGTGACCGTATCCTTGGTCACTACATTAGAGGCCTACTCCTCTTCCCTTTCACCGTTTGGGACTTTGGGACAACATTTCGGAACACCGTGGCCTTATGCAAGCCTCATGGGTACTCTCCCCGCCTTTCGCCTTTAGGTGCTCTAGCCATGGGCTTAGAGCGAGGTTCCGTTGAGCCACAACAGGTATCCAAGTAGGTCGTGCCACCCACACTTGGACTGGGAGTATCGGCCAGTCGATCTCCCGGGGGAACTAGAGCCGGCTCTTGAACACTTCACCAAGCTACCCCGCTTGTCGGTCCGTGTTCACTCTAGTCTTGGACTTCCTAGTGGGCAGCTCATCACCCAACACTGGGTCTGGCCTTCCTGGGCCAAACTGGCCTTTCCTGGCCAAATTGGCTCCACTACAGTCCTCCCCCCTACTATACTTTTGGAGCTCACCAAACCCCCCAGGGTCTGGGAGACGAACACTTTGGGCTTTCACCCTCTCAGACTCGAACTCGGACTCGGACTCGGACTCGGACTCGGACTCGGACTTGGACTCGGACTCGGGCTCGGCCTAGGCCTTGGTCTCGGTCTCGGTCCCGATCTCGGTCTCGGTCTCAGTCTCGGTCTCGGTCTTAGTCCCGGTTCCATCTCGGACTCCATCTCAGGTCCATCTCGGACTCCATCTCGGGTCCATCTCGGACTCCATCTCGGGTCCATCTCGGACTCCATCTCAGACTCCATCTCGGGTCCATCTCGGACTCCATCTCGGGTCCATCTCGGACTCCATCTCGGGTCCATCTCGGACTCCATCTCAGACTCCATCTCGGGTCCATCTCGGACTCCATCTCGGACTCCATCTCGGGTCCATCTCGGACTTCATCTCGGACACTTCCACGTGTCATGTGTTGGTCCTTTTTGCGTCCCTTTTTGGAGCCTTGCCTATGGCTCGCTTCGTGCTCATTCCTCGAGCACTTCTTTGGGAGTTCCACTCCCGCTCTTGACTTTTCAAGTCGGAGCTTTTGGTCCAAACGTGTTACGCTCGTTTGGCTCTCGCTTCGGCCACTACCATGTGGTGCCTTTCCGGCTCCACTTTGGGGCCTAGGGATTTTGTGTCTCACAATAACTTGGAAAATGAGAAAGTTTAGAAATTAAATAAAAATATAAAATACTTACTCACCTTTTTAGACTTACTTTGAATGCCCTTAATATTGATGTTAATAGGATCCATGATGCATTCGGAGGAGAATGACTTGAAATAAACTTCTGCTACACACATCATAAGCTTATACATCCAGTTGGGGTCATTTAGTAAGATAAAACTTATATAGCCAACTTCATATAGAAATGTTTATGACAAAAAGAATATATCACACAAGTGGTTAGGTGTGAGAAAGTTTCTAGTCCTCAACTTTCCTATCAATATTTGAAAACTATTTGGAAAGTTGAAGAGAATGAAGTTTGCAATGGTTTTTATACCTTTTAGCACTAATGGTCAAACTAGTGTTGTATTTCCATATTCATGTCGTCTTTTGTGAAAGATATCAGCAATTTACTATAGGAGCCAATGAAGACACCCACAATGCCTCGATATGTTATCGGTTATAGAAGAGTTATATGAATAAGAAACCCTACTATCATATATTCATTTGGTAGTGAAATTAGAGCTTGATCCTGGTTATCAAGTGGTGGAATATGAGTTTGATTTAGATCTTCCTTATCCTCATCTCCATTGTCACTTGCATCGTCATTGAATTTGAACTTCCCATGAGGTCACTTAACCCAGTACTATTTAAACCTAAAGACATTTAACTCCAAATAACCCAAGACCTTTAATCAATTGGAAAAAAGGGTGCACTTTTATTCATGGGTTTTTTCCTTTTATATTTGAACCTTTATAGATTATTTCTCAAGTCATTCTCTTTAATTACTTACAATCCACCACACTTCCTTGTAAATTCACACTTTCGTGAAAAATTGAGAACTACAACTCTCCCCAAGAGCCCCACTCTTTGATACTAAATATCCCAAGACCCTACTCACAGTTTGCATGATATAGATAACCCTGCTTATCATGTTCTCAAATATTTATGACAGCCTTTTTTCTCTGTTCATCAAGTAGACATTGGGGAACTTTAAAGTCTCTATCTATTATTTGTATGGAAATCAATTTTGTGATATTGTAAATCATATCATCTAAAGTTTTGTTCACTACAAAAGCAATATGTGTAATTGAGAAAAATGAAGCACACAATAAGAAATTTATATTTATGAGTATAAAGTTTAGCTATACTCTTTAGCTGCTCCTTTGGTCTATGATTGTTTGTAATGCATACTAGTGTCTTCAACTTTGAAGACTTTACATATTGAATTTTATACTCAATTTGTAAAAACTCAGCCAAGAGCTCTTCCCAACTCTTCTCCATATACACAAGTTCATATACATCTTGCTTGACCTTTACTAAAGGATAGAAACAAAAAATATATAAATAATCCCTTATAAAGTGAAGGAAAGACATACCTTATAGCACATCATAAACATAAAATTGATTGGGTTGTTGAACTAGATTATACCATCATTTTGAGTCTATAAGTATTGCAAGATCATCACAATAATATTGTTAGATATCATCCTCACTCAACTTTACCAAAAACTATAGTTCTTTGATGTCATGAACAAAGTTCTACTTTTGGACAAAAAATTATTTAAGTCTACATTCAAACATGACAAAGCAAGTGAAAGTGGAGTTGAAGGCAAAATTTTAACAAACTTATATATTGATCTTTTGGCAGGTTAAGACATGTCTATTGACATCCAAAAGAAGCTACACAATTACGGTTACTGTCAATAATTTGGAATATTATCCCTGCAAGCTATCAAGTCTCAGGATGGCTAATAAACATGTTATTGAATTCAAAAGACATCTTTTTCCAAATAGGATCTTTGCATTTCATGATCTCGAGTGTGACGGTAACAATTTCTATTATTCCTAGCTTGCAAAAAGCATATTACTACCCTTGGTAACCTAAAGCTCCTTTTAAAAGTGTTTGAATTAGTATTTGGATATTCAATGAAATATCTAAATAATCAGGTGCTAAAAGATTAATATTTGTGTCTACATTCAACTTGAAACAATACAAAATAGTGTTAGAAAAATATTTATTGATATGATATATTTGAATGGAATGTAGATCAGATTTAGTTTTAAAACTTACAAATATCTAATTCAAAAACTAAATTTTTTTATTTATTAGTTTATTAAGTTATATGTTAACTTAAATATAAATTACTTATTTATTTGGTTAATATAAACTGAGGATTTTTGTTTTGTGCCTTGTAGAATTGCCTAATATGTGTTTACATATTAAACTGTATTTTACACCACTTACTGAATTTTAAATGTATTTTATAAAATATAGAAGATAAACAATAATGCTAAAATTTAATTTAACTCAATGAATTTTAGAGTTAAATGAAATTAGGTGGGAAACTTATAACTATTTTTAAGTTATAGTTTATACAACTTGAGTTTAGAAGTTGATACAAATGGAAAAATTTAATACAAAAATAATATATTGTCCTGATCTCGTTTTGTCCAATCTTTAGCATCAATAAATATTCAGGTTAATTGTTCATCAATTTTTAATTTATAACTTAGTGATTGTGAGTAATATATTTACAAACTTTTTTGGTTAAATAATGATCAACCCTAAAATGGTTGATGATATGCTAGTCTACTTGCATATAGTAGCATTCGATTTTCTTTCAGCCCTCTCACCATTTTTCTTGTAATCAAATTCTATTATAATTGATTTTTTGTCATAAATGATGCAGATTTGGACTCTTGCTCTTCATTACAAATATAGTTCCTCAACCACAGAAAGATTCTCCAGGCTTCAACTGCTGGAGTCATTCCACTGCATATCCAGCCGGCTATCTCGACCTGGAGCACATCTCCATGGCGGTTCCCTTCATGACCTCTGCACTAACATCATCCAAAGAATGTCTACCCTAAACTCTCTCTTATAACACTCTCCCGTACGTTTTCGGATTGTACCAGTTTGGCAACTCACTGGGGAAAGCACGTCCCAAGTGCGCAGATACTAAGAGATTCAGTGTTGATGGTGTGCAACTCTCAAGGGGCGAATGAGTCTCAATCCCAAGTGATTGGAGGTCCAAAGTCAAAGATTCTGAGGTAGCATCGATGTTCAAGCTCCGAGGCAATGGTATGAAAGAAAGACAATAAGCACAGAAAGGCATCACACATGAATTTCTCGTGTCTCATCCATCCTTGAAGCAGCCCGTCGTAGGCAGTCGATTGACAAGCCGAAAGGACCAAGCGACTTGGCCAACTGTCGACGAGAACCAACCGCCATGAAACTTTCCAACGCCAGAGAGACCAAGCGCTTTGGCCATCCCCAGTGAAAGATTGTTAACGACAGGCCACAACTAGACGAACGAGACCACGGAACAAGAAAACATAGAAAGCAGTTCAAATGTAACAGTTATGACAGAAAGCAAGGAAATGCAGATTAACATTCTCAGCGATTTGAGACAAAGAATGCACCTCAGAACTGTGACGATCGGAAACCTCAAGAGACAGGGGAGAGAGAAGCATTACGTACCACAGGATCGTGCCCCTCAACAAGCTGTCTCCGCATCGCGAATGGGACAGAACTTATCCCAGGAGACAGTGTCCTGCTCCCGAATCAGGTTCGGGCCTGTTAGTAACAAAATAGTTCTCGCAAAGACACTCACAGCATTAAAAGAATAGAAACGAAACGTGAACTGTACCAGTCAAAAGAAATACCGTTTGAGATGAACTCCATTGATTGGCTTCGGTGGTTTCCTGCCGCTCAACTCTGCTAGCCAATACGAATTAGTGCCAGCACGAGAAAGTACCTGATAACGACCAATCCAAGAAGGCTGGAACTTGGCAAAGTGATGCACAGCCGTATCAAGTCGCCACACAGGACGAATTCACGAATATAAGACTGAAAGCGCTGGTTAAACTGCCGCAGCGGTTCTGGTGGTTGTTGTCCAATGAGATCAGGCTCGTCCTTGCTCTCCAGAACTTCAAACCTCGTCACAAAAAGTTTGGTCAGTGAGTCGAGAAGTCAAGAAAGAAAGACTTAACACTTTCCACATGCAGCCTGGGACCTTCATCGATGTGTCCAGGGATGATAGCCACTGTGTGCGCATCCAAAGCTCTCAAATTCTGCCCAAGCACTGCTGTCCCAGCCATCGTTTTGGGTTTTCTCAGTCCAGGACATCACACCCTCCCCCCAGGGACATCCTGGATGCATGCGAAGCAGAATTTCCTCTCTTCCTACCAAGAAGGACACGACCCCAAATCACGAACGATCTCCACATCATGACCCATACCTCCCAACCTTGAGCTCGTTCCCGGCGGTAGCAGAAAAGCGACCAGGTAATGCGCCAAATGCCTCATTTCTTGAAAATGGGGTACAAAAGGAATGCCTACCCTAAACTCTTTCTCTCTCTAGTACAGTACACGTTCTAGAAAGCCAACCAGTCCATAGTTGTGGGAACACTGCTGTTTAGCTGGTACCTCCGTTTGCTGATGGTAGCAACTGCCATTTCCCTGTTCTTGGGAGAAAAGCGCGATACACTATTAGTACCACTCAATGGAGTGAACATGATGATAGCTGATAGGAAAATCTGCATCAACATCGGTTCGAATTATAGTTAGCGAAGAGATAGGGGACTATTTGTATGCCAGTGTTGGGATCAACCAGTGGAACCTGTTCTTGACAATGATAATGAAGGGAAAAGATAGACCAAAAGGTTACCTGTGTTGAACCCGAGATTTGCTTGAGCTTGGAGCAATTAAGTGACCCTTTGCCCGTGTTCCAGAGGATGTAAGGAAGTTCCAGCTCGCACAGGGCTTCTCTTACGAGCCTTACAAACTACCAAAAACTTTTAGAATTCTTTGAAAACAAAGCGCTTTACATGGCTGTTCGAGTAGAGCTCAAGTAGCTTCTGTGGAGGATTTGGCAATGCTCCATTCCACAGTGACATGCCTCCCCCTGCTCGTATTATTGTCGGCACCCAGCCAGTGACTAAAGTGCTGGAACACACTATGATGAAATACCGAAGAGTTCACACTTCAATAAAACTTCTTACCTTTCTAAAATCCCGAATGTTGGCTTGCTTCTCTCACCATATTCCTGGAACAAGTAGTTGACAATATCGGCTGCCAGAGGCATTCATGCAAGCTGATTGTGATGGAAAGAAAACGAGAAAGTTACTCACAGCTCTCGTACATTGACATGCCGGTGTTTGGATCCAAGAGAAATGGAAACCTGTCATATTCGATGAGAATTTTTTACAGACAAGAGTGTATCACTTACTGCTCTTTGCCTCCAGACGATTTCACAAACGCACGATGGACTCGAGATCCTTTGGGGCACGGATACAACTACACAAAAATTGAAAAAGTTTCCATCTGCAACTTCCGCGAGACACTACCTCGGCAGAAAGATCGTGCTTCTCTCACTCGTCTACAGAAATGCAGGCCTCTATATACAAACAAGAAAAATCAACAAACAACTGCAATACGAGAGTTTAAGCTTACCGAATTCGTAGAGCTTGAAGAGCTCAAGTTGAAGATACGATCTGTGTCTTGACGTTCTCTCCCAAGGCGGCCTTGCCAAGCTTGCAATTCCCCAAGACAGAAGATGTTTGATGGCAGAAAAAAAGGATAATTACATACCCATATGAGCTTGAGTAGCTGGAAAAGGAAGCCCATTCCACATTCGATCACATAGATGAAGACTCTCCAGCGATTGCATCTCAACTATAACAATATATCAGGTAGCATTCGAAGAGGATTTAGTCAGCTGGATCGTCTAGAGATATTTGACTTGAGTGACAACAAACTCAGCAATGAAGTTCCTCCACTGGATAAGTGCACAAACCTTGGTTATCTCAACCTCCATGGAAACTCGATACAGAGCAAGGTGCCAACTTTTGGTGCACCTGCCTTACGTGGATCTCTGTGAACAAGTTCCACAGAGAGATCAGCTCAAGGCTAGCGAACTGCTTATACCTCAAAGTGGTCAACTTTGCACAAAACAATCTCACAGGCCTGCTTGAGCTGATGAAGTTGACAAGTTTGTTCTCCTTTGTCATATCCAACAAGTTGAGTGGCAACGTTCCAGTAAAAAAGCTTGAATTCCACATACCTCAGATATAGTGGGAACCAATTCACAAGGTGTGATTCCCCAAGAAATTTGCAGCTGGATTATGATCCTGTCTTTTGCATACAAGAGGCTCATTCTCTCCAGATTGAAAATTCTTTATGATCAGTCTCTTAACTCAACAAGCTCCATGGCAGGATCCTTTAATGTTTAATTAATTGATTGATTTATTTATTTAATACTTGTTTTTTTATTTTCCTTTAATGTTTGGAATGGTTCCAACCACTTATTTGGTTTTCCATTGGGATTCCAAGGCAAATGGAACCTTTCCATTACCTCCTTGTGGATATGGGACCAAAGATCACTTTGAGCACTTTGCAAGTCATATCAAAAGCTAAGAATTTGCATTTGGCTATTTGTGGCAGCAATCAAGGTGTGTGTGGTATTGGTTACATTTCAGGAATCATGTTTTGATCAGTAAGACACAAATCCCTAAGCACCAAAATGGAGTTGAAAGTGTGTCATGTGACAATGGATAAAGCGGAAGTTCAACTAATGTAATATATTTGAATTAAAAATTATAACTTAGAAAGTTGAGAATGGGAGTGGAACTCCTAAAGAAGTGCTTGAGGAACAAATACAAAGTGATCGGAAGCAAGTCTTTAAAACAAGATACAAAAAGAACTAACACATGGCAAATGTCATAAGACACAAAAGTGTCAAAACCAAATTTGAGACCTAGTCTGAGATTGAGTCTAGAATTGATTTCAAGTTCGATACCAAGTCTGAGATCGAGTCCAAAATCAAGTCTGAGAAATGGAGGTTGAGACTAGGTCTGAGAGGGAGTCCGAGTTCAAATTCAAATTCGAGACTGAGACTGAAATTGAGACCAAGATTGAGGCTAAGACCAAAACCGAGATTGAGACCAAGACTAAATCCAAGGGTGAAAGCTTAAAGAAATTGTCTCCAGACCCTAAGGGGTTTAGTAAATCCCTACAAAGTGGAATTAGTGGGGCTAAAAAAGGTTAGTATGATCAAGGAAGACTACACTTATGGGGTGGAAGATGATATAATTACTAAAGAATCCAATGCTAGATAAATAGGGTTATTTGATGAAGTATTTAATAGCTATGAGAGATCGAATGATTAATGTTCCCAATTCAACTATGAGTGGCACTACCTTGCATGCTTGCATGGATCATCAGAACCTTGCTCTAGCCACATGGTTAGGGCATTCTAGTGGTAGAAGGTGGGGGGAGTACCTATGAGACTCACATTGAGTTGCAATGTTTTGAACTATCATCCCAAAGTTTTAAACTATGAAAAGTAAAAGGAATAATCCTTTTGTTTAGTGACCAAGGGTATGGTTACATAGTGAAGAAGTATCAAAGGTTAATAAAATTTAGTGGATATGCATTCAAGCCCTAAATTAATACTGGTGGTGGTGAGCATTACTATGAATAGTGAGTATAGTATATATAGTTTTCACCCTTTATTCTATAGTGATTTACCATAAGATAACCATAAAGTAGAACCTATCCCTTTATATGCCACATGCCACATGTTTGGGGATAATGGACTGGAACTTGAGTTTTAGGGCCTTGGGCCACTAAAGGAAGGGATAAAGCCCAATTCCCAAACTTGCAGCTAAAGAGTGAAAGAACTAGAGCAAAGAATGACTTTAGACTTAGACCCAAGTCGCATGTAGAACAAGGACAAACATGCAAGTGGGAATTAAACTATGCCTTAAATTAGTTTGCCATTTCGAACAACACCCCCCACCCCCCCCGCCCCCCCTCTTGAGGAACACACGCTTTGGGATTTCACCCTTAACCACCTTTAGTACCAGAAGTTAATCTCTGGGACAAGTGTAAAGTTTACTAAATATGGTATGGTGCTAGGTCATGAATTTAGACATAGAACCAACACCACTGTGTTCAGGACAATCTCTACATTTCGTAGATATGCCGCAAATCTAAACACTTTCCATAAATAGTAATTAAGACCACACAAAGGGCATGATAACGAGGGTGTTTGACAGACATAGTAAGATATCACCTAGCAATATTGAGGGACTAATATTAATATGCAAAGGTTCTTGTCAAGCTAGTGCAAGACAGAGCAAAAGAGAATTAAAAGCCAAACCGAGTATGCTCAGCAAGAAACACATAGGAGTTCTTACCTTATGTTCATTTGATTAAATATAATTGCTAAACCCAATTTACTAACACTTGAATAAGAGGGACTGATAAAGGGTCTAACAATACAAACCTTCTACCATTGTGATAGTAAGGAAACAATATCCAAAAGAACTAGCCAATAAATACCTTTTGATGCCCGTAGTCATAATTGTAATACTCTCCCCCTCTTAGGGAAGATCGACGTCCTCGTCGATGCATATTCTAATCTAGATCATCACCAAGGAAACAACTCCAATTTTTTTTATGGTGTTTACATTTTATGAGAAATGCACTGACTTAAATCTCTCAAATGCACTACAACTCAAACCCCTTCTGGCCGTTGCCAACAAGGAAATGATCAATGGAGTTAGCCACCTTTACTACTTTGGGTGTCCCCCAACTTACAAAAAATGATATACCCTTACCTACATGTGGTATAGAGAGAGAAGCTAGAGGCCCCAGCCCTCATGAGTAAAAAAACCAAACCTGTTAGTAAGGTTTAGATAAACTACTGTAAACAGGCATGGTCATGCCTTTTTAACGGTTAGGCATTTTAATGCTCTTTACATAGTCACCTGTTTTAACGAAATAAGGAACATCAAGAAAGAAGCAGTTGATGTGATAAGTCAATAATAGTTACCCCATGACTAAAATTTCACCATGCACACAAAGTGCCGAAAGCAATTTACCTATACTAGCCCAAATGGAAAGATCAAGAAATGGACAATATCAAAGTTAGAGCCAATGATATCTTAGAGACTTAATTATTAAGGAATAAATCTTAGATTAAAACACAAAAGTATTCCAAGTAAATTATCATTTGATAAACTAATATTAGAGTACAAGAACCACCAAGATTATCATATTTGGAAAACATAAGATTCACTATCTAATAAAATTCAATAGCAAGTGTACCATAAAAAGCACTCAATGATAAAATTTAATTATCAAAGATTATAGATAATATACCAAAAAACTTACAAAAATAACTAAAAGAACACAAAATATCATCGATTGGCAAGCAAAATGCTTATGAATGTATCATCTAATGAAAATAATATCCAACCTATCAAAACCAACCATAGTAATAATGTTGCAAAGTAAACAAACATTTGTTTATGCCAACTATCACACTAGCTAATCTATATAGATCTCAGTCAACAATACTAAAAAACTAGAGTTTCTCAAGTAAGCGTCAATAATATTCTCTCAATATTTCAAACCCAAAAAACCAATCCAGAACAAACCATAAAGAACATATAGTAATGCGAAAAGTTATAAACTATCAAAGAGAATATCTAACTATCATAAAAGATCATCAATCATCCCATTAATAGAGAAATACATAATTATTGTCAAAGAAAGATTCCATCATCCCAAAGAAAGGCAAATCATTCTATATCAACATCAATTAAACAAAACCTTTGACAAGAATAATAGACTATCCTAGATGATAGTCAATCATCACCAATGATTGCTAGATGTAAATATTAACTCCAATATCGAAGTTAATAAGCAAAAATGCCTTCCTCAACAACTTCTAATAAATGAAACAAGGAGCATAAAACTCAAAAAACCAAAAACTTGAAGAAGCCTATTAATAGCTAAGTCTTGCCGAATAATGATTATGAGTTTTGCATAAACTAACTTCAATGCCAAAGAAAAAATCATGATATAACCCACAATATTCTTCTTAACACATCTAAAAGCCAAATTTCATAACGCAAAAGTTAATGAAGGAGTATGTCTACATTAATTTGAAAGTCAAGTAAAATGAAGTTATACTCAACAAGTGATCACCAAATGATCGTCCATAAATCCATCTTACATAGCAAAACATAATTCACTTTATAACAAGCATAAGAAGAATCATCAATGATTGATATATTCTTAACCCAAATCTAATAAAGATTCAATCACTTCAATATCGATCATTAACTCTTCCTTTTATAAAGTTAGTATAGTCCACAACTAAATCACATTTCAAGGAAAAGCCAAAGTTCAACCCCTACTAAATAATCTAGTCTAGAAGATAACTAACTCAAACTTACCATTTAATTTGTTTGAATGCTAATATAATTGCTAGCTAATAATTGCACGAATGCCAAAACCACAAAGCTATAGCCAAATCATCAACACTATTAACATTGAGATTAATGAAACTCAATATCAATTTCTAGAGAGACATCTTATTTCATTTGAGTTACAACATCAACAATGCTAATGACAAGACATCATTTTAATGCCATTAACACTAGAATAAAGATAAAAGAAAGAAAGAATAAATCACCACTCAAAGCTTTTTAGCAACTAAGCTAACTAAGGACAAAGATACAATATTTAGTATTTGAGACCAATCTTTCGACAATACTCAGTTACAGATAACATATCATTAATAAGTGAATCACCACATCCAAGACTCAATGTAATCCAACATCATGGACTAAACACAACCAAATAATATCGACAAAGATGGAATTGTCATGCCAACATAGAAAAACCATGTAAGTTAACGACACGATCCTTCGTAACACCATCTAGTAGAGCAAGTATATCACTGCTAAATCATCATCGAAAAAAGCAAGTGTTAACAGTTCTTAATGAAATGTATAAGTAATTATTAATCGTAAAGCCAACAATCACTATTCAACTTGCTTTCAAAAGACCCAGATACTAAATTCATGTCATCAAGTCATACATTTGTCAAATGGAAAGGTACATATATAAAAACATAAACAAGCACAAACTAAATAACTATTCAAATCCAATCAAACTGAAATAAACTCACAATATATTTAGCCAACAATTTTGAGCATACCTTGAAGAGACTAACTATGCATGAGTAATATTTAGTCGTAACTAAAATGAATACCATAAGATGGATTCATATTGGTACACAACTTCTTCATAGACAAATTATAATATGGGTACTAACATCTCAAATTCAAACAATTAAGTTGAACATCACCATCCTTAGCCAAGATGTAGGGCTATTAAGACCAAATCAAGATTAGTGAGAGCTCACTACTCTTATAGAGTTTAATAAAATGCAAGATGCAACATGTCACCAAACACAATCCTATAGAATAAAGGCACAAAAGTCGCTTTTCGAAAAAAGTGCATCATCCATTTTTCTACATTAACTCCAGACACTATCCAACTCAATTGCCTTAACCCCAAAAGTTAACATCCTTTTTAGGCTGCATTATACAAATTATCTACCAAAGTTTAAACCAACCAAAGTCAACTCTAACCTTTTCACTAATTTGTATTAGCTTATGAAAATGGAATGGTTTTTAGCAAAATGATCAATAAATCAACCATTGGAAAAGTTTAAGAAAACTTATGTAAAATTTTCCATCCCAGAGAAAAAATAACTCTCAGTCTAAGAATACAAATTCTCAAGACTCAACCAACTTCCTCCCACCTACAACTTTATATAGGTTCACCTCAACACTAATTCTCATGACCCAATAGTATGCTTAAGCATCTGTAGCGCATATGGGATGAGATTTGGATATACTGTCACCGTGAATCCTTGGAACCTTGGGGGATAAATGGGGATAAAATAGCCACTAAGGGCTCTCTCATCAAGCAATTGCCCCTTTTCCAGTTAGCTTAAGGGGAGAGAGATAAGGTGCGCTATAGTTGGTATCAGAGCAAATGGCACGGGTTCGATTCCCATTGATTAGTGGCTACTTAAAAAGTATAATATACCCTTGAGCAAGATATATTCCTACCCCTAAATTTGAAATCGTACGTATTGAACATCCATGTGTACGTCTTTCTTTTTGTGTGGTGTATCCATCGTGGGATTGCGGTACGGGTGGATGATTAGTTGCCTCACATGGAATAACTGATCTACATAATGGAAGGATTGATGATTGAGTGCGGAAATGGAGGTGTTGGTTCCCCTTGGCTCAGTAGGGGTTGCTAGTCAATAGTCAATGAGGACATTGACATCTCTGAAGGGGGGGTGAGTGTAGCCCATATGATCATGGGATGAAATTTGGATATACTGTCACCGTGATAAAAGAAGATAAAGTGCACTACAGAAGGGGGGGTGAGTGTAACGCATGTGATCAGGGGGGGTGAGTGTAGCGCATGTGATCATGGGATGAGATTTGGATATACTGTCACCGTGATAAGAGAAGATAAGGTGCACTACAGCATCAAACATCATACCTATATTTCTGATATCCAACATCGACTTCCGCAAAATGCAAGTGAATACCCAAGACTCAATCATAAAAACCATATTTTTATATATTCATATTGCACTAACACTCTTCTTCAATCATCTTCAAGATCTAGTATGAAGCTAAAATACTAATAAAAAAAATAATATGGAAAATCAAGCTCTAAAGAAAATTTCTCATCACTTGAAATAACAATGTCACTTCCACTAACACAAATGTTAGCAATATCAATGCCTCAACTTCACACCTTCTCCATCCAACAATTTACTCCAAGTGTTAACAAATAAATTAATAAGCCATAGCAAGTAAGTGCTATAACTTTTTCCAACACCTTAATGGGCAAACCCTTAAAAAAACAAAGTACCAACTTAAGTTTAGCATACTGAATCACCATCGAGAATTTAGTCAAAGCTGCTATAATGCTACTATATGCAAGTGGACTAACTTCATTATCAACCACTTTGGGGTTGATCATCATTTGACCAAGTAACTTTGTAAATATATTGCTCACTATCACATAGATATTATATAACAATCACAATAACTTGATCACTAATCGAGCAACACCACAAACAATGCCCATGTCATTACGACAAAGATTTATGTGAGTATTGAATGCTATCTTGACTCAATAAAATGCAATATAAATACCACACCCACCAATAGAGATCTACAACACCTAACACTATTAACTTTTTTTTATAACATAGATAAGCTCATGCCACTCTTTTTCTAACAAAACTCAAAACTAATCTTACACCAAACTATTTAAAGAGCAATAGTAAAGTTCCTCAAAAAATAATTGAGCATTGTAACCTTAGTCTTCAATAGCAAGCCTAAACAAAATGGTTTAGCGCTCCACCACTATTTATCCCACAACTCACCACTTGTAAAACTATCATAACTAACATGCATCAAAGTAAGAACTCTTGATTGCATAATATGAACACGAGCAATGAAATTACACATTGTTGCCAAATCATCTTTCCAAAGAAAAAATGATTTATATGTTTGATCTTTTGTTCCTGATAACCCTTTTTTTCGGTCTCATCTTAACTAAATCTCAAACTTGTGTTCACACTACCTTCAGTCTAATCCAAGAAGAGTTTATGAGAGAGCACGGTAATGACTATTTGAATTAATAGACTAATCTATACAATTTTAATTGATCCACTTATAATCATGCCTAGGAAAGATCCATTAGTGCCGTGTTAAATAGCTATGGACCAGTCTATTTGCCACTCATAGCAAACCCAAGGAATGTTTATTTTACCCACGGTAACATAGAACAACTCATAGAACCACCAATAGGCTAACATTTATCCTGCCAACTCAAAGTGTAACTTTGAGTTGCTAATGTGCTTTACTCATGAGCCCAAATGAAAATAGAATGCAATAGAGTGCAAATAGAACATCTCACTTCCACCTTATGAATCCAAGTGCAAACTCACATAATATGGTATAAAAGGTAACCAAAATTCATACCTAAAGAACGAATGCAAAGTTATAGTAGCTAAACATATACCCACTCGAATCATCGCTTTCATTTCTGCATATGCAGCAAGACTAAGTGCCCAATCTTATTAAATAATACTTACTGAAACTTATCCTCTGAGACCAAATATGCTACTAAGCTAAGTATGCTTAATTAATAGCACATAGAAATTCTATTCTTATCCTCGTCCAGTCTAAGTACACATGAAATGCCCAGTTAACTCTACTAGCATAAAAGGAACTAATAAAGGGTCCAGCAATACTAACCTCTTACTATTATGTGATTAAGGAAAGAATATCTGAAATGAATAGTTGACAGGTAACTTTCGATACCCACAGTCACGTTCGCAATAGTGAGGGATTTAATAGAGATTGAAAAAAGGATATTGAAGAATGGTGTTCCCCATCCTAAAGATGTTAAACTGTAATTATAGGATGATCATTGTTGGACAAATAACTCAATTTTAGAAAGGTAGAACTATGGTACAAATACTCTTGGACTACCAAAGGCAAATAGACATAACTTTAGTATAATAGATTAATATATCAATGGTATCTTTGGGTTTTTAGAGTAGAATTTAAATATATGGAGCATTTAGATCAAGTGCAAAAGCTATATGCCTTGAAGGAGACCTTTAAATTCCCCAAGATGGGATGAAAATTTATGGAGATTATAAGTGAAATTATTCGAAGTGATTAAAGGTATGGTTGAATGACTAAAGTAAAATAAAAATCACTTACATAAAAAAAATGGATATAAAGACATTTTTGAGTTTCTTCTTGAAATATTGAGTGTAGTGCATGTGATCTGGGCTCCTTCTCAAACTCTATCTTGGACTACTATCACTATATATTATTGAACTTTGGGGATAAAAAAGCCATTAAAGGATCTTTTATTAAATAATTACCCTTTTTTCAGTTGGCATAGAGGGTAGTGTGCTATAAAGAGGGAAAGGTAAACTTCAAATGGAAAGAGTAATAAGCCAGGCCAAGAAGAACAAAGGATTAAAAGAGTAACTAATAGTAGGAGAAAGGATAATTTAATTCTTTGTGAATCAAAGTAGATGCCCTTATAGTGAGAATGGGGATGACTATTAAGAGCTAACTCCCCTAAAATACAAGATGTTACACCATCGTCTTTAAGACGAAAGAGGCCTTCCAGAGAGTAAAGGATATTATAGTATGATTGATGATAGTTAGGAATAAAGGAATAGAGGTTGATAATAAAAATGTTTTTAAAAAAAATAAAAGAGAAGATTATTGTAAACCACCTCCAAAAGTAGTGGCAATTGAATAACAAGAGATTATCCCTAAAACAAGTACTACATATTATGTCAAGGCCAATTTCAATTAATATTACAAAGGACAAATGGCTTTGTAAGGGTGAATTATCTTTATATTTTACACTATCCAATCTTATAATATGTGAAATGGACCTTTATGTTAGTGATAAAACCATTAAAGTTTTTGGGGAAATAGATCAAGAACAAGGTTAGATATGCTCTATCAACTCATATGTAAAAATTTAAAAGCTTTGATAGTGTATAATTTCAATTAAAACCCACAAAGGTTTTTAATTTTTGAGGACAACTTTATAGAGTAATAATTAAATTCATTCAAATCTTAAAGGACTTCACAAATAAGCCTTTATTATTGGGTGGAGAGATAGCATTTTGACAACACCCAAGAATACTAAAATGGTTAACATTAATATGTGTATGTGAATGTGGGTAGTATATGAAAAGTAAGATCAACTATAAACAATAAGTGAATATCACTAAGATAAGTAAAAGGAACATTAAAATTTATTTTTTTTGTGTGCAAAAGCATTGTCTTTCAAGTGTGAATTTGGTATATAAATTTGCAAAAAAAACGAAACCTTTTGGAACCTAACAATAGGATGTAGTGGGGGGATGCTAGTAGTGGTTAAAGGTTTGTGTGAATTATTTTATAATAATATAATAGAAAGGAAATGGAAAAAGCTAGATCTAGACGAATGTGAGTGCATGGAATATGGAAAGGGAATACAGAAATGTGCATATCAATTAGCCCAAAAACCCTAGCTTATATACAGGAGCGAGTGGTCCGGATTGAAACCAATCCGACGGCTACCAAAATCCACTACGCTAATATTAGTATATGGCATCGTAACCGTACACTTGGCCCTCACATCATCCCCTCCTCTCGGAATAATGGAAGGCCGTCAGGGTTCTCTTATAGATGGGCCGGGATCTGGAGGAACGTCAGGAGGAGGCATCGGCGGATCTGTAGGTGGTATTAACTGCTCCTGATCCCTTTGTATGAAGCATTTTAACTGCTACACATACACAATCTCCGGAGGATTGGCCTGCTGAACGTCATGCCGAACCTCATAAACTTGCGGTCCAACTTGCCGCAACACCTGATACGGTCCTTTCCACTGCGCAAGGAGCCCCTTAGATAAACCACGTACCGTAAGATGGGGAAAACGGACTAACACCAAATCATCCACTTTGTACTCCGCAGGTGGACGATGATGGGAGTTGTAGCGCCGTTGTTGTCCCACTTGTACGCGGCCTAAGTGTTCGGCAGACTCTGCTCGGACAAGTGGAAGAATACTTGTCAAATACTTATCCCATGACCTAGCATCAGGAGCTCGTGGCAATCGCGAAGGTAAACCCAACTCTGTTGGTAATATTGGATCATGACCATATAGAAGTTTATATGGTGAAGCACCAACAGAACTCTGCACCCTTGTGACATAGGCTTACCGAAGAGACGGCAAATAACCATCCCAATCCGAATGCTGAAAGTTCACATACTTCGAAATCATCCCTTTGAATGTCCGAACGAGCCGTTCCACCAGACCGTCTGATTGTGGATGATAAGCACTCGTAAAAGTGTGGCGTATCCCCAACCGAGATGTCAAAACATGAAATACCTCAGCCATAAATGCAGGACCATTATCCGAAAGAATCCGCTCTGGACAAGAATGCTGGAACACCACTCGATTGAGGAGGAAGTATCCAACAGTAGTTGCAGAGGCACTAGCAAGAGCACCAACTTCCACCCAACGAGTCAAGTAGTCAGAGGCAATAATAACATACTCATTGCTAGCAGTCGATTGTGGAAAAGGTCCCATAAGATCAAACGCCACCAACTCAAACGGACGGGAAACTGCAATTGACTCCAACCGTCCTTCCGCAGCACAAGGGGGAGTATTACGAGCTTGGCACCAAATGCAGCTACGCACATACCGGATAATATCACGTCGCATCTCCGGCCAATAGAAAGACCTGCGCAGCTTCTCGGTGACACAACGGTGTCCCATATGCCCACCTAGAACAGGAGAATCATGGTAGGCATGGAGAAACCGCGGAATAAACACCGAAGGTACCAGCAATCATAAATGATCATCAGGATCCGTCCCCACAAAATAAAGAAGGCCATCTTCAAGGCGATATTGAGAATGTAAATGCCGGAAAGGCAAGTCATCAGCAAGTGATGCAGGATTCTCAAACCCATCTCGAAGCCTTCGAATCCACGGCTCAATCTTCTGAGCTTCGCGAACCTCCTCAAGAGAAGGCAAATCTTGCTCTGCACCCTGTGGACACTGAACGTCAAGGATAGCAACCGCCGACGGCACAGAATCCTCATCTAGAAAATCCACAGATGCTGGAACAACAGGTTCGTCAAAATGATGAGAAGTGAGTGAAGAAGGAAGAGGAGTTCGAGAAAGGGCATTAGCATCAGCCATAGAACTCCCTGGGCGATGAACAACATTGAAATCATATATCTGAAGCTTCAAAGCCCATCGTGCCGTACGACCAACCAGGTTTTTCCGCTTCAATAATGAAGTAACAGCAGCATGGTCACCTTCAAGTAACGTCCGAGAACCATGTAAATATGCATGAAGTTTCTTGAAACCCCAGACTGCTGCTAAACACTCCTTCTCCGTCGTGGAGTAGTTCATCTCCGCTAGTTGTAATGTACGGCTTATGTATGCAATGGGATGGCGCTGACCAGGCACACTCGAGCTCTCTTGCATCAACACACCTCCAAGACCAATGTCAGAAGCATTCACGCGCAAAATAAAAGGTCGAGTGTAGTCAGGATATGCCAAAACCGGAGGAGTTGTTAATAGCTCTTTGAGATCCACGAATGCCCGCTCACAATCCGGAGACCAGATGAAAGATGACGTTGATGACTTCAGCAACGCTCGCAATGGTGTAGTGCGATCAGAAAGATGATCCACAAAACGACCAAGATACTGCACCTTACCCAAAAAGCGCTGCACATCATTCACACACTTCAGAGTAGGGAACTTTAGAACAGCCACAAGTTTGTCAGGATCAACTTGCAAACCCTCACGAGAAATACGGTACCCAAGATAAGTTGTGTCCTTGGACCCAAACACGCACTTCGACCACTTCAGCTTTAAACCAACGTCGCGTAGCCGATCCAACACTTTACAAACATCACGAACGTGCTCCTCCCACGTCCCCTCCGAGTGGATCAAGATATCATCAATGAAGTCAGCAGTCACCTCCGGCATATTGCAAAGAACCTCGTCCATCATCCGCTGGAAAGTTGCTGGAGCATTGTTCAAACCAAACGGCATCACCAAGAACTCGTACAAACCAAATGGTGTACGAAAAACAGTCTTAGGAATATCTTCTTCGGCCATTGGTACTTGCCAATACCCAGAAGTAAGATCTAACTTGGTGAACCAACGACTTCGCCCCAGACGATCCAAGAGATCAGCAGTGTGAGGAAGAGGATACACATCTGAGATCGTCACTTTGTTTAACGGACGATAGTCGATGCAGAAACGAATACTCCCATCAGGCTTCGTCACAAGATAAGGTTCACATGCCCAAGGACTCCGCGACTTTCGAATAACACCCTTTTCCAGCATTTCCTTGACGTTTGCTTGTAAAATTTTGATCTCCTTAGGTGACCGACGACGAACAAGAACCTTGATTGGACGAGCATCCCCGGTGGGAATTGGATGACGTGTGGCAATCTTGGCCCCAGACGATAGGTCAAATTCAAAGAGATCAGAATACTCCTTCATGAGCCGGTCAATTGCTACAACACAAAGATCGTCGAAGGGATCGGAAAAGGGAAAAGTAGAACAAGATGGAAACACAGAAGGAAAGAGTGGGGAAACAAAAGTAATGGAAGCAGAGGTAGAAGTAGAGGGACGAAGAGGTATGGAAATGAGAGGAATGGATGAAACATAAGGAAGTATGAGACAAGGGGGAGAAGCCTCAAAGTCACACTTGGCATGATTGCGCTGCAACCAATCCATACCAAGAATGAGGTCAAAAGCTTGACTTGGCACCACCCGCAATGACTGCAACTCAAGCTCAAGATCGCCCACACGCACAACCAGGTCCACCTCATCCCGTGCACATGCATGTGTACGGCCGTTGCCATAAAGAATGAAAACTGGTTCTACCGCACGACGCAAGTGTAGACGACAACGTGTGGCAACAGGTCGAGCAATAGAAGATAAACTCGAACCTATATCAACCAACACGGAGAGAATAATAGGGGACTTCTTGTTATAAAAACGAGCTTGGAAAATAAACACTGGATGAACTGGTGCCGAGTGAACCCCTTGATGATACTCCTGAAAGAAAGATGGAGGGATCACTGATTTATTCGCGCAAGGTCCCTCTGTTACTCGCACGACTCCTCGTTTCCTTGATGCATCTCGGTGTCCAGACCTTCCACTGCAGCAGCACCCAGGGGACGTTGCTGACGCCAAGGTCTCCACCCAGGAAATGGAGGTCGCCAATCCGAAAAACGACGGCAACGCCGATAAGTGTGACCAACTTCATCACACGCCCAGCAGCGAACATCACGGCCACGATCATGTCCTCGCGCTTGTCCTTGGACTCGAGTAGCAGCAGCATCAACCTCTATTGGAATAGGACTATCACTCATAGGAAGTGGAGCGGAAGGACGTGCAACGAGAAGTGGAAGAGGCGACGTCTCATAACGTTGTGCCAAGCGAAGAGCATCGTCAAGGGTGGCAGGAGCAAGTGCATGCACAAGTCCGACAAGATCTTGACGAAGTGCTGGCCACAACATTCCTAGCTTGATCCGCTCCGACATATTTGGCTCCGCACGAAGCAAAAGACTTCGGAAACGAACGCCAAATTGCATCACCGACTCCGATGGCCCTTGGCGAAGACGATGCAATTGTTGGAAAGCATCATCACAATCATCGGCATGTCCGAAGGCGCGTTTGAAGACGTCCGGGAGAACACTCCAATCCCCACGAGTAGCTGCGCTCAAACCATTGTACCACTGCAACGCCGTCCCTTGGAGACACGTGGGAAACTCACGCAACCGTCGAGCATCATTCTAAGAATGATATGTGGCAATCACCGTAAAGTGATCGAACCAATGGTACACATTATCCCCAGGATTCTCGCGAAAGAACTCCGGCCGAACGCGAGGATTGGCACCAAGAGCAGGAGGAGTTGTACCACATGCCGTGAATGCCGCCATCAACTGAGTTTGGTTGTTTAATTGCAAGCGCATAGCATCAAACAATTGAACCAACTGCTGCTCTAGAGTCAAAGGAGGAGATTGCGGATCGGCCATGAAGATGAACGAAAAAGAAAGAGCAAAAGAAGAGAAATGACAAAAAAGTTGGAAAGAAATGGTAGATCTAGACAATACAAAAAGCTAGATCGAAACCAAAATCCTGAAAGGAAAGAACAAAAGAAAGGAAATGGAAAAAGCTAGATCTAGACGATATAAAAGCTAGATCTAAACCGAAATCTCAAATCCAAGCATTCCCCAGGGACAATCAAAGGTGCCCCTCAACTCCACCAATGTGAGTGCATGGAATATGGAAAGGGAATACAGAAATGTGTATATCAATTAGCCCAAAAACCCTAGCTTATATACAGGAGCGAGTGGTCCGGATTGAAACCAATCCGACGGCTACCAAAATCCACTACGCTAATATTAGTATATGGCATCGTAACCGTACACTTGGCCCTCACAGACATAATATTAGTTCTGGGGTCAAGTGTAATGTGTTTAATTTAAAATCAAAGATATGACTAAAGCTTGTTGGTAAGTCATTAATTAGAGAAGGATTATTTTTTTAAGAGATCTTAAAGGAGCTTCCTTAATTTTATCAAAGATAAATAGACCATTTTTATTTGTCACCAAATTTACTTCATAATAATGAAAAACCAGATATTGCCACAAAGTATAAGGATTTCTTAGATCACTGTTTTGTTAATAATATTGATCCTTAAAAATGTGGAATTAAGAGGCCTATATTAGTATAAAAAACAGTTTTAAAATGTATTCACTAATTATTGTATAAAAAAGAGTTAGAAAGTCAACAAGTTCATGGCTAAAATAGCCAATGAGCTCCAAAAAAAACATTGAACAAGTGAAAGAGAACATTTAATAAAATACAAGTGATTAAAATGAATGTAAAAGCTCTCAAAAGACTGATCAAGAAACATCTAAAAGATGTTATATTTTAAACCTAATTATAAAAAATAAAGTAGTAATTGTTCATTTTAGAAGTGAAAAAATGCTCCACATTTTCAATAGAGATTCTCTGATCTTCATTCATTATAGATGAATCAATCAATCCATTAGTCATTTTATGGACCCGAACCTGGGTGATCTATCCATAACCAAGATGAAGCTTGGATGAAACTAGGTGGAGGTTCAAACCAACAAATGTTGAAAAATGAAAGTATTCATTAAATCTAGATATTTAAGATGGATTATTAGTGAAAACTCATTAAATAAAGAATTTTTTAAGTCAATATAAAGTTTAAGGTATCATCCCCTTTAAGGATGATTATGGTATGATGCACATAAGCCTAAAAAAACTGCACAAGATAGTGAAAGAATATTATTATTAGCTATTTAAAGCAAACCTTTGGAGTAAAGACACTAAGTATCATATGAAATGCTTAGATTATTAAAAAAGGAAGCACCATACTTAGATTGGATTGGACGAGAGTTATTATATATATAGAACAATGTGATAGCAATTGGAAAATGGCTAGAATGAGCAATTGTTAAGATTATAACATTTATATAAAAATATGATGATGCAGCTCTTATCAAGAATTGAAGATTGATATTAATGCTCAATATGCTATACAAGGTAATTGTGAAGGTATTTACTAAGATATTAAGATCAATATTATCAGAGACTACATTATACATAAAAGAGTTTTGTGGAAGGGAGATAGTTGGTGGATAATGTACACAAGGTACTTTTAACAATTACAAATCAATGATCAAAAATTGTTGAAAGCCTTTATTTTATTAAACTATGAAAAAGTTGATTATAGAGTTGATATTTTAATAGGCAATTATGAGGAGTATTGGTATACCAAATAAATTTATAAGATAAACAGCTGCTCTATACTAAGATGTAGTTAGCAAACTCACAATTGATGGACAATTGAAAACATTATATATAGTAGTATTTAATATGGCAAGGGTGTCCCTTATTTTTTCTTTTTGTAGGCAATATTCTATCATATTACTTAGTAAGGCAAAATGGTCCTCAAAGATTGATGTTACTTAATTTGCTCTAAGATATAGCACTGGTTGTTGAGGTTGAACTCAAGTCTAATGCTTTTGTGGATAACATATAAGTAGTTACAAGAGGGACCCTAAAAAATCTAAATAGAGTTTAATAAAGTTGTTAGAACTAAGATTAACTATAAATTAGTTGACATTTGGCTTCTAGAATTAAATCCATTTACATGGGGGTTTAAATAAGATTTCAAGTGGGTTAAAAGGAATGACATTACAAAATATATTGAATTCTAATAGGTTTTATAAATGATCCACTCCTACATAATCAAAAGGCAATGAAAAAGCTCAAAGAATAATTAAAGTTTTAGACATCATATAAATTGTCTTTTTTTTTCATGTGTGTGGTTGTGAACAAATAATGCTTAGGATATTGTTCTTGATTGCATCATGAAATTTGGATTGAAAGACACTTAAAGATATAAATAAGTTTATACAAACATATGTTTAGAGTGGCTGTAACTTAAGGTATAGCCAAGGTAAAATAGAACTTTATTATAAAATTAAAACAAGATAGAAGAATTAATATAAATTAATATTGCATGGAAGTTAGAAAAAATAGAAATTTTCAAATCAGTACAAATTATATTGTTAATCAATATTTCTCAATAATATGTTCAAATACAAATGGAGGTGTTTGAAAACTTGAAAGCTCAATGCAACAAATTTTACAATAATAAAGATGAGAGAATTAAAGGTGATGGTTATATGGGTATAGGTGCAAATGATCATTGCAACAACAGCCCAAATGCTCTAACTAGAGAAAAGGGAAAAGAGAAATCAGCTAAAGAAAGTGCAAAATGAAATATAGTTTTAACATTTTTTTATGGTAATGAGGTAAGGTAAATATTTGTGAATGGAAGTGAACACCATTAAACAAATGGTTTCAATTGATACAATCAAAACAGCCTTAGCATGTAATTCACAAGCAACATCTCTCTCCATTAGTACTTTTAAAGTTAGTCCTCCCTCTTGAAAAGCTCTTTATTAGTTTTGTACTCAATAAAATTATACAAGTTTTTTTTTTGTGTTTTGCTAGTAAATAAAAGACACCATTTAATAAAGACAAACTCTTGGAAGTCAAAATAGAAGAACTAGAGAACCATGTGAGTGCTTGGAATATAGAAAAGAAATACAGAAATGTGCATATCAATTAGCCAAAAAACCCTAGTTTATATACAGGAGCAAGTGGTCCAGATTGAAACCAATCCAATAGCTACCAAAATCCCACTACACTAATATTAGTATACAACATCGTAGCTGTACACTTGGCCCTCACATCATCCCCTCCTCTCGGAATAATGGAAGGCCGTCAGGGTTCTCTTGTAAACAGGCTGGGATCTGGAGGAATGTCAGGAGGAGGCATCGATGGTATTAACTGCTCTTGATCCCTTTGTATGAAGTGTTTCAACCGTTGCACATGCACAATCTCTGAAGGATCGGCCTGCTGGATGTCATGCCGAACCTCATAAACTTGTGGTCCAACTCGCCGCAACACCCGATACGGTCCTTTCCACTGTGCAAGGAGCCCCTTAGATAAACCACGTACCATAAGATGGGGAAAATGGACTAACACCAAATCATCCACTTTGTACTCCACAGGTGCATGATGATGGGAGTTGTACTGCCGTTGTTGTCCCACTTGTACACAGCCTAAGTGTTCGGCAGACTCCGCTCAGACAAGTGGAAGAATGCTTATCAAATATTGATCCCATGACCTAGCATCTGCAACTTGTGGCAATCGCGAAGGTAAACCTAGCTCTATTGGTAATATTGGATCATGACTATATAGGAGTTTATATGGTGAAGCACCAATAAAACTTTGCACCCCTGTGACATATGCATACCGAAGAGACGGCAAATAACCATCCCAATTCGAATGCTGAAAGTTCACATACTTCGCAATCATCCCCTTGAATGTCCGAACGAGCCGTTCCACCAAACCGTCTAATTGTGGATGATAAGCACTCGTGAAAGTGTGGCGTATCCTTAACCGATACGTCAAAATATGAAATACCTCAGCCATAAATGCGGGACCATTATCCGAAAGAGTCCGCTTTGGACAAGAATGCTGGAACACCACTCGATTGAGGAGGAAGTATCCAATGGCGCTAGCAAAGAGGCGCTAGCAAAAGCACCAACTTCCACCCAACGAGTCAAGTAGTCAGAAGCAATAATAACATACTCATTGCCAGCAGTTGACCGTGGAAAAGGTCCCATAAGATCAAACACCACCAACTCAAACGGACGGGAAACTGCAATTGACTCCAACCGTCCTTCTACAGCTCGAGGGGGAGTATTACGAGCTTGGCACCAAACGTAGCTACGCACATACCGGATAATATCACGTCACATCTCTGGCCAATAGAAAGATCTGCGCAACTTCTTGGTTACACGACGATGTCCCATATGCCCACTTAGAACAGGAGAATCATGGTAGGCATGGAGAAACCGCGAAATAAAGATAGAAGGCACCACCAGCCGTAAATGATCATCAGGATCTGTCCCCATAAAATAAAAAAGGCCGTCTTCAAGGTGATATTGAGAATGTAAGTGCCGGAAAGGCAAGTCATCAGCAAGTGATGCAGGAATCTCAAACCCATCTCGAAGCCTTCAAATTCACAGCTCAATCTTTTGAGCCTCGCGAACCTCATCAAGAGAAGGTAAATCTTGCTCTGCACCTTGTGGATATTGAATGTCAAGTACAGCAACTGCTGACGGCATAGAATCCTTCTCTAGAAAATCCACAGATGCTGGAATAACAGGCTCATCAGAAACATGAGAAGAGAATGGAGAAGGAAGAGGAGCTCGAGAAAGGGCATCAGCATCAGCCATAAAACTCTCTGGGCGATGAACAACATCAAAATCATATATCTGAAGCTTCAAAACCCATCGAGCAGTACGACCAACCAGGTTCTTCCGTTTCAATAATGAAGTAACAACAGCATGATCACCTTTAAGTAACGTCCGAGAACCATGTAGATATGCATGAAGTTTCTCGAAACCCCAAACTATTGCTAAACACTCCTTTTCTGTCGTGGAGTAGTTCATTTCCACTAGTTGTAATGTATGGCTTATATATGCAATAGGATGGCGCTGACCAGGCACTCTCGAGCTCTCTTGCATCAACACACATCCAAGACCAATGTTAGAAACATCCACGCGCAAAATAAAAGGTCGAGTATAGTCAGGATATGCCAAAACTGGAGGAGTCGTCAATAACTCTTTGAGATCCCCGAACGCCCACTCACAATCCGGAGATCAGATGAAAGATGATGTTGATGACTTTAGCAACGTTCGCAACGGTGCAGTGCGATCAGAAAGATGATCCACAAAACGACCGAGATACTGCACCTTGCCCAAGAAGCACTGCACATCATTCACACACTTCGGAGTAGGGAACTTTAGAACAGCCACAAGTTTGTCAGGATCAACTTACAAACCCTCACGAGAAATACGGTACTCAAGATAAGTTGTATCTTTAGACCCAAACACACACTTCAACCACTTCAGCTTTAACCCAATGTTGCGTAGCTTATCCAACACTTTACAAACACCACGAACATGCTCCTCCCACGTCCCCTCCAAGTGAATCAAGACATCATCAATGAAGTCAGCAGTCACCTCCGGCATATCGCAAAGAACCTCGTCCATCATCCGCTGGAAAGTTGTTGGAGCATTGTTTAAACCAAATGGCATCACCAAGAACTCGTACAAACCAAACGGTGTACAAAACGCAATCTTAGGAATATCTTCTTCGGCCATCAGTACTTGCCAGTACCCAGAAGCAAGATCTAGCTTAGTGAACCAACGACTTCGCTTTAGACGATCCAAGAGATTAGCAGTGTGAGGAAGAGGGTACACGTCCGGGATCGTTACTTCATTTAACAGACGATAGTCGATGCAAAAACGAATACTCCCATTAGGCTTCGTCACAAGATGAGCTTCACATGCCTAAAAACTCCGCAACTTCCGAATAACACCCTTCTCCAACATCTCCTTGACGTTTGCATGTAAAATCTTGATCTCCTTGGGTGACCGACAACGAACAGGAACCTTGATTGGACGAGAATCCCGGGTTAGAATCGAATGACGTGTGGTAATCTTGGCCCCAGACGATAGGTCAAATTCAAAGAGATTAGAATACTCTTTCATGAGCCGGTCAACAGCTGCAACACAAAGATCATCGGAGGGATCGGAAAAGGGAAGAGTAGAACAAGATGGAAACATAGGAGGAAATAGTGGGGGAACAAAAGTAATAGAAGCAAAAATAGAAGTAAAGGGATGAAGAGGTGCAGAGGTGAGAGCAATAGATGAAACATAAAGAAGTATGAGATAAAGGGGAGAAGCCTCAGCATGATTGTGCTGCAACCAATCCATACCAAGAATGAGGTCAAAAGCTTGACTCGACACCACCCACAACAACTGCAACTCAAGCTCGAGATCGCCCACACGCACAACCAATCCACCTCATCTCGTGCACATGCATGCGTACGGCCGTTGCTATAAAGAATGAAAACTGGATCCGCCGCACGATGCAAGTGTAGACGACAACGTGTGGCAACAGGTCGAGCAATAAAAGATAAACTTGAACCTGTATCAACCAACACAAAGAGAATAATAGGAGACATCTTGTTATAAAAACGAGCTTGGAAAGTAAACACTGGATGAACCGGTGCCGAGTGAACCCCTTGATGATACTCTCGAAAGAAAGATGGAGGGGTCACTAACTTATTCGCGCAAGGTCCCTCCGTTACTCGCACGATTCCTGGATGCACCTCGGTGTCCAAACCTTCCACCGCAGCAGCACCAACGAGATATTGCTGACGCCAAGATTTCCACCCAGGAAATGGAGGTCACCAATCCAGAAAGCGTCGACAACGCCGATAAGTATGACAAACTTCATCACACGCCTAGCAACAAACATCACGGCCACGACCACGTCCGCGCCCTTGTCCTTGGACTCGAGTAGCATCAGCATCAACCTCCATTGGAACAAGACCATCACTCATAGGAAGTGGAGCAGAAAGATGTGTAGCGAGAAGTGGAAAAGGCGACGTCTCATAACGTTGTGCCAAGCGAAGAGCATCGTGAAGGGTGGCAGGAGCAAGTGCATGCACAAGGCCGACAAGATTTTGACGAAGTGCTGGCCACAACATTCCTAGCTTGATCCGCTCTGACATATTGGGCTCTGCACAAAGCAAAAGACTTCGGAAACGAACGCCAAATTGCATCACCGACTCAGATGGCCCTTGGCAAAGACGATGCAATTGTTGGAAGGCATCATCACAATCGTCAGCATGTCCGAAGGCGCATTTGAGCTTCACATGCCTAAGGACTCCGCAACTTCCGAATAACACCCTTCTCCAACATCTCCTTGACGTTTGCACGTAAAATCTTGATCTCCTTGGGTGACTGACGACGAACAGGAACCTTGATTGGACGAGCATCCCTGGTTAGAATCGGATGACGTGTGGCAATTTTGGCCCCAGACGATAGGTCAAATTCAAAGAGATTAGAATACTCCTTCATGAGCCGGTCAACAGCCTCAACACAAAGATCATCAGAGGGATTGGAAAAGGGAAGAGTAAAACAAGATGGAAACATAGGAGGAAATAGTGGGGGAACAAAAGTAATAGAAGCAAAAATAGAAGTAAAGGGATGAAGAAGTATAGAAGTGAGAGGAATGAATGAAACATAAGGAAGTATGAGACAAGGGGGAGAAGCCTCAAAGTTACACTTGGCATGATTGTGCTGCAACCAATCCATACCAAGAATGAGGTCAAAAGCTTGACTCGGCACCACCTGCAACGACTGCAACTCAAGCTCGAGATCGCCCACACACACAACCAATCCACCTCATCTCGTGCACATGCATGTGTACGGCCGTTGCCATAAAGAATGAAAATTGGATCTGCCGCACGACGCAAGTGTAGACGAAAACGTGTGGCAACAGGTCGAGCAATAGAAGATAAACTTGAACCTGTATCAACCAACACAAAGAGAATAATAGGAGACCTCTTGTTATAAAAATGAGCTTGGAAAGTAAACACTGGATGAACCGGTGCCGAGTGAACCCCTTGATGATACTTCTGAAAGAAAGATGGAGGGGTCACTAACTTATTCGCGCAAGGTCCCTCCGTTACTCGCGTGACTCCTCGTTTCCCGGATGCACCTCGGTGTCCAAACCTTCCACCGCAGCAGCACCAACGAGATATTGCTGACGCCAAGATTTCCACCCAGGAAATGGAGGTCACCAATCCAGAAAGCGTCGACAACGCCGATAAGTATGACAAACTTCATCACACGCCTAGCAACAAACATCACGGCCACGACCACGTCCGCGCCCTTGTCCTTGGACTCGAGTAACAGCAACATCAACCTCCATTGGAACGGGACCATCACTCATAGGAAGTGGAGCGGAAGGACATGCAGCGAGAAGTGGAAAAGGCGACGTCTCATAACGTTGTGCCAAGCGAAGAGCATCGTGAAGGGTGGCAGGAGCAAGTGCATGCACAAGGCCGACAAGATTTTGACGAAGTGCTGGCCACAACATTCCTAGCCTGATCCGCTCTGACATATTGGGCTCTGCACGAAACAAAAGACTTCGGAAACGAACGCCAAATTGCATCACCGACTCAGATGGCCCTTGGCAAAGACGATGCAATTGTTGGAAGGCATCATCACAATCGTCAGCATGTCCAAAGGCACGTTTGAAGACGTCCGGAAGAACACTCCAATCCCCACGAGTGGCCGCACTCAATCCATTGTACCACTGCAACGCCGTCCCTTGGAGACACGTGGGAAACTCATGCAAACGTCGAGCATCATCCCAAAAATGATATATGGCAATCATCGTGAAGTGATCGAACCAATGGTACACATCATCCTCAGGATTCCCACAAAAGAACTCCGGCCGAATGCAAGGATTGGCACCAAGAGCAGGAGGAGTTGGACCATGTGCCATGAATACCGCCATCAATTGAGTTTGGTTGTTCAATTGCAAGCACATAGCATCAAGCAATTGGACCAACTATTACTCTAGAGTCAAAGGAGGAGATTGCTGATTTGCTATGAAGACGGACGAAGAAAGAGCAAAAGAAGGGAAACGACAAAAAATGAGAAGGAAATGGGAGATTTAGACAATGCAAAAAGCTAGATCTAAACCAAAATCCTGAAAGAGAAGAACAAAAGAAAGGAAATGAAAAAAGCTAGATCTAGACGATGCAAAAGCTAAATCTAAACCAAAATCCCAAATTCAAGCATTCCTCAGGGACAATCAAAGGTGCCCTTTGTCAAGACCCCCAACAAGATCAAGACTGGAAAATGCAAAAGACAAAGAGAAAAGCTAGTGGAAACAAAGAAAAAGCCTTAAACTAGCGTTGATTCAGATTGTGGAGAAATGGAACAAAGCTAACCTATATATACTATAGGTTGATGAAGCTCCACCACTCTTGGATCAAGGACGGCCTAAATATAGCTGAGGTCGAGGAGGCACCACATCAATATCAGGATTGTGGCTCGAGACTCAGGAATCGTACAGGAAATTAGAGAGTCAAGAATAGGGAAGTGTCTCAAGAATCAAGAATGTGGTCTGCAGGTTAGGAATCCGGCAAGAGTCAGGAATGTGGCAAGAATTGGGGGATTCCTGACAGCACCCCCTCCTCAAGAACGAGTGGAACGAGGATGTGAATGAGAACGACGAGGAGGATGAGATAAGCGGCGAGGGATGGGAGATGGAAAAAAAGAATGAGGACTGGGACGAGAAGGATAACAGCGGTGGAAGTCCTGAACAAGGTCAGGAGAATGAATCAGGTTGTCCGCAAGTTCCCAAGTGCGTTCTTCAGGTCCGTAACCCTTCCAATCGACCAGATAGTAGAGTTTAGACTGTGAAATCTTGGAATCAAGGATGTCCTGAACCTCGTACTCAGACCCATCCTCGAGTTGCACTAGTGGAGGTGGAGGAATGACCTGATTGGGAATAGGACTAGGAATATAAGGCTTAAGGAGGGAGGAGTGAAAAATGGGGTGAATTTGATATGAGGAGGGAAGTGCAAGGCGATAAGTGATAGGATTAATGATGGCAGTGATAGGGAAAGGACCGAGGCATTTGAAATCAAGTTTTGGACAGGGCCTGGTGGTGAAGATATTTCGCCTAAGGAGCCAGACTTTATCCCCGATATTGTAAGGGGGACAATCCTGACGATGGACATTGGCAAATGTTTTATGAGATTCCTGAGCACGATGGAGGTGGAAGGAGATGGAGTTGTGAATTTCCTGGAGGTTGGAGATAAATGCCTCAGAGCGGGGATTTGAACGAGAGGATTCGGATGGAGAAGGAAGTGAGAGATTGAATCGGGGATTTCGGCCAGAGTTTGCAAAGAAGGGGGAAATTCGAAGAGAGGAGTGAACAGAGTTGTTATAGGAGAACTCAGCAAGAGGAAAGATATCGAACCAGTTATCCTGATGATAGTTGATGAAGCACCTCAAGAATTGTTCCAACGTTTGAATCGTTCGCTCGGACTGCCCATCAGTTTGAGGATGATATGCCGAAGAGAGGTTGGCCTTCACTCCAAGCAGCTGCAAAAACCGTTGCCAGAAATGAGAGATGAACTGAGGCCCCCGATCCGAAACCACATTTGTAGGAATCCCATGAAGTTGGAAAATTTCCCTGAATACCAGTTTTGCCATGTCCTCGCACGAAAACTCCTTGGTACATGGCAAGAAGTGCGCCATCTTTGTGAAGAGATCCACCACAACTAAAATGTTGTTGAAGCCTCCAAAACTCAGAAGATCATTCAAGAAATCCATAGAGATGGATTCCCAAGGACCTGAAGGGACTGGAAGGGAATGAAGCAAACCTGAAGGAAGGTGGTGAGGTACCTTATTTTGGGCACAAGTGTCACAGGAGGTAACAAAAGCTTTGATGTAGTCGTCCATGTGAGGCCACCAAAAGTCCTGTGCAACTAGCTCATAGGTTCTCGCAATGCCGAAGTGACTAGCAGTCGGGCTATCGTGGCACGCCATCAGGACCAACCTTCGAGCATCACCTTCAGGAACGTAAAGCTGCTCCTCACGGTATAATAAGCCATCTAAGAACTCGAACTCGTCAAATCGCCGGCAGTCGGGAGTCACTGGGTGTCCAGCCTGAAGATGGGGGAAAATGTCGCTAGCGAGATCATCGGATTGAAGATTGTTTCTGATTGCATCCATCAAGGAGGAGTCCTGAGGGGCCAGGGAGATTGCCATAACTTGAAGTCAATCAGGACTGAAGATAAATTGATCCTGTTGATCGAAGGCAAAATTACCAATGGTGAAGAAGCGGGCACCGCCGAGGTGTTCCAACAGGTCCGAGATCAGGGGCAGCGGATAACAGTTCCGAACAATCACCTTATTCAAACCTCGGTAATCGATGATTAGCCGCAAACTCCCATCCTTCTTCTTGACAAAGAAGATAGGTGCTCCAGCTGGGGACTACGAATGCTAAATGTACCCCGAGGCAAGGTTCTCATCCACGTACTCTTTGAGGGCCTTAAGCTCGGACAGGGATAACCTGTAGATAGGCCCCCACAGAGGTGATGCTCCTTCCTGTAAATCAATGGGACAGTCATAAGGCCGATGAACAGGCAGTACACTAGCTTTTTTCTTGTCAAACACATCCCCAAAATCATGATACTTCTCAGGAAGACTGATAGGAAAAACATGCAAAGCAAAAAGGAAAATAGGTTCTTCATGAAGGAGTTCTTTCATAGTGATTTGGAGATAGAAGGAGGTGTATGACTAAATGGAATGATGAGACGAGGATACTGTCCAGTGTAAGATGGAAGAGAGGAAAAAGAAGAGGGTGAAAACTTCGTAAAGTCAGGAACAAAACCCCGATTTGAGTTTAGGGAACTTTTCCTGATTCGGACTCGATGAACAACAGGGGAAGCCATGGGAGATGGTGATGTGGGAGAGATGAGCTGTAATTCCTTCCAACAAATCTGAGACTGATGTAATTGGAACCAAGGAAGACCAAGCACCACAGAGGAGGACTTGCTGTTGATGATGTTGAAGGCGATATCGATGATGGTGGACCCGATGTGTACTCGAACAGGCAACGTTTCCT
Organism: Selaginella moellendorffii; assembly: GCF_000143415.4. Lineage (NCBI taxonomy): Eukaryota > Viridiplantae > Streptophyta > Lycopodiopsida > Selaginellales > Selaginellaceae > Selaginella > Selaginella moellendorffii. The sequence continues at coordinate 2,501,382 of NW_003314275.1, forward strand.
TAAGTCCAGAAGATGGAGACACAAAATGCCCACCGATGCCTTCAACCCTCAGATCCCGTATGGTAGGAGAAAGAGGAACATGATGTCGGGCAACAAAGTCTATGTCCATGAAGCAGGAAGTTGCACTCGAGTCCAGTAGCACCAGAGCCTTGAGTCCTGATTGTCCGGTGAAAGAAAGGAGGCATGGGACGTGGAAGTTGCAGGAATTGGTGGTGGCTTTGATGAAAGGTGGTGAGGAGCTTGATAAAGAAGAAAAGTGATTTTTATTCGGGGAGTCCAAACAGACAGCTCTTACTTTGTTTGGACAGGGTCGTTTCCCGACTACAACAGAGGTGGACTTTGAGGCAGAGTGAACTTGAGCAGTCGGGGAGGCTTCTTGGGACACACAACTGCTTTGTGATTAGGATCAGCATAGTAGAGGCAAAGATTATGAGATATTCGACGTTGCTTCTTAGTAGGACTCAACTTCCCTCTAATGAGTCGGGAGTACCAGAAATATCCATCGGGACCGGAGCAGTAGGTTCAGGAGTATGCCCCGAAGACTCAAGATGGGATTCCTGAGTCTGGGACGGAAAAACAACGGCGCAGCGACTTTCCTGACAACGTTCAAAGAGACGATTGTCACATCGAACAGCTTTGTTGATGGCGTCCGACAGGTCCTTGGGATCCTCCATGGTGAATAACAAATCCTTGACACCGTTGTTAAGGCCGAAATGAAATTGGTCAATTAGAGCTCGCTCATCCCACTGAGTGTCCAAGGCAAGGAGTTGGAACTCTGCAGCGTAGATCGAGGTAGGACGAGACCCCTGAGAGAGACGTCTCATCTTTGTGGTAGCAGCCCGAACCTGATCCGTCTCGCCAAAACATGCTTCGAGCTTCTCTTTGAACAATTGAAGATCCATTAGCTCCGGAACCATGACCCCTTTCATGCTCTTCTCCAGAAGAGGAGAAAACCATGACAAAGTTGCACCTTCGAGCAACGTCCCAATCGCGCCGATTTGAGACTCGGGAGTGGGGTACCACCGATGTTGAAGTGCAAAGATCAGCTCCATTTGGTTCAGAAATCCGTGAAGCTCCGAACGCTTGCCTGAAAATTTTGCCAGGAAACTCACCTTTAGTTCAGGAACTTTGTTGGATCCTTGAGCCGAAAGTGAAGCAAGCTCCTGTTGCATGCAAAGAAGGGTCGCCTTCAGCTCGGTATTCTCATACTGGATTTTTGCAAGGACTTCGGCAAAGAAATCAGGATGGCTTGGAGACTCCATCGGCAAGAAGAAAGAAAAAAAAGGGAAAAAAGACAAAGGCAATCAAACAATCGAAACGAGCTAAAGCAAAAGCAAAAAGCACAATCTGAATCAAACTGTCAAGACCCCCAACAAGATCAAGACTAGAAAATGCAAAAGACAAAGAGAAAAGCTAGTGGAAACAAAAAAAAAGCCTTAGATTAGCATTGATTCAGATTGTGGAGAAATGGAACAAGGCTAACCTATATATACTATAGGTTGATGAAGCTCCACCACTCTTGGATCGAGGACGGCCTAAATATAACTGAGGTTGAGGAGGCGCCACATCAATATCAAGAATGTGGCTCGAGACTCAGGAATCGTATAGGAAATCAGAAAGTCAGGAATAGGGAAGTGTCTCGAGAATCAGGATGCAAGTCAGGAATCCGACAAAAGTCAGGAATGTGGCAAGAATTGGGGGATTCCTGACACCCTTCACCTCCACCAATGTGAGTGCTTGGAATATGGAAAAAGAATATAGAAATGTGCATATTAATTAGCCCAAAAACCCTAGCTTATATATAGGAGCGAATGGTCTGGATTGAAACCAATCCGACGGCTACCAAAATCCCACTAAGCTAATATTCATATACGGCATTGTAGCCATACACTTGGCCCTCACAAAAGTAATAAAATACTTTAATTTTTAATTTATTTTAAAAATTATAAGTTAAATTTTTAGTTTAATATAAAATGATGGTCACATGAAGAACAACAATATTTTCTAAATTTTGTAATATAATTCTTGTTTGCATCCTTTTTAAAAATATATATACTTTTTAATCAGTTTTGATATAAAATACACAATCTTGTAAATACACGTAATAACTTCTGGAGACAATTGCTTTAGGCTTTCACCCTTGGATTTAATCTCGGTCTTAGTCTCAGTCTTGGTCTTGGCCTCAGTCTTGGTCTCAATTTTGGTCTCGATCTTGGATTTGAATTTGAACTCAGACTCCCTCTCAGACCTAGTCTCAACCTCCATCTCTCAGACTTGATCTTGGACTTGATTTTAGACTCAATATCAAACTTGAAATCAATCCTAAACTCAATCTCAGACTAGGTCTCAAACTTGGTTTTGACACTTTTATATTTTATGACATTTGCCATGTGTTACTTATTTTTGTATCTTGTTTTAAAGATTTGTTTCATCGATCACTTTGTGTTTGTTCCATGAACACTTTTTTGGGAATTCCACTCCCACTCTCAACTTTCTAAGTTAGAACTTTTAATTCAAATGTATTACATTAGTTGAACTTCCACTTTATCCATTGTCACATGACACACTTTCAATTTTGGTGCTTAGGGATTTGTGTTTTACTGATCAAAACATGATTCCTGAAATGTAATCAATACCACACACACCTTGATTGCTGCCACAAACAGCCAAATGCAAATTCCTAGCTTTTGATATGACTTGCAAAGTGCTCAAAGTGATCTTTGGTCCCATATCCACAAGGAGGCAATGGAAAGGTTTCATTTGCCTTGGAATCCCAATGGAAAACCAAATAAGTGGTTGGAACCATTCCAAACATTAAAGGAAAATAAAAAAACAAGTATTAAATAAACAAATAAATCAATTAATCAAACATTAAGCCATGGAGCTTGTTGAGTTAAGAGACTGATCATGAAGAATTTTCAATCTGGGTTGTATGCAAAAGACAGGATCATAATCCAGCTGCAAATTTCTTGGGGAATCACACCTTGTGAATTGGTTCCCACTATATCTGAGGTATGTGGAATTCAAGCTTTTTTACTGGAATGTTGCCACTCAACTTGTTGGATATGACAAAGGAGAACAAACTTGTCAACTTCATCAGCTCAAGCAGGCCTGTGAGATTGTTTTGTGCAAAGTTGACCACTTTGAGGTATAAGCAGTTCGCTAGCCTTGAGCTGATCTCTCTGTGGAACTTGTTCACAGAGATCCACGTAAGGCAGGTGCACCAAAAGTTGGCACCTTGCTCTGTATCGAGTTTCCATGGAGGTTGAGATAACCAAGGTTTGTGCACTTATCCAGTGGAGGAACTTCATTGCTGAGTTTGTTGTCACTCAAGTCAAATATCTCTAGACGATCCAGCTGACTAAATCCTCTTCGAATGCTACCTGATATATTGTTATAGTTGAGATGCAATCGCTGGAGAGTCTTCATCTATGTGATCGAATGTGGAATGGGCTTCCTTTTCCAGCTACTCAAGCTCATATGGGTATGTAATTATCCTTTTTTTCTGCCATCAAACATCTTCTGTCTTGGGGAATTGCAAGCTTGGCAAGGCCGCCTTGGGAGAGAACGTCAAGACACAGATCGTATCTTCAACTTGAGCTCTTCAAGCTCTACGAATTCGGTAAGCTTAAACTCTCGTATTGCAGTTGTTTGTTGATTTTTCTTGTTTGTATATAGAGGCCTGCATTTCTGTAGACGAGTGAGAGAAGCACGATCTTTCTGCCGAGGTAGTGTCTCGCGGAAGTTGCAGATGGAAACTTTTTCAATTTTTGTGTAGTTGAATCCGTGCCCCAAAGGATCTCGAGTCCATCGTGCGTTTGTGAAATCGTCTGGAGGCAAAGAGCAGTAAGTGATACACTCTTGTCTGTAAAAAATTCTCATCGAATATGACAGGTTTCCATTTCTCTTGGATCCAAACACCGGCGTGTCAATGTACGAGAGCTGTGAGTAACTTTCTCGTTTTCTTTCCATCACAATCAGCTTGCATGAATGCCTCTGGCAGCCGATATTGTCAACTACTTGTTCCAGGAATATGGTGAGAGAAGCAAGCCAACATTCGGGATTTTAGAAAGGTAAGAAGTTTTATTGAAGTGTAAACTCTTCGGTATTTCATCATAGTGTGTTCCAGCAATTTAGTCACTGGCTGGGTGCCGACAATAATACGAGCAGGGGGAGGCATGTCACTGTGGAATGGAGCATTGCCAAATCCTCCACAGAAGCTACTTGAGCTCTACTCGAACAACCATGTAAAGCGCTTTGTTTTCAAAGAATTCTAAAAGTTTTTGGTAGTTTGCAAGGCTCGTAAGAGAAGCCCTGTGCGAGCTGGAACTTCCTTACATCCTCTGGAACACGGGCAAAGGGTCACTTAATTGCTCCAAGCTCAAGTAATCTCGGGTTCAACACAGGTAACCTTTTGGTCTATCTTTTCCCTTCATTATCATTGTCAAGAACAGGTTCCACTGGTTGATCCCAACACTGGCATACAAATAGTCCCCTATCTCTTCGCTAACTATAATTCGAACCGATGCAGATTTTCCTATCAGCTATCATCATGTTCACTCCATTGAGTGGTACTAATAGTGTATCGCGCTTTTCTCCCAAGAACAGGGAAATGGCAGTTGCTACCATCAGCAAACGGAGGTACCAGCTAAACAGCAGTGTTCCCACAACTATGGACTGGTTGGCTTTCTAGAACGTGTACGGGTGATCTGTACTAGAGAGAGAAAGAGTTTAGGGTAGGCATTCTTTTTGTACCCCATTTTCAAGAAATGAGGCATTTGGCGCATCACCTGGTCGCTTTTCTGCTACCGCCGGGAACGAGCTCAAGGTTGGGAGGTATGGGTCATGATGTGGGGATCGTTCGTGATTTGGGGTCGTGTCCTTCTTGGTAGGAAGAGAGGAAATTCTGCTTCGCATGCATCCAGGATGTCCCTGGGGGGAGGGTGTGATGTCCTGGACTGAGAAAACCCAAAACGATGGCTGGGACAGCAGTGCTTGGGCAGAATTTGAGAGCTTTGGATGTGGCTATCATCCCTGGACACATTGATGAAAGGAAAGTGTTAGGTCTTTCTTTCTTGACTTCTCGACTCACTGACCAAACTTTTTGTGACGAGGTTTGAAGTTCTGGAGAGCAAGGACGAGCTTGATCTCATTGGACAACAACCACCAGAACCGCTGCGGCAGTTTAAGTCTTATATTCGTAAATTCGTCCTGTGTGGCGACTTGATACGGCTGTGCATCACTTTGCCAAGTTCCAGCCTTCTTGGATTGGTCCTTATCAGGTACTTTCTCGTGCTGGCACTAATTCGTATTGGCTAGCAGAGTTGAGGGGCAGGAAACCACTGAAGCCAATCAATGGAGTTCATCTCAAACGGTATTTCTTTTGACTGGTACAGTTCACGTTTCGTTTCTATTCTTTTAATGCTGTGAGTGTCTTTGCGAGAACTATTTTGTTACTCACAGGCCCGAACCTGATTCGGGAGCAGGACACTGTCTCCTGGGATAAGTTCTGTCCCATTCGCGATGCGGAGACAGCTTGTTGAGGGGCACGATCCTGTGGTACGTAATGCTTCTCTCTCCCCTGTCTCTTGAGGTTTCCGATCGTCACAGTTCTGAGGTGCATTCTTTGTCTCAAATCGCTGAGAATGTTAGTCTGCATTTCCTTGCTTTCTGTCATAACTGTTACATTTGAACTGCTTTCTATGTTTTCTTGTTCCGTGGTCTCGTTCGTCTAGTTGTGGCCTGTCGATAACAATCTTTCACTGGGGATGGCCACAGCGCTTGGTCTCTCTGGCGTTGGAAAGTTTCATGGCGGTTGGTTCTCGTTGACAGTTGGCCAAGTCGCTTGGTCCTTTCGGCTTGTCAATCGACTGCCTACGACGGGCTGCTTCAAGGATGGATGAGACACGAGAAATTCATGTGTGATGCCTTTCTGTGCTTATTGTCTTTCTTTCATACCATTGCCTCGGAGCTTGAACATCGATGCTACCTCAGAATCTTTGACTTTGGACCTCCAATCACTTGGGATTGAGACTCATTCGCCCCTTGAGAGTTGCACACCATCAACACTGAATCTCTTAGTATCTGCGCACTTGGGACGTGCTTTCCCCAGTGAGTCGCCAAATACGAAACGTACAGGAGAGTGTTATAAGAGGGTAGACATTCTTTGGATGATGTTAGTGCATAGGTCATGAAGGGAACCGCCATGGAGATGTGCTCCAGGTCGAGATAGCTTCGTGTCGGCTGGATATGCAGTGGAATGACTCCAGCAGTTGGTTTTGCAACAAGCCTGGAGAATCTTTTTGTGGTTGAAGAATATATTTGTAATGAAGAGCAAGAGTCCAAATCTGCATCATTTATGACAAAAAATCAATTATAATAGAATTTGATTACAAGCAAAATGGTGAGGAAGAAAAAGAATAGAAGTCCTAACTAAATTAAAAACTGATGAACGATTAACCCGAATTTATGGATATTGATGGACAAGACAATATATTATTTTTGTATTAAATTTTTTCATTTGTATAAACTCAAGTTGTATAAACTATAACTTAAAAATACTTATAAATAAACTTTCCTTTTATTAAGTTTCCCATCTAATTCATTTAACTCTAAAATTCATTGAGTTAAATTAAATTTTAGCATTATTTTTTATCTTCTATATTTTATAAAATACATTTAAAACTCAGAAGTGGTGTAAAATACAATTTAATATGTAAACACATACTAGGCAATTGCTACAAGGCACAAAACAAAAATCCTCAGTTTATATTAACCAAATAAATAGGTCATTTATAAATAGTTAACATATAACTTAATAAACTAATAAATAAAATTTATAAATATTTTTTTAAGTTTTTTAATAAGATATTTGTAAATTTTATAACTAAATCTGATCTACATTCCATTCAAATATATCATATCAATAAATATTTTCGTAACACTATTTTGTATTGTCTTAAGTTGAATGCATCTATATTCGTAGATACAAATATTAGTTTTTTAGCACCTGATTATTTAGACATTTCATTAAATATCCAAATACTAATTCAAACACTTTAAAAAGGAGCTTCAAGTCACCAAGGGTAGTAATATGCTTTTTGCAAGCTAGGAATAATAGAGATTGTATTGTCACACTTTGAGATCATGAAATGCAAGGATTCTATTTAGAGGAAGAAGTCCTTTGAATTTAATAACATATTTATTAACCATCATGAGATTTGATAGCTTGTAGGGATAATATTCCAAATTATCCAAGTTTTTTCTTTTTTTTTTGCGAACTTATACACCAAATTCACACTTGCAAAACAATGCTTTTGCACACAAAAAAAATCATTTGTGATATACCTTATGATGTCAATAGAACTATCATACCTAGGCAAAATGCATACTACATACTCACTATCATGAAATTTGTTATATATGTTTTTATAAAATGCATAATAAGTCCATGTAGCATACATGGTTTTCACTCTTTATTCTATAATGATTTACTATAAGATAATCACGAAGTGAAACCTAAACTCTCCATGTGCCACATGCCACATGCCACATGTCCAATGGACAATAGAGTGGAGCTTGAGTTTCAAGGCCTTGGGCCACTGAATGAACATACGGAGCCAAACTCCCAAACTTGCAGCCAAGGAACAAAAGAACTGGAGTATGGTGTGACTTTTGAGCATTCGGCTTAAAGAGTGAAGGGATAGAAGCATTGAGCGATGTAAGAACAATTTTAGAGTATCTAACATCCTAATGCCAAGACTAGCATCCAAAATAAAGCTAAACGGAGTTTGAAGTTATTTCAAAATACCGGTGGCTTAATGCGAGGATATGGGTATTTCACCAATTATTATAGTATGGAACTTAGGCTTAGACTCAAACTGGATGCAAATAGGAGCTAGACTATGCCTCAAATTGGTTGGCCATACCTGACCTACCCACTATTTTTACTATACATTTAGAACCCTTGATAACCCCCCTTCCTTGAGGAACACACACTTTGGGCTTTCACCCTTAGCCACCCTTAGTACCAAGAGTTAGTCTTTGGAACTAACTTGAAACTTACTAAATATGGAATATCTCTAGATTGCAAATTTGGACATGGGACCAACACCATTGTGGTCAAGACAACCTCTATATTTTGTAAATATGCCAAATGAGCAAATTTAGACACTTTCATAAATAGCATTTGGAATCGAATAATACTAACATAAGGTGTATAATAGCAAGGGTGTTTGGTAGACATAGTAAACTATCATCTAGCAAATATTAAAGGACCAAGCTCAATATCACGAGGGTTCCCAACACTAGCAAGTGCAAGTCAATGAATGAGTTTCTCTAACCAGATCAAGTATGCTTGATTAATAGCACTTAGAAATACCTCTTGTCGTCATGGTAGTGTAAGGAACCAACTCCCTAAGGTGTCGTAGGCTAAAGGATCCCCGAGAGCATGACTGAAATGACAAAGAGTTCATCGGATAGGACTGAGTCTGAGATCGAGTCCAAGACCGACTCTAAGACCGAGTCCGAGATAGAGTCCGGGATCGAGTTCGAGGCTAACTCGGAGACCGAATTTGAGACCGAGTTTGAGACAGAGTCCGAGATCCGAGATCGAGTCTGAGGTCAAGTCCGAAGTCGAGTCTGAGATCGGGTCCAAGATTGAGTCCGAAATCGAGTCCAAGACCGAGTCTGAAGTCGGGTCCGAGATCGGGTCCAAGATCGAGTCCGAGATCGAGTTCGAGACCGAGTCCGAGTACTAATACAGGTCAAGGGGTGAAAGCCCAAAGCGTGCATTTCCCGGGGGTGGGGGTTGCAGAGGGTTCCAAAAGTATAGTAGGGATAGTGAGGTCTAGGAACCAGTCTTGAAGGAACTCTCCAATGGTGCTTCCAAACTGACTTGAGGTTAAGACTGGGGCCGAGGGGCCTTGGGTGGGAGTGAGCATGGACTCGGGTGGTGCCGGAGGGGCCACCCAAGGAAGTGCTCAAGAGCAGCTCCCACTCCCGAAAGGGAAACCAACTGAAGTGCTCTTGGCTCATGTGGATTGGTGCCCCACTTGAGTACCTTGTGGCTCATTGGTCTTCACCCTTCCTAGGGGCTTGGGCCTTCCTTTTGGGATAGAAGTGGGGGGGTAGAGGTACCTATATTGGGCCATTAGGCCACGGTGTTTCGCCTCAGTGTCCCGAAGCAAGTGTTGCACCCAAGGCTTGGGATGTAAAGGGTCCCATGATCAAGTTTTGTTGTACCAAGGGATGTTAAGAACCTAGAAGCTTGGTGTGCTTGGCTACTTGTGCCTGCGGGGAGTGTAGCCGAACCTTAAGTCTAATTTAACCCGGGGAGGGGGATTGGGAGAGATTTAGGAATCCATAGATGGATGGGTAACGCTCTGTTGCTCGTGCAGTGAGTAGCTGAAACCAAGTAGGGCTAAATAGGAGCTGGTACAATAGGCGGAAACTTTGGCGAGGGAACTTAGTAAAAGCCAAGGTAGTGTTGGTCGGATAGACGAGGTAAGTTGGCAAATTGGAAAGAAAAAATTTGTGGCTTACAGGTAGTAAAGAAAGAACAAGAGGCTATGGATGAGGGATCCTTGCATGAGGAGGACTCTAGTGAGGGAACTTCCAAACAAGAGTCCGGTGCGAGGTTCGGTCGTCCAAGGCTCGATTGGACGTTCTAGAAGGACAATTGGCACAAACCAATGCCCTGCTAGAGACTCTCGTACGCAAGCTAAAGCATGACGAGAAGCAGAAGAAAAAGCGAAAGACTGCAGATGCTAGCAGCGCAGAAGGTGTGGACCCTTCGGTAAGGACTGAGGCAGAATCAAACAAGGTTGAACAGACTGAAGTGGAATCAGTCCCTTAGGCAGTTCCCAAGTACAAACCAAAGCCCCCACCGGTCTTGAAGGGAGTGAATGACTATAAGGTGGTGGAGGAATGGTTTTATGATATAAAAGACTACTTCCGAGTGTTGCAGTTACCGAGCTCGGAGAAGGTCCCATGTGCAAAACCATACTTGGCAGATAATGCCAAGTCTTGGTAGAGAACAACGGAGGCCAACGAAGGACTGGTGGCCACTTGGGAAATGATAAAGGCAAGGATCTGCGTGACATATGTTCCTCTGAATGCTACTCTATACCTAAGGGATAAGCTAAGTAGGCTGAAGCAAACCAGAACCATTCAAGAGTATGTAAATGGATTTATGACAAAGAGGATACTAGTCACGGATATGGGTGATATGGACACATTCCATGCCTTCATATTAGGCTTGCAAACCTAGGCTCGCGGCGAGGTGATGCATTGGAACTCGACCAATTACAAAGAAGCATTGGATGCGGCTATCAAGGTGCATTTCAACGATAACCTGCAAAAGAGGAACATGACGGGGTCGGGGTCCATGTTTAGCAAAGGGGCCAAACCAAGGGGAATATATAGCAAAGGGAAATTCAAGAAGAGTTTCTCTAAGAAGGAGTCCTCGGGGTTCCGGAAAAGCAGATCTGGTGGCCAGCGAGCGAGTACGTGGGGGAGTCAAGCAAAAAGAGACAAACCCACGGATAAAAAGGGCAAGTCGATTAGTAGCATGGGAAACAATGTATGCTACAACTGCGGTGAAGTGAGACACTTCTCGAGGGAATGTCCCTACTTGAAGAAGGCCAAAGCCAATATGGCTATTAAGTCAGGTGAAATCCAAACTGAGGTATGTGATTCAGTCCCTAGCTCAAAGTTACTCATTATATGAGCAACTTTGGTAGAGAGTCGTTCGCGACATCTACTAGCCCTCCGAGGGAAGCTCGGAGGTAGCTTTGTTAAGATCCTTATTGACACGGGTACTTCGGATAATTTTGTGGCTGCAGACATAGTTTGGCAAGCTGGACTAACGGTGCAACGGCTAGGCGAACCAAGAACTATAAAGTTTGTTCAAGGCAGCCAAAGCACTGATGAGGTACTTCGACAAGCGAGAGTCGAAGTAGGGACATGGAAAGTAGACATGGATTTCACCGTGTTGGACATGGTGGGATTTGACGTAATCTTCGGGATGGATTGGTTTAATCGGTTTGTGATAACCCTGCATGGACAAGATAGGAACCTTGTGGTACTAGCCAATGCCCAAGGAAGACTAGCCTCCTGATAAGAGTTGTATCACCATGTTTGTGTATAAGTGATATAATCTTAACAATTGCTCAATGTGGCCATCTTCCAATTGCTATCATATTATTCCATATGTGTAATAACTCTGGCCCAATCCAATCCTAATGTTTTTAATTCAAGTGTTTGTTTTAAATAGCTATTAATAATATTTCATTATCTTGTGCATTTTTTGGGGGCTTATGTGCATCATATCATAATCATCCATAAAAGAGATGTATTGACTTGTAAAATTCCTTATAGAACAAGTTTTCACTAATAAACCATTTTAAATATCTAAATTTAATTAATGCCTCCATTTTTTCTGCTTCTAAAGTAAACAATTACTCCTTTATTTTTGATAGTTAGGTTTAAAATGTAGAACTTTTTTGTTGTTGCTTGATCAATATTTTGATAGCTTTTATATCCCTTTTAATGACTTATATTTTATTAGATCTTCTCCTTCACTTAGTCTATGTTTTTTTCATGGAGCTCACTGGTTATTTTAACCATGAATTTTTTAACTTCCTAGCTTTCTTTTATACAATAATTAGTGTATGTGTTTTCAAAGTGTTTTTGTGATAATGTAGGCTTCTTGATTCCACATCTTTAAGGATTAATATTGTTAACAAAACAGTGATCCAAGAAGTCTTTATACTCTATAGCAATATTTAGTTTCTCATTATTATGACATAAATTTGGTGACAAATAAAAATGTTTTATTTGTCTTTGATAAAATTAAAATCTCCGATAACAATCAATGTTGAAGGTTACAAAGGGAGCTCGTTTAAGATCTCTTGAAAAAAACAACCCCTCTCTAATGAATAACTTACCAATGCATATACATTTAGAGAGCATTAGTCATATATTTGATTTTAAATTAAACACATTACACTTGATCCCAGAATCAATATTATGTCTATTATAAAGTAACTCCCACAAACTTTAACCACTACTAGCATCCCCCTACTACATCCTATTGTCAAGTTCCAAAAGTTTTTTTTTTTTGCAAACTTATACATTAAATTCACACTTGAAAGACAATGCTTTTGCACACATAAAAAATCATTTGTGATATTCCTTATGATGTCAATAGAACTATCATACCTAGGCAAAATGCGCATACTACATACTCACTATCACGAAATTCATTATGCATGTTTTTGTAAAAGGCATGATATGGCACGTGGTTTTCACCCTTTATTTTATGGTGATTTACCATAGGATAACCACAAAGTGGAATTTAAACCTTCCATATACCACATGTATCCAATGGACAACAAAGTGGAACTCAAGTTTTAAAGCCACTCATTGGGCCACTGAATGAAGATACGGAGCTAAACTCCCAAACTTGCAGCCAATGAGTGAAAGAATTGGAGTATGGTGTGATTTTTAAGCATTCAGCCCAAAAAGTGAAGAGACAGGAGCATGGAGTGATGTAGGAACAGTTTTAGAGCATTTAACATTCTAATATCAAGACTAATATGGAAAACGGACCCAAATAAAGTTTGACACTATTTCAATATACCAGTGGCCTAACGTAAAGATATGGGTATTTCACTAATTAGCATGGTATGGAATTTGGACTTAAACCCAAGTTGGATGCAGAACAAAGATACGCATGCAAATAAAAGTTAAATTATGCCTTAAGTTAGTCGGCCATGCCTAACTTACCCACTATCCCTACTATATATTTGGAACCTTTGATAGCCCCCCCTTCTTGAGGAACATATACTTTGGGCTTTCAACTTTAACTACCCTTAGTACCAAGAGTTAGTCTCTAGAACTAACTTGAAATTTATTAAATATGGAATGTCTTTAGATTGCAAATATGAATACGAGACCAATACTATTATGGTCAGAATAATCTCTACATTCTGTAGATATGCCAAATAAGTAGATTTAGACACTTTCTATAAATAGCATTTGGAACCGAATGGTACTAACAGAAGGCATATGATAGTGAGGGTGTTTGGCAGACACGGTAAACTATCATTTGGCAAATATTGAGGGACTAAGCAAAAATTTTACGAGGGTTCCCAACATTAGTAAGTGCAAGTCAATGAATGAGTTTCTCTAACCAAGTCAAGTATGTTTGACTAATAGCACTTAGGAATTCCATCCTGATGCTCATCTGGTCAAGTTCATACGTAAAGACCAGTTTCTTAATTAGCTTAGGCGAAGACTGAAAAAAAAGGTTTAGCAATACTGCTTGCCGTCGTGGCAATAAAGAAAGAATATCCAAAAGAACTAGCCAATAAATAACTTTTAATACTTGAAGTCACTTTCACGATAGTCCACATCATAACTTGGAAAATGAGAAAGTTTAGAAATTAGATAAAATATGAAATACCTACTCATCTTTTTAGGCTTACTTTGAATGCCCTTAATATCGATGACAATAGGATCCATGATGCATTCGAAGGAAAATGACTTGAAATAAACTTTTGCTACATACATCATAAGCTCATACATCCAGTTGGGGTTGTTTAGTAAGATAAAAATGACATAGTTAACTTCGAGTAAAAATGTTTATAACAAAAAGAATATATCACACAGGTGGTCGAGTGTGAGAAAGTTTCTAGTCCTTGACTTTCCCATCAATTATTGAAGACTATTTAGAAAGTTGAAGAGAATGAAGTTTGCAAGGGCTTTTATAATATCTTTTAACACTAATGGTCGAACTAATGTTGTATTTCCATGTTCATGTCTTCTTTTGTGAAAGATGTCAGTAATCTACTATAGAAGCCAATGAAGACACCCACAATGCCTTGATGTGTTATTGGGAAAACAAGACAAACCTATAGAAGAGTCATATGAATAAAAAAGCTACCATCTTATGATTGTTTGATAGTGAAATTAGAGCTTGATCTTGGTTATCAAATGGTGGAATATGAGTTTGATTCAAAGCTTCTTTATCCTCATCTCCATTGTCACTACATCATATCATTGAATTTGAACTTCTCATAAGGTCACCAAACCCAATACTATTTAAACCCAAAGAAATTTAACCCCAAATAACCTACTAATTGGGAAAAAATGGTGCCCTTTATATTTGAACCTTTATAAATTATTTCTCAAATTAGTTTACAATGTACCACACTTCCTTGCAAATTCACGCCCTCCTGAAAAGTTGAGAACTGCAACTCTCCTCAAGAGCCCCACTTTTTGATATTAAATATCCCAATACACTACTCACAAATTGCGTGATATAGATAACCCTCTTTATCATGTTTTCAAATACTTTTGACAGTTTTTTCTCTCTGTTCATCAAGTAGATATTGAGGAACTCTAGAGTCTCTATTTGTTTTTTGTATAGAAATTAATTTTGCGATATTGTAAATCATATCATCTAGAGTTTTATTCACTACAAAAGTAATATGTGTAATTGAGAAAAATGAAGCATGCAATAAGAAATTTATATTTGTGAGTATAAAGTTTAGCTATACTCTCTAGCCACTCCAACTTGTGATTGTCTGTAATACATACTAGTTTCTTCAACTTTGAAGACTTTACATATTGAATTTTATACTTAATTTGTAAAAACTTAGCCAAGAGCTCTTCTTGACTCTTCTCTAGATACACAAGTTCATATACATCTTGCTTAACCTTTACTAAAGAATAGAAACTAGAAAAATAAAAATAAAGTGAAGGAAAGATATATCTTATAGCACACCATAAGCATAAAATTGATTGGGTTGTTGAACCAGATCATACCATCATTTCGAGTCTATAAGTGTTGAACAAGTGTTGCAAGATCATCACAATAATATTGTTAGATATCATCCTCACTCTGTCAAGACCCCCAACAAGATCAAGACTCGAAAATGCAGAAAACAAAGAGAAAAGCTAGTGGAAACGAAGAAAATGCCTTAGACTGGCGTTAATTTAGATTGTGGAGAAATGGAACAAGGCTAACCTATATATATTATAGGTTGATGAAGCTCCACCACTTTTGGATCGAAGACGGCCTAAATATAGCTAAGGTCGAGGAGGTGCCATGTCATCATCAAGAATGTGGCTCGAGATTTAGGAATTGTACGGGAAATCAGAGAGTCAGGAATAGGGAAGTGTCTTGAGAGTCAAGAATATGGTCTATAGGTCAGGAATCCAGCGAGAGTCAAGAATGTGGCAGGAATTGGGGGATTCCTAACAACACCTCCTCCTCAAGAACGAATGGAACGAGGATGTGAATGAGAACAAAGAGGAGGATGAGATGGGCAGTGAAGGACAGAAGATGGAGAAAAAGAATGAGGATTGGGACGAAAAGGATAGCGGCAGTGGAAGTCCCAAACAAGGTCAAGAGAATGAATTAGGTTGTATGCAGGTTCCCAAGTGCGTTTCTCAGGTCCGTAACCCTTCCAATCTACCAGATAGTAGAGTTTAGACTGTGAGATCTTGGAATCAAGGATGTCCTGAACCTCGTACTCACACCCATCCTCGAGCTGCATTGGTGGAGGCGGAGAAATGACCCAATTTGGAATAGGACTGGGAATATAAGGCTCAAGGAGAGAGGTGCAAAAAACGGGGTGAATTTGATATGAGGAAGGAAGTGCAAGGCGATAAGTGACAGGATTAATGATGGCAGTGATAGGGAAAGGACCGAGGCATTTGAAATTAAGTTTGGGACATGGCCTGGTGGTGGAGATATTTTGCCTGAAGAGCCAAACTTTATCCCCGATATTATAAGGGGGACAATCCTGACGATGGACATTGGCAAATGTTTTGTGAGATTCCTAAGCATGATGGAGGTGGAAGGAGATGGAGTTGTGGATTTCCTGGAGGTTGGAGACAAATGCCTCAGAGCGGGGATTTAAACGAGAGGATTCGGATGAAGAAGGAAGTGAGAGATTGAATCGGGGATTTCGGCCAGAGTTCGCAAAGAAGGGGGAAACTCGAAGGGAGGAGTGAACAGAATTGTTATAGGAGAACTCAACAAGGGGAAGGATATTGAACCAATCATCCTGATGATAGTTGATAAAGCATCTCAGGAATTGTTTCAACATCTGAATCATTCGCTTGGACTGTCCATCAGTTTGAGGATGATACGCCAAAGAGAGGTTGGCCTTCACTCCAAGCAGCTACAAGAACCGTTGCCAGAAATGAAAGATGAATTGATGTCCCCGATCCGAAACCACATCTACAGGAATCCCATGAAGTCGGAAAATTTCCCTGAATACCAGTTTTGCCATGTCCTTGCCCGAAAACTCCTTGGTACATGGCAAGAAGTGTGCCATCTTTGTGAAGAGATCGACTATGACTAAAATGCCTTTGAAGCCTCCAAAACTCGGAAGATCACTCAAGAAATCCATGGAGATGGATTCCCAAGGACCTGAAGGGACCAGGAGGGAACGAAGCAAACCTGAAGGAAAGTGGCGAGGTACTTTATTCCGGGCGCAAGTGTCATAGGAGGTAACAAAAGCTTTGATGTAGTCATCCATGTGAGGCCACCAAAAGTCTTGTGCAACCAGCTCATAGGTTTTCACAATGCCGAAGTGACCAGCAGTCAGGCTATTGTGGCACGCCATCAGGGCCAACCTTCGAGCATCACCTTTAGGAACGTAAAGTTGCTCCCCATGGTACAACAAGCCATCTAAGAACTCGAACTCATCAAATCGCTGGTAGTCGGGAGTCACTAGGTGTCTAGCTTGAAGATGGGGGAAAATGTCGCTGGCAAGGTCGTCGGATTGAAGATCGTTTCTGATCGCATCCATCAAGGAGGAGTCCTGAGGGACCAGGGAAATTGCCATAACTTGAAGCCGATCAGGACCAAGGATAACCTGATCCTGTTGATCGAAGGCAGGATTACAAGGCCTGAGACTGAGATAGGAGCACCTTAAAAGAGCATCAGGAAAGCCTTGAAGCTTTCCAGGTCTGTACTTGATAACAAAGTCAAATTGACTCAGGAATTGTGCCCACCTTGCCTGACGATGGCTCAAAACTCGGGAAGTGGCAAAGCATTCGAGATTTTTGTGATCCGTCCAGACCGTTGTTTGATGGCTTGCCCCCTCCAAGAAATGATGCCACTCTCCAAAGGAATCCACGATGGCAAGGAGCTCCTTGTTGTGGATTTCGTAATTGATCTCCGCAGGCTAGAATTTATGAGAATAGAAAGCGACCGGATGAAATTACTGATCCGCTCTGAATTGAGACAACACAGCACTGATGGCAAAATTGGAGGTGTCAGCCTCGATGAAGAAAGGTTGTGAGGGATCAGCGTGGATCAAGATGGGAGCAGAATTAAAGGCTGCCTTGAGTGTGTCGAAGGCTTGCTAGGCAGCAGCAGACCAAGAGAAGGGAACATCCTTGCAAGTGAGATGCATGAGAGGAAGGACAATGTTAGAGTTGTGATCAATGAATTTGCGGTAGAAGTTGGCGAAGCCAAGGAAAACCTGAACGTCCGACATTGATTGTGGAGGCTCCTATTCAAGAATAGTCTTGACTTTGGTAAGATCCATCATGATGCCCTTAGAAGTGACAATGTACCCAAGGAACTCCACAGACTCCTAATCGAAGGAACATTTCTTAAGTTTCGCGTATAGGCCATGTTCCCACAGCTTCACCAGCACCTTGCGCACATACTTGTCGTGCTCCTCTTGAGTTTTTGAGTAGATGAGGATGTCGTCGAGGTAGACGATCACCATTTGATCAAGAAACTCCTGAAAGATGTCGTTCGCCATGTGTTGAAAAACTGCTGGAGCATTTGTCAAGCTAAATGGCATGATAGTGTACTTGAAGTGGCCATAGCGGGTTCGAAACGTAGTCTTCCATTCGTCACCAGGCCGGATCCGGATCAGGTTGTATGCTCCACGAAGGTCGATCTTGGTGAAGAAGTGGGCACCACCGAGGCGTTCCAATAGGTCCAAGATCAGGGGCAGCAGATAACGGTTCCAAATAGTCAGCATGTTCAAACCTCAGGAGTTGATGACTAGCTGCAAACTCCCATCCTTCTTCTTGACAAAGAAGACAAGCGCTCCAGTCGGGGATTGTGAATGCTGAATGTACCCTGAGGCAAGATTCTCATCCACATACCCTTTGAGGGCCTTAAGCTTGGACGGAGATAACCCTTAGATAAGCCCCCACGGAAGTGACGCTCTTTCCTGTAAATCAATAAGACAATCATAAGGCTAATGAACAAGTAGTGCATTAGCTTTTTTTCTTGTCAAACACATCCCCAAAATCATGATACTTCTCAGGAAGACTGACAAGAGAAACATGCAAAGCAAAAAGGAAAATAGGTTCTTCATGAAGAAGTTCTTTCATAGTGATTGTGTGGAGATAGGAGGAGGCACGACTAAATGGAATGATGAGACGAGGATATTGTCCAGTGTAAGATGGAAGAGAGGGAAAAGAAGAGGGTGAAAACTTCGTAGAGTCAAGAACAAAACCCCAATTTGAGTTGAGGGAACTTTTCTTGAGTTGGACTCGATGAACAGTAGGGGAAGCTATGGGAGATGGTGACGTGGGAGAGATGTGCTGTAATTCCTTCCAACATATGTGAGGCTGGTGTAGTTGGAACCAAGGAAGGCCGAGCACCACAAAGGAGGACTTGCTATTGATGATGTTGAAGGTGATATCGGTGACGGTGGACCTAATGTGTACTCGAATAGGCAACGTTTCCTAAGGCCAGAAGATGGAGACACAAAATGTCCGCCGATGCCTTCAACCCTTAAATCCCGTATGGTAGGAGAAAGAGGAACATGATATCGGGCAACAAAGTCTGTGTCCATGAAGTAGGAAGTTGCACCCGAGTCCAATAGCACCAGAGCCTTGAGTCTTGATTGTCCGGTGAAAGAAACGAGACATAGAATGAGGAAGTTGTGGGAATTGGTGGTGGCTTTGATGAAAGGTGGTGAGGAGCTTGATAAAGAAGAAAAGTGATTTTTATTCGGGGAGTCCAAATAGACAGCTCCTATTCTGTTTGGACAGGGTCGTTTCCCGACTACAACAGAGGTGGACCTTGAGGTAGAGTGAACTCGAGCAGTCGGGGAGGCTTCTTGGGACACACAGCTGCTTTGTGATTAGGATCAACATAGTAGAGGCAAAGATTATGAGATATTCGACGTTGCTTCTTAGTAGGACTCAACTTCCCTCTGATGAGTCGGGGAGTACTAGAAATATCCATCGGGACCGGAGTAGTAAGTTTGGGAGTATGCCCCGAAGACTCAAGCTGGGATTCCTAAGTCTGGGACGGAAAAACGGCGGTGCGGCGACTTTCCTAATGATGTTCAAAGAGACGATTGTCACATTGAACAGCTTTGTTGATGGCATTTGATAGGTCCGTGGGATCCTCCATGGTGAGCAAAAAATCCTTGACACCATTGTTAAGGCTGAAACGAAATTGATCAATCAGGGCCCGCTCATCCCACTGAGTGTCCAAGGCAAAGAGTTGAAACTCTACAGCATAGATCGAGGCAAGACAAAACCCCTGAGAGAGACCCTTTGTGTTAATCTCATTTCGGTCCCAAATGCTATTTATGGAAAGTGTCCAGATTTGCTCATTTGGCATATCTACAGAATGTAGAGATTGTCCTAAATACAATGGTATTCATCCCATGTCCAAATTCGCAATCTAGGGACATTCCATATTTAGTAAGTTTCGAGCTTGTCCTAGAAACTAACTCTTGATACTAAGGGAGGCTTGGGGTGAAAGCCCAAAGCATGTGTTCCTCAAGGGCGGGGGGGGGTTCCAAATGTATAGTAGGGATAGTGGGTGGGTTGGGCATGGCCGACTAACCTGAGGCATAGTTTAGCTCCTACTTGCGTGCTTGTCCTTGTTCTGTGTCTGACTTGGGTCTAAGCCCAAGTTCCATTCCATGCTAGCTGGTGGAGTACCCATATCCTCGCGTTAAGCCATTGGTATGCCGAAATAGTGCAGATAGCAAGGGTGTTTGGCAGACATGGTAAACTATCATGTAGCGATATTGAGGGACTAATCTCAATACGCGAGGGTTCTTATCACTAGCAAGTGCAAAAGAAAACGAGACGGGAACTCCTTACCGGGCTAAGTATGCTTAGCTAATAACACATAGGAATTCCATCCTTATGCTCATCCGGTCTAAGTACACTCAAAATTCCCAGTTAACTCCACTAGTACAAGAGGGACTAATAAAGGGTCTAGCAATACCGACCTCCTGCCATCGTGGCAGTAAGGTAAGAGTGTCCGCAAGGACTAGTCGACAGGTAACTTTCGATACCCGAAGTCACATTCGCGACAGTTACACAGGATTTTGAGGCCCACAGTGGGGATGTGCTCCACTGGTTCGAGGGAGCGAGGGGTCCTGCTTAGGGCCCAGCCCTGCGACACATCAGGTGCAAAGGACGACATGGTTGGGGGATTCAGGTCCACTAAGATGTGACTAGAGTGGAGATAGGAGTCCCTGTGTAGGAGGCACTTGGCCATGCTTGATGGGTGGTATGGCGTGCAATGAGAGTCCAAGCCCTTTGGGAAGCATGTAACCGGGCGCACTTCGACGGGACATAGGTCAAAGTATCACAGGTACTGGCAGAATGGTGGAGACTTACACTGGGGGCAGTACAACTTCACCATGCTATCCTCCAAGACAGGAGGAAGCTTGAGAGGCTCGAGGAGTGGCAGAAAGCATGGCTACCATGTTTCGGTGAAGGAGACCACAATAAGGTTCATTGGAAATGGCGCCCCTTGGAGTCAATCTTGTAGTCAGCACAAAGGGGGGACTTAGATCTGGATGCGATACGATGAAGGCAATAGCAGCCGCTTGTACTGTAGGCTTAGTCTCACTTTAGATGAGGGAGATCTCCACTAGATAGTGTGACCTTTGGGTAGCATGCCTGGTTTTTGTATTAATCCTTACGGGACATTGGGGAATGTACATACATGTTTCATTGAATGGTATTAACAGAAAGTGTATGATAGCAAGGGTGTTTGGCAAACACGGTAAGTTATCATCTGACAAATATTGAGGGACCAAGCTTAATATCATAGGGGTTTCCCAACACTAGTAAGTGCAAGTCAATGAATGAGTTTCTTTAACTAAGTCAAATATATTTTACTAATAGCACTTAGGAATTCTGTCTTGATGCTCATTTAGTCAAGTGCATACGCAAAGACTAATTTCTTAACTAGCTTAGGCGGAGATTGAAAAAAAGGGTCCAACAATATTGACCTCTTGCTATTATGGTAGTAAGGAAAGAATATCCACAAGGATTAACTAACAGGTAACTTTCGATACCTAAAGTCACATTTGCAACAGTTCACATCATAACTTGGAAAATGAGAAAGTTTAGAAATTAAATAAAAATATGAAATATCTACTCACCTTTTCAGACTTACTTTGAATGCCCCTAATATTGATGTTAATAGGATCCATGATGCATTCAGAGGAGAATGACTTGAAATAAACTTCTGCTACACATATCATAAGCTCATACATTCAGTTGGGGTCATTTAATAAGATAAAAATGATATAGCCAACTTCGTATAGAAATGTTTATGACAAGAAGAATATATCACACAAGTGGTTAGATGTGAGAAAGTTTCTAGTCCTCAACTTTCCCATCAATATTTGAAAACTATTTGGAAAGTTGAAGAGAATAAAGTTTGCAAGGGCTTTTATATCTTTTAGCACTAATGGTCAAACTGGTGTTGTATTTCCATATTCATGTCGTCTTTTGTGAAAGATATCAACAATTTACTGTAGGAGCCAATAAAGACACCCACAATGCCTCGATATGTTATCGGCTATAGAAGAGTTATATGAATAAGAAATCTTACTATCATATAATCATTTGGTAGTGAAATTAGAACTTGATCCTGGTTATCAGGTGGTGGAATATAAGTTTGATTTAGAACTTCCTTATCCTCATCTCCATTGTCACTTGCATCGTCATTGAATTTAAACTTCCCATGAGGTCACTTAGCCCAGTACTATTCAAACCTAAAGACATTTAACTCCAAATAACCTAAGACCTTTAATCAATTGGAAAAAAGAGTGCACTTTTATTCATGGGTTTTTTCCCTTTATATTTGAACCTTTATAGATTATCTCTCAAGTCATTCTCTTTAATTACTTACAATCCACCACACTTCTTTGTAAATTCACACCTTTGTGAGAAGTTGAGAACTGCAACTCTCCCTAAGAGCCCCACTCTTTGATACTAAATATCCCAAGACCTTGCTCACAGTTTGCATGATATAGATAACCCTGCTTATCATGTTCTCAAATACTTTTAACAGTCTTTTTTCTTTGTTCATCAAGTAGACATTGGGGAACTTTAGAGTCTCTATCTGTTATTTATATGGAAATCAATTTTGTGATATTGTAAATCATATCATTTAAAGTTTTGTTCACTACAAAAGCAATATGTGTAATTGAGAAAAATGAAGCACACAATAAGAAATTTATATTTGTGAGTATAAAGTTTAGTTATACTCTTTAGTTGCTCCTTTGGCCTATGATTGTTTGTAATGCATACTAGTGTCTTCAACTTTAAAGACTTTACATATTGAATTTTATACTCAATTTGTAAAAACTCAGCCAAGAGCTCTTTTCAACCCTTCTCCATATACACAAGTTCATATACATCTTGCTTGACCTTTACTAAAGGATAGAAACAAAAAAAATATAAATAATCCCTTATAAAGTGAAGGAAAGACATACCTTATAGCACATCATAAACATAAAATTGATTGGGTTGTTGAACCAGATCATACCATCATTTTGAGTTTATAAGTATTGCAAGATCATCACAATAATATTGTCAGATATCATCCTCACTCAACTTTACCAAAAACTATAGTTCTTTGATGTCATGAACAAAGTTCTACTTTTGGACAAAAAATTATCTAAGTCTACATTCAAACATGACAAAGCAAGTGAAAGTGGAGTTGAAAGCAAAATTTTAACAAACTTATATATTGATCTTTTGGCAGGCTAAGACATGTCTATTGACATCCAAAAGAAGCTACATAATTACGGTTACTGTCAATAATTTAGAATATTATCCTTGCAAGCTATCAAGTCTCAGGATGGCTAATAAGCATGTTATTGAATTCAAAAGACATCCTTTTCCAAATAGGATCTTTGCATTTCATGATCTCGAGTGTGACGGTAACAATTTTTATTATTCCTAGCTTGCAAAAAGCATATTACTACCCTTGGTGACCTAAAGCTCCTTTTAAAAGTGTTTGAATTAGTATTTGGATATTCAATGAAATATCTAAATAATCAGGTGCAAAAAGATTAATATTTGTGTCTACAAATATAGATTCATTCAACTTGAAACAATACAAAATAGTGTTAGAAAAATATTTATTGATATGATATATTTGAATGGAATGTAGATCAGATTTAGTTTTAAAACTTACAAATATCTAATTAAAAAACTAGAATTTTTTTATTTATTAGTTTATTAAGTTATATGTTAACTTAAATATTACTTATTTATTTGGTTAATATAAACTGAGGATTTTTGTTTTGTGCCTTGTAGCAATTGCCTAATATGTGTTTACATATTAAACTGTATTTTACACCACTTACTGAATTTTAAATGTATTTTATAAAATATAGAAGATAAACAATAATGCTAAAATTTAATTTAACTCAATGAATTTTAGAGTTAAATGAAATTAGGTGGGAAACTTATAACTATTTTTAAGTTATAGTTTATTCAACTTGAGTTTAGAAGTTGATACAAATGGAAAAATTTAATACAAAAATAATATATTGTCCTAGGTTAATTGTTCATCAATTTTTAATTTATAACTTAGTGATTGTGAGTAATATATTTACAAACTTTTTTGGTTAAATAATGATCAGCCCTAAAGTGGTTGATGATATGCTAGTCTACTTACATATAGTAGCATTGTAGTAGTTTCGATTTTCTTTCAGCCCTCTCACCATTTTGCTTGTTCTATTATAATTGATTTTTTGTCGTAAATGATGCTCTTGCTCTTCATTACAAATATAGTTCTTCAACCACAAAAAGATTCTCCAGGCTTCAACTGCTAGAGTCATTCCACTGCATATCCAGCCAACACAAAGCTATCTCGACTTCCACTGCATATCCAGCCAACACGAAGCTATCTCGACCTGGAGCACATCTCCATGGCAGTTCCCTTCATGACCTCTGCACTAACATCATCCAAAGAATGTCTACCCTAAACTCTCTCTTATAACACTCTCCCGTACGTTTTCGGATTGCACCAGTTTGGCAACTCACTGGGGAAAGCACGTCCCAAGTGCGCAGATACTAAGAGATTCAGTGTTGATGGTGTGCAACTCTCAAGGGGCGAATGAGTCTCAATCCCAAGTGATTGGAGGTCCAAAGTCAAAGATTCTGAGGTAGCATCGATGTTCAAGCTCCGAGGCAATGGTATGAAAGAAAGACAATAAGCACAGAAAGGCATCACACAAATTTTCCCGTGTCTCATCCATCCTTGAAGCAGCCCGTCATAGGCAGTCGATTGACAAGCCGAAAGGACCAAGCGACTTGGCCAACTGTCAACGAGAACCAACCGCCATGAAACTTTCCAACGCCAGAGAGACCAAGCGCTTTGGCCATCCCCAGTGAAAGATTGTTAACGACAGGCCACAACTAGACGAACGAGACCACGGAACAAGAAAACATAGAAAGCAGTTCAAATGTAACAGTTATGACAGAAAGCAAGGAAGTGCAGATTAACATTCTCAGCGATTTGAGACAAAGAATGCACCTCAGAACTGTGACGATCGGAAACCTCAAGAGACAGGGGAGAAAGAGGCATTACGTACCACAGGATCGTGCCCCTCAACAAGCTGTCTCCGCATCGCGAATGGGACAGAACTTATCCCAGGAGACAGTGCCCTGCTCCCGAATCAGGTTCGGGCCTGTGAGTAACAAAATAGTTCTCGCAAAGACACTCACAGCATTAAAACAATAGAAACAAAACGTGAACTGTACCAGTCAAAAGAAATACCGTTTGAGATGAACTCCATCGGTAGTGTCGTGCCCGTCAACTCTGCTAGCCAATACGAATTAGTGCCAGCACGAGAAAGTACCTGATAACGACCAATCCAAGAAGGCTGGAACTTGGCAAAGTGATGCACAGCCGTATCAAGTCGCCACACAGGACGAATTTACGAATATAAGACTGAAAGCGCTGGTTAAACTGCCGCAGCGGTTCTGGTGGTTGTTGTCCAATGAGATCAAGCTCGTCCTTGCTCTCCAGAACTTCAAACCTCGTCACAAAAAGTTTGGTCAGTGAGTCGAGAAGTCAAGAAAGAAAGACCTAACACTTTCCTTTCATCAATGTGTCCAGGGATGATAGCCACTGTGTGCGCATCCAAATCTCTCAAATTCTGCCCAAGCACTGCTGTCCCAGCCATCGTTTTGGGTTTTCTCAGTCCAGGACATCACACCCTCCCCCCAGGGACATCCTGGATGCATGCGAAGCAGAATTTCCTCTCTTCCTACCAAGAAGGACACGACCCCAAATCACGAACGATCCCCACATCATAACCCATACCTCCCAACCTTGAGCTCGTTCCCGGCGGTAGCAGAAAAGCGACCAGGTGATGCGCCAAATGCCTCATTTCTTGAAAATGGGGTACAAAAGGAATGCCTACCCTGAACTCTTTCTCTCTCTAGTACAGATCACCCCGTACACTCCTTCGTACGTTCTAGAAAGCCAACCAGTCCATAGTTGTGGGAACACTGCTGTTTAGCTGGTACCTCCGTTTGCTGATGGTAGCAACTGCCATTTCCCTGTTCTTGGGAGAAAAGCGCGATACACTATTAGTACCACTCAATGGAGTGAACACGATGATAGCTGATAGGAAAATCTGCATCAACATCGGTTCGAATTATAGTTAGCAAAGAGATAGCGGACTATTTGTATGCCAGTGTTGGGATCAACCAGTGGAACCTGTTCTTGACAATGATAATGAAGGGAAAAAATAGACCAAAAGGTTACCTGTGTTGAACCCGAGATTTGCTTGAGCTTGGAGCAATTAAGTGACCCTTTGCCCGTGTAAGGAAGTTCCAGGTCGCACAGGGCTTCTCTTACGAGCCTTGCAAACTACCAAAAACTTTTAGAATTCTTTGAAAACAAAGCACTTTACATGGTTGTTCGAGTAGAGCTCAAGTAGCTTCTGTGGAGGATTTGGCAATGCTCCATTCTACAGTGACATCCCTCGCCCTGCTCGTATTATTGTCGGCACCCAGCCAGTGACTAAAGTGCTCGAACACACTATGATGAAATACCGAAGAGTTTCACTTCAGTAAAACTTCTTACCTTTCTAAAATCCCGAATGTTGGCTTGCTTCTCTCACCATATTCTTGGAACAAGTAGTTGACAATATCGGCTGCCAGAGGCATTCATGCAAGCTGATTGTGATGGAAAGAAAACGAGAAAGTTACTCACGGCTCTCGTACATTGACACGCCGGTGTTTGGATCCAAGAGAAATGGAAGCCTGTCATATTCGATGAGAATCTGTTACAGACAAGAGTGTATCACTTACTGCTCTTTTCCTCCAGACAATTTCACAAACGCACAATGGACTCGAGATCCTTTGGGGCACGGATACAACTACACAAAAATTGAAAAAGTTTCCATCTGCAACTTCCGCAAGACACTACCTCGGCATAAAGATCGTGTTTCTCTCACTCGTCTACAGAAGGGACAGGCCTCTATATACAAACAAGAAAAATCAACAAAAAACTGCAATACGAAGTTTAAGCTTACCGAATTCGTAGAGCTTGAAGAGCTCAAGTTGAAGATACGATCTGTGTCTTGACGTTGTCTCTCAAGGCGGCCTTGCCAAGCTTGCAATTCCCCAAGACAGAAGATGTTTGATGGCAGAAAAAAAAGATAATTACATACCCATATGAGCTTGAGTAGCTGAAAAAGGAAGCCCATTCCACATTCGATCACATAGATGAAGACTCTCCAGCGATTGCATCTCAACTATAACAACATATCAGGTAGCATTCGAAGAGGATTTAGTCAGCTGGATCGTCTGGAGATATTTGACTTGAGTGACAACAAACTCAGCAACGAAGTTCCTCCACTGGATAAGTGCACAAACCTCGGTTATCTTGACCTCCATGGAAACTCAATACAGAGCAAGGTGCCAACTTTTGGTGCACCTGCCTTACGTGGATCTCTGTGAACAAGTTCCACAGAGAGATCAGCTCAAGGCTAGCGAACTGCTTATACCTCAAAGTGGTCAACTTTGCACAAAATAATCTCACAGGCCCGCTTGAGCTGATGAAGTTGACAAGTTTGTTCTCCTTTGTCATATCCAACAAGTTGAGTGGCAACATTCCAGTAAAAAAGCTTGAATTCCACATACCTCAGATATAATGGGAACCAATTCACAAGGTGTGATTCCCCAAGAAATTTGCAGCTGGATTATGATCCTGTCTTTTGCATACAACAAGCTCATTCTCTCCAGATTGAAAATTCTTCATGATCAGTCTCTTAACTCAACAAGCTCCATGGCAGGATCCTTTAATGTTTGATTAATTGATTGATTTATTTATTTAATACTTGTTTTTTTATTTCCTTTAATGTTTGAAATGGTTCCAACCACTTATTTGGTTTTCCATTGGGATTCCAAGGCAAATGGAACCTTTCCATTGCCTCCTTGTGGATATGGGACCAAAGATCACTTTGAGCACTTTGCAAGTTATATCAAAAGCTAAGAATTTGCATTTGGCTGTTTGTGGCAGCAATCAATGTGTGTGTGGTATTGGTTACATTTTAGGAATCATGTTTTGATCAGTAAACACAAATCCCTAAGTACCAAAATGGAGTTGAAAGTGTGTCATGTGAAAATGGATAAAGTAGAAGTCCAACTAATGTAATACATTTGAACTAAAAGTTCCAACTTAGAAAGTTGAGAATGAGAGTGGAATTCCCAAAGGAACAAATACAAAGTGATCAATGAAGCAAGTTTTTAAAACAAGATACAAAAAGAATTAATACATGGCAAATGTCATAACACACAGAAGTGTCAGAACCAAGTTTGGGATCTAGTCTGAGATTGAGTTTGATTTCAAGTTCGATACCAAATTTGAGATTAAATCCAAGATCAAGTTTGAGAAATAGAGGTTGAGATTAGGTTTGAGAGGGAGTCCGAGTTCAAATTCAAATTCAAGATTGAGACTGAAATTGAGACCAAGATTGAGACTAAGACCAAAACTGAGACTGAGACCAAGACTAAATCCAAGGGTGAAAGCTTAAAGAAATTGTCTCTAGACCCTAAAGGGTTTAGTAAATCCTTACAAAGTGGAATTAGTGGGGCTAAAAAGTTAGTATGACCAAGGAAGACTACATTTAGGTGGTGGAAGATGATATAATTACTAAAGAGTCCAATGCTAAAGTGAATATAAATAGATAAATAGGGTTATTTGATGAAGTATTTAATAACTATGAGAGATCGAATGATCAATGTTCCCAATTCAACTATGAGTGGCACTACCTTGCATGGATCATCAGAACCTTGCTTTAGCCACATTGTTAGGGCATTCTAGTGGTAGAAGGTGGGGGGAGTACCTATGAGACTCACATTAAGTTGCAATGTTTCGAACTATCATCCCAAAGATTTAAACTATGGAAAGTAAAAGGAATAATCCTTTTGTTTAGTGACCAAGGGTATAGTTACATGGTGAAGAAGTATCAAAGGTTAGTAATATTTAGTGGATATGCATTCAAGCCCTAAACTAATACTGGTGGTGGTGAGCATTACTATGAATAGTGAGTATAGTATATATAGTTTTCCCCTTTTATTCTATGGTGATTTACTATAAGATAACCACAAAATAGAACTTATCCCTTTATATGACACATGCCACATGCTTAAGGACAATGGATTGTAACTTGAGTTTTAGAGCCTTGGGCCACTAAAGGAAGAGATAGAGCCCAACTCCCAAACTTGCAGCCAAAGAGTGAAAGAACTAGAGCATAGAACTACTCTTAAACATTCAGCCCAAAAAGCAAAAGGACAAAAACCCAAAGTGACATTGGAATAATTCTAGAGTTTATAGCATCCCAATCCCCAAGACTAGCATATAAAACGGAGCTAAAACAAAATCTGGGGCTATTTCAATATATTGAGGGCTTAACCCGGGGATATAGGTACTCCCCCAGCTAACATGTTTTGGAACTTGGGCTTGGCCTTAGACCCAAGTCGAATGTAAAACAACCATGCAAGCGGGAATTGGACTATCCCTTAAGTTAGTTTGCCATTTTGAACCCCTTCCCACCACCCCCCCCCCCCCCCCCCTCCCTTTTGAGGAACACGTGCTTTGGGATTTCACCCTTAACCACCTTTAGTACCAAAAGTTAATCTCTGGGACAAGTGTAAAGTTTACTAAATATAGTATGGTGCTAGGTTGTGAATTTAGATATAGAACCAACACCATTGTAATCTTTATATTCCGTAGATATGCCGCAAACTAAACACTTTCTATAAATAGTAATTAGGACCAAACAGAACTAACACAAAGGGCATGATAACGAGGGTGTTTAGCAGACATAATAAGATATCATCTAACAATATTGAGGGACTAATATCAATATGCAAAAGTTCTTGTCAAGCTAGTGCAAGACAAAGCAAAAGAAAACTAAAAGCCAGGCCAAGTATGCTTAGCAAGAAACATATAGGAGTTTCTACCTTATGTTCATCTGATTAAGTACAGTTGCTAAACCCAATTTACTAACACTTGAACAAGAGGAACTGAAAAAGGGTCTAGCAATACTAACTTTTTACCATTGTGACAGTAAGGAAACAATATCCAAAAGGACTAGCCAATAAGTACCTTTCGATACCCACAATTATATTTATAACATTTTCCCCCTCTTAGGGAAGATCGACGTTCTCGTTGATGCATACTCTAATCTAGATCATCGCTAAGGAAACAACTCCAAATTTTTTTTATAGTATTCACACTTTATGAGAAATGCACTGATTTAAATGAGTTAGGAGGTAATTTCTCTCTCTAATGCAAATGCATTACAACTCAAACCCTTTATGGCTGTCGCTAACAAGGAAATGACTAATGGAGTTAGCCACCTTTACTGCTTTGGGTGTCACCCAACTTACAAAAATGATATACCCCTACTTATATGTGGTATAGAGAGAGAAGTTAAAGGCCCCAACCCTCATGAGTAAAGAAACCAAACCTATTAGTAAGGTTTAGACAGACTACTGTAAACAGGCATGGTCATGCCCTTTTAACGGTCAAGCATTTTAATGCTCTTTACATAGTCACCCCTTTTAACGAAATAAAAAACATCAAAAAAGAAGCAAGTGATGTGACAAGTCAATAATAGCTATCCCATGACTAAAAATTTCACCATGCATACAAAGTGCTGAAAGCAATTTACCTATATTGGCCATATTAAAGTTAGAGCTAATGATATCTTAGAGACTTAATTATTAGTGAATAAATCTTAGATTAAAACACAAAATTATTCCAAGTAAATTATCATTGATAAACTAATATTAGAGTACAAGAACCACCAAGATCATCATATTTGGAAAACATAAGATTCACTATCTAATAAAATTCAATAGCAAGTGTACTATCAAGAACACTCAATGATAAAATTTAATTATCAAAGATTATAGACAATATGCCAAAAAACTTACAAAAAATAACTAAAAGAACATAAAATATCATCGATTGGCAAGCAAAATGCTCATGAATGTATCACCTAACGGAAATAATATCCAATCTATCAAAACCAACTATAGTAATAATGTTGCAAAGTAAATAAACATTTGTTTATGCCAACTATCACATCAACTAATTTGAATAGATCTTAGTCATCAATACTAAAAAACTAGAGTTGCTCAAGTAAGCGTCAACAATATTCTATCAATATTTTAAACCCAAAAGACCAATCCAGAACAAACCATAAAGAACATATGGTAATGTGAAAAGTCATAAACTATCAAAAAGAATAATTAACTATAATAAAAGATCATCAATCATCCCATTAATAGAGAGATACATAATCATTGTTGAAGAAAGATTCCATCATCCCAAAGAAAGGTAAATCATTCTATATCAACACTATTTAAATAAAACCTTTGACAAGAATAATAGACTATCCTAAATGATAGTCAATCATCACTAATAATTGCTATATGTAAATACTAACTCCAATATCGAAGTTAATGAGCAAAAATGATTTCCCTAACAACTTCTAACAAATGAAACAATGAGCATAAAACTCAAAAAACCAAAAACTCAAAGAAGCCTATAGCTAAGTCTTGCCTAATAATGATTATGAGTTTTGCATAAACTAACTTCAATGCCAAAAAAAAAATCATGATATAACCCACAATATTCTTCTTAACACATCCAAAAGCCAAATTTCATAATGCAAAAGCTAATAGAGTATGTCTACATTAATTTAAAAGTCAAGTAAAACAAAGTTATACTCAACAAGTGATCACCAAATGATCCTCCATGAATCCATCTTCCATAGCAAAACATAATTCACTTTATAACAAGCATAAGAAAAATCATCAATGATTGATATATTCTCAACTCAAATCTAATAAGGATTCAATCACTTTAATATTGATCATTAACTCTTCTTCTTATAAAATTAGTATAGTCCACAACTAAATCACGTTTCAAGGAAAAGCCAAAGCTCAACCGCTACTAAATAATCTAGTCTAGAAGATAACTAACTCAAACTTACCATTTAATTTGTTTGAATGCTAATATAATTGCTAGCTAATAATTGCACGAATGCCAAAACCACAAAGCTATAGCCAAATCATCAACACTATCAACATTGAGATTAATGAAACTCAATATCAATTTTTAAAGAGACATATCATTTTATTCGAGTTACAACATCAACAATGTCAATGACAAGACATCACTTTAATGCCATCAACACCAGAATAAAGCTAAAAGAAAGAATGAATAAATCACCATTCAAAGCTTTTTAGCAACTAAGTTAACTAAGGTCAAAGATACTATATTTAATATTCGAGACCAATCTTTCGACAATATTCAATTATAAATAACATATCATTAATGAGTGAATCATTACATCCAAGACTCAATGTAATCCAACATTATGGACTAAACACAACCAAATAATATCGACAGAGATGGAATTGTTATGCCAACATGGAAAAACCATGTAAGTTAACGACATGATCCTTTGCAACACTATCCGGTAGAGTAAGTATATCACTGCTAAATCATCATTAAAAAAAGCAAGTGTTAACAATTTTTAATGAAGTCTATAAGTAATTATTAGTCGTAGAGCAACTAGCAATCACTCTTCAGCTTGCTTTTAGAAGACCCAAATACTAAATTCATGTCATCAAGTCATACATCCGTCCCCACAAAATAAAGAAGGCCATCTTCAAGGCGATATTGAGAATGTAAATGCTGGAAAGGCAAGTCATTAGCAAGTGATGCAGGATCCTCAAACGCATCTCGAAGCCTTCAAATCCATGGCTCAATCTTTTGAGCCTCGCAAACCTCATCAAGAGAAGGTAGATTTTGCTCTGCGCCTTATGGACACTGAACATCAAGTATAACAACCGCCGATGGCACAGAATCCTCGTCTAGAAAATCCACAGATGCTGGAACAACAGGCTCATCAAAAACATGAGAAGAGAGTGGAGAAGGAATAAGAGCTCGAGAAAGGGCATCAACATCAGCCATAGAACTCCCTAGGCAATAAACAACATCAAAATCATATATCTAAAGCTTTAAAGCCCACTGAGCAATACAACCAACCAGGTTCTTCCGCTTCAATAATGAAATAATGGTAGCATGGTCACCTTCAAGTAACGTCCGAGAACCATGTAGATATGCATGAAGTTTCTCGAAACCCTAAACGGCCGCTAAACACTCCTTATTTGTCGTGGAGTAGTTCACCTTTGCTGGTTGTAATGTACGGCTTATATATGCAATGGGATGACACTGACCAGGCACACTTAGGCTCTCTTGCATTAACACACCTCCAAGACCAATATATGAAGCATCAATGCACAAAATAAAAAGTTGAGTGTAGTCAGGATATGCCAAAACCAGAGGAGTCGTCAACAGCTCTTTGAAATCCACAAACACCCACTCACAATCTGAAGACCAGATGAAAGATGACATCGATGACTTCAGCAACGCTCGCAATGGTGCAGTGTGATCAGAAAGATGATCCACAAAACGATCGAGATACTGCACCTTGCCCAAAAAGTGCTACACATCATTCACACACTTCGGAGTAGGGAATTTTAGAATGGCTACGAGGATCAACTTGCAAACCCTCACGAGAAATACGGTACCCAAGATAAATTGTGTCCTTGGACCCAAACATGCACTTCGACCGCTCCAGCTTTAAACCAACATCCCATAACTGATCCAACACTTTACACACATCACGAATGTGCTCCGCCCACATCCCCTCCGAGTGAATCAAGACATCATTAATGAAGTCACCAGTCACCTCTAGCATATCACAAAGAACCTCGTTCATCATCCGCTAGAAAGTTGCTAGAGCATTGTTCAAACCAAACAGCATCACCAAAAACTCGTACAAACCAAACGGTGTACGAAAAGCAGTCTTAGGAATATCTTCGTCGGCCATCGGTACTTGCCAGTACCCAGAAGCAAGATCTAGCTTGGTGAACCAACGACTTCGCCCCAGACGATCCAAGAGATCAGCAGTGTGAGGAAGAAGGTATACATCCGGGATCGTCACTTCATTTAACAGACGATAGTCGATGCAGAAATGAATACTCCCATCAGGCTTCGTCACAAGATGAGGTTCACATGCCCAAGGACTCCGCGACTTCCGAATAACACCCTTCTCCAACATCTCCTTGACATTTGCATGTAAAATCTTGATCTCCTTGGGTGACCGACGACGAACATGAACCTTGATTGGACGAGCATCCCCGGTTGGAATGGGATGACATATGGCAATCTTGGCCCCAGACAATAGGTCAAATTCAAAGAGATCAGAATACTCCTTCATGAGCTGATCAACAACTGTAACACAAAGATCATCGGAGGGATCGGAAAAGGGAAAAGCAAAACAAGATGGAAATACAAGAGGAAATAGTGGGGGAACAAAAGTAATGGAAGCAGAGGTAAAAGTAGAGGGACGAAGAGCTACGAAAGTGAGAGGAATAAATGAAATATAAGGAAGTATGAGACAAGGGGGAGAAGCCTCAAAGTCATACTTGGCATGATTGCGCTACAATCAATCCATACCAAAAATGAGGTTAAAAGCTTGACTCGGCACCACTCGCAACGACTGCAACTCAAGCTTGAGATCGCCCACACACACAACCAGGTCCGCCTCATCTCATGCATATGCATGTGTACAACCGTTGCCATAAAGAATGAAAATTGGATCTGTCACATGACGCAAGTGTAGACGACAACGTGTGGCAACAGATCGAGCAATAGAAGATAAACTCGAACCTGTATCAACCAACACGGAGAGAAAAATAGGAGACCTCTTTTTATAAAAACGAGCTTGGAAAGTAAACACTAGATGAACCGGTGCCGAGTGAACCCCTTGATGATACTCCCGAAAGAAAGATGGAGGTGTCACTAACTTATGCAAGGTCCCTCCATTACTGGTGTGACTCCTCGTTTCCCGGATGCACCTCGGTATCCAAACCTTCCACCGCAGTAGCACCAACGGGACATTGTTGACGCCAAGGTCTCCACCCAAGAAATGGAGGTCGCCAATCCGGAAAGCGCCGACAATGCCAATAAGTATGACCAACTTCTTGCCATCCCAGAAAAAGAATAACTCTCAGTCTAGGAATACAAATTTTCAAAACTCAACCAACTTCCTCTCACTTACAACTTTACATAGGTTCACCTGAACACTAATTCTTATGACCCAATAGTATGCTTAAGCATTAAACATTATACCCATATTTCCAATATCCAACATCGACTTCCGTAAAATGCAAATGAATACTCAAGACTCAATAATAAAAACCATATTTTCATATATTCATATTGCACTAACACTCTTCTTTAATCATCTTCAAGATCTAGTATGAAGCCAAAATACTAATAAAAAAAATAACATGAAAAATCAAGCTCTAAAGAAAATTTCTCATCACTTGAAATAACAATGTCACTTCCACTAACACAAATGTTAACAATATCAATGCCTCAACTTCACACCTTCTCCATCCAACAATTTACTCCAAGTGTTAATGGATAAACTAATAAGCCATAGCAAGTAAGTGTTATAACTTTTTCCAACACCTCAATAAGCAAACCCTTAAGAAAATAAAATACTAACTTAAATTTAGCATAATGAATCACTATCGAGAATTTAGTCAAAACTACTATAATGCTACTATATGCAAGTGGACTAGTTTCACTATTAACCACTTTGGAGGTTGATCATTATTTGACCAAATAACTTTGTAAACATATTGCTCACTATCACATAGATATTATATAACAATCACAATAACTTGATCACTAATCGAGCAACACCACAAACAATGCCCATATCATTACTACAAAGATTTATGTGAGTATTGAATGTTATCTTGACTCAATAAAATGCAACATAAATACCACACCCACTGATAGAGATTTACAACACCTAACACTATTAACTTTTGTTCATAACATAGATAAGCTCATACCACTCTTTTTCCAACAAAACTCAAAACTAATCTTACATCAAACTGTTTAAAGAGCAATAGTAAAGTTCCCCAAAAAATAATTGAGCATTGTAACTTAAGTCTTCAATAGTAAACAAAATGGTTTAGCACTCCACCACTATCTATCCCACAACTCACCACTTGTAAAATTATCATAATTAACATGCATCAAAGTAAAGACTTTTGATTGTATAATATGAATACAAGCAATGAAATTACACATTGTTGCCAAATCATCTCTCTAAAGAAAAAATGATTTATATATTTGATCTTTTGTCCTTGATGACCCTTTTTTCAGTCTCATCTTAACTAAATCTCAAGCTTGTGTTCACACTACTTTCAGTCCAATCCAAGAAGAGTTTATAAGAGAGCACGGTAATGACTATTTGAATTAATAGACTAATCTCTACAATTTTAATTGATCCACTTATAATCATGCCTAGGAAGGATTCACTAGTGCTGTGCTAAATAGTTATGGACTAGTCTATTTGCCACTCATAGCAAACCCAAAGAATGTTTATTTTACCCACGGTAACATAGAACAACTCATAGAACCACCAATAGGCTAACATTTATCTTGCCAATTCAAAGTGTAATCTTGAGTTGCTAATGTGTTTTACTTATGAGCCCAAGTGAAAACTTGTGCAAATAGAACATCTCACTTTCACCTTATGAATCCAAGTGCAAACTCATATAATATGGTATAAAAGGTAACCAAAATTCATACCCAAAGAACGAATGCAAAGTTATAGTAGCCAAACATATACCCACTTGAATCATCATTTTCATCTCTGCATATGCAACAAGATTAAGTGCCCAATCTCATTAGATAATACTTACTGAAACTTATCTTCTGAGACCAAATATACTACTAAGCTAAGTATGCTTAATTAATAGCACGTTCCAGTCTAAGTACACACAAAATGCCCAGTTAACTCCACTAGCACAAAAGGAACTGATAAAGGGTCCAACAATACCAACCTTCTATTATTGTGTAATTAAGGAAAAAATATCTGAAAAGACTAGTTGATAGGTAACTTTCTATATCTACAATCACATTCGCTATAGTGAGAGATTTAATAGAGATTAAAAAAAGGATATTGAAGAATGGTGTTCCCTATCCTAAAGATGTTAAAGTGTAATTATAGGATGATCAATGTTAGACAAATAACTCAATTTTAGAAAGGTAGAACTATGGTACAAATGCTCTTGGACTACCAAGGGCAAATAAATATAACTTTAGTATAATAGATTAATATATCAATGGTACCTTTGGGTCTTTAGAGTAGAATTTAAATATATGGAGCATTTGGATCAAGTGCAAAAGCTATATGCTTTGAAGGACACCTTTAAGTTCCCCAAGATGGGATGAAAATTTATGGAGGTTATGAGTGAAATTATTCGAAGTGATTAAAGGTATGGTTGAATGACTAAAGTAAAATAAAAAACACTTACATAAAAAGAATGGACATAAAGACATTTTTGAGTTTCTTCTTGAAATATTGAGTGTAGTGCATGTGATTTGGACTCCTTCTCAAACTCTATCTTGGACTATTATCACCATATATTATTGAACTTTGGGGATAAAAAAGCCATTAAAGGATCTTTCATTAAATAATTGCCCCTTTTTTAGTTGGCATAGAGGGAGTGTGTTATAAAGAGGGAAAGGTAAACTTCAAATGAGAAGAGTAATAAGCCAAAAAGTAAGGCCAAGAAGAACAAAGGATTAAAAGAGTAACTAATAGTAGGAGAAAGGATAATTTAATTCTTTGTGAATCAAAGTAGATGCCCTTATAGTGAGAATGGGGATGACTATTAAGAGCTAACTCCCCTAAAATACAAGATGTTACACCATCGTCTCTAAGATGAAAGAGGCCTTCTAGAGAGTAAAGGATATTATAGTATGATTGATGATAGTTAAGAATAAAGGAATAGAGGTTGATAATAAAAATGTTTTAAAAAAAAATAAAAGAGAAGATTATTGCGAACCACCTCCAAAAGTAGTGGCAATTGAATAACAAGAGATTATCCCTAAAACAAGTACTACATATTATGTCAAGGCCAATTTCAATTAATATTACAAAGGACAAATGGCTTTGTGAGGGTGAATTATCTTTATATTTTACACTATCCAACCGTATAATATGTGAAGTGGACCTTTATGTTAGTGATAAAAACCATTAAAGTTTTTGGGAAAATAGATCAAGAACAAGGTTAGATATGCTCTATCAACTCATATGTAAAAATTTAAAAGCTTTGATAGTGTATAATTTCAATTAAAACCCACAAAGGTTTTTAATTCTTGAGGACAACTTTATAGAGTAATAATTGAATTCATTCAGATCTTAAAGGACTTCACAAATAAGCCTTTATTATTGGGTGGAGATATAGCATTTTGACAACACCCAAGAATACTAAAATGGTTAACATTAATATGTGTATGTGAATGTGGGTAGTATATGAAAAGGAAGATCAACTATAAACAATAAATGAATATCACTAAGATAAGTAGAAGGAATATTAAAAATGATTTTTTGTGTGTGCAAAAGCATTGTCTTTCAAGTGTGAATTTGGTATATAAATTTGCAAAAAAGAAAAATTTGGAACCCGACAATAGGATGTAGTGGGGATGCTAGTAGTGGTTAAAGGTTTGTGTGAATAATTTTATAATAGACATAATATTAGTTCTGGGGTCAAGTGTAATGTGTTTAATTTAAAATCAAAGATATGACTAAAGCTTGTTGGTAAGTCATTAATTAGAGAAGGATTATTCTTTTAAGAGATCTTAAAGGAGCTTCCTTAATTTTATCAAATATAAATAGACCATTTTTATTTGTCACCAAATTTATTTCATAATAATAAAAAACCAGATATTGCCACTGTTTTGTTAATAATATTGATCCTTAAAAATGTGGAATTAAGAGGCCTATATTAGTATAAAAAACACTTTGAAAATGTATTCACTAATTATTGTATAAAAAAGAGTTATAAAGTCAACAAGTTCATGGCTAAAATAGCCAATGATCTTCAAAAAAAACATTGAATAAGTGAAAGAGAACATTTAATAAAATACAAGTGATTAAAACGAATATAAAAGCTCTCAAAAGACTGATCAAGAAACATCTAAAAGATGTTATATTTTAAACCTAATTATCAAAAATAAAGTAGTAATTATTCATTTTAGAAGTGGAAAAATGCTCCACATTTTCAATAGAGATTCTCTGATCTTCATTCATTATAGATGAATCAATCAATCCATTAGTCATTTTATGGACCCGAACCTGGGTGATCTATCCATAACCAAGATGAAGCTTGGATGAAACTAGGTGAAGGTTCAAACCAACAGATGTTGAAAAATGAAAGTATTCATTAAATCTAGATATTTAAGATGGATTATTAGTGGATATTTAAGATGGATTCATTAAATAAAGAATTTTATATGTCAATATAAAGTTTAAGGTATCATCCCCTTTTAAGGATGATTATGGTATGATGCACATAAGCCTAAAAAAAATGCACAACATAGTGAAAGAATATTATTATTAGCTATTTAAAGCAAACCTTTGGAGTAAAGACACTAAGTATCATATGAAATGCTTAGATTATTAAAAAAGGAAGCACCATACTTAGATTGGATTGGACAAGAGTTATTACATATATAGAACAATGTGATAGCAATTGGAAAATGGCTAGAATGAGCAATTGTTAAGATTATAACATTTATATAAAAATATGATGATGCAGCTCTTATCAAGAATTGAAGATTGATATTAATGCTCAATATGCTATACAAGGTAATTGTGAAGGTATTTACTAAGAGATTAAGATCAATATTATCAGAGACTACATTATACATAAAAGAGTTTTGTGGAAGGGAGATAGTTGATGGATAATGTACACAAGGTACTTTTAACAATTACAAATCAATGATCAAAAATTGTTGAAAGCCTTGATTTTATTAAACTATGAAAAAGTTGATTATAGAGTTGATATTTTAATAGGCAATTATGAGGAGTATTGGTATGCCAAATAAATTTATAAGATAAACAGCTGCTCTATACTAAGATGTAGTTAGCAAAGTCACAATTGATGGACAATTGAAAACATTATATATAGTAGTATTTAATATGGCAAGGGTGTCCCTTATTGTTTCTTTTTGTAGGCAATATTCTATCATATTACTTAGTAAGGCAAAATGGTCCTCAAGGATAGATGTTACTTAATTTGCTCTAAGATATAGCACTGGTTCTTGAGGTTGAACTCAAGTCTAATGCTTTTGTGGATAACATATAAGTAGTTACAAGAGGGACCCTAAAAAATCTAAATAGAGTTTAATAAAGTTGTTAGAACTAAGATTAACTATAAATTAGTTGACATTCGGCTTCTAGAATTAAATCCATTTACATGGGGGTTTAAATAAGATTTCAAGTGGGTTAAAAGGAATGACATTACAAAATATATTGAATTCTGATAGGTTGTATAAATGATCCACTCCTACATAATCAAAAGGCAATGAAAAAGCTCAAAGAATAATTAAAGTTTTAGACATCATATAAATTGTCATTTTTTTTCATATGTGTGGTTGTGAACAAATAATGCTTAGGATATTGTTCTTGATTGCATCATGAAATTTGGATTGAAAGACACTTAAAGATATAAATAAGTTTATACAAACATATGTTTAGAGTGGCCATAACTTAAGGTATAGCCAAGGTAAAATAGAACTTAATTATAAAATTAAAACAAGATGGAAGAATTAATATAAATTAATATTGCATGGAAGTTAGAAAAAATAGAAATTTTCAAATCAGTACAAATTAGATTGTTAATCAATATTTCTCAATAATATGTTCAAATACAAATGGAGGTGTTTGAAAACTTGAAAGCTCAATGCAACAAATTTTACAATGATAAAGATGAGAGAATTAAAGGTGATGGTTATATGGGTATAGGTGCAAATGATCATTGCAACAACAGCCCAAATGCTCCAACTAGAGAAAAGGGGAAAGAGAAATCAGCTAAAGAAAGTGCAAAATAAAGTATAGTTTTAACATTTTTTTTATGGTAATGAGGTAAGGTAAATATTTGTGAATGGAAGTGAACACCATTAAACAAATGGTTTCAATTGATACAATCAAAACAACCTTAGCATGTAATTCACAAGTAACATCTCTCTCCATTAGTACTTCTAAAGTTAGTCCTCCCTCTTGAAAAGCTCTTTATTAGTTTTGTACTCAATAAAATTATACAAGTTTTTTTTTTTGTGTTTTGCTAGTAAATAAAAGACACCATTTAATAAAGATGAACTCTTGGAAGTCAAAATAGAAGAACTAGAGAACCCTAGTTTTTGAAAGAAGAGAAACATATAATTTCAAATTTTAATCTAGAGTAGGTAGTTTTCACTTTTTACTTTATAGTAATTTTAGATAGAAGCCTTATCTTGTTAAATTATGAATTTTATAATACTATTGTGTAAGATAACCTCTACATTTCATAGATATGCCTCAATTGCTGATCTAGACATTTTCTATAAATATCTAATAAGACTAAATGAGACCAATATATATGGTGTTTGATGGACACAATAATTTATTATATAGTAATATTGAAGGACTAATGCTTTTTGTCAAAACTAGTATAAAAAAAAGCAAATAAAAACTAAAAGCCAAGCTAAGTATGAAGAGTTTCTACTTTATATTTATTTAGCTAAATACAGATGCTAGTTTACTAATACTTGAATAAGAGATTAATAAAAGGATCTAACAATACCAATCTTTTGCTGTCGTGGTAGTAAAAGAAAAATATTTAAAAGGACTCGTTAAAAGGATTCATGTACTTGTGAAGGACCTAGTCAAAAAGTGGATGTCCTTTACATGTAATTTTGAACCATAAGGCAAATAAAACATCCTTTCCTCTTATGTTGTTTGCCCAAATAAGGAATGAAAGGATACTTTGTGCATTTGGCATCCATGGAAGACTTAAGAGGCAAAAGCACTAAATTTGATTACTTTAAATATTTTAAACTGTTTGAACTTCATAAACTTTCATTAACTATTACAATTTACAATTTGGTATATTAGTAAGCCACTGCAACAATCTCTAATTTGCCCAAACTTTATATATCATGGATGCCTTGACCTCCTAATTCTTGGCTCCAAATCACATGTTTTGGACTTAGAACTCTCCAATCATGTTGAGAAACAAAATATACTCAAAGTGCAATGACCCAAAAAGCACTCCTCACACTTCCTTGCTCACGAAATTTGCAAACCTTACCCGAGGCATGGCTTGCTCTTAATACCATCTTTATTGCTGTCCTCCTGAGTCCTTCATAAAGGTATTCAAGCTTCTAGGACACATTGTCCACTAACAGAAGTTCAAGTTTGACCTCATCCCCCTTACCAAACCTGCTCGTTCAAGCATGTTATAACCGGCACCTCTATGGTTTTCTAGAGGTTAATAAATAATAGAAGCCTTCTTAACAAAATTGGACTGGGCCTCCTAGCTCACCTCTATCTTCCACCTGCTCCTCAGCTTCACTTGGGATGAATCTGGTTGAACATGGCACCATCTCGTCAATCTCATGCCTAGCCTGGTTGTGCAAATCCCAGTGAATCCCAAAAGCACACCCTATTTGTCCCTTCTCTCTCGGATTGCCAGCACCACCTGCAGCAAGTCCCTTGGCTCAAGCTCACTCTGCCTAAAAGTAGGTCTGCACATCCATTTAGGCAGTGAAGAGATCGTCCCAGGATCACTGGATCCGAAAGTTCCACAACTCAAGCGTTGGGCCAGGGGTTAAGTAGTGGGAAGCACTAGAAAGAAAGCTGAGAGGTCTTAAAGTTTGCCAAATCCACTCCCTAAAGCAAAAGCACAAGACTTGGTGTGGCTGTGTCATGAACATCCACCGGAGGAATGGGGAGGTTCTCTTCTAGACTGACCTCACCACAACTAGGGCCAGATCCACATGATTCTTTGGAGAAAACTTAAAAGTTCACGGGCACAGCCATCTCAAGCCGTTTGAAAAATGAGCACTGCACAAGTTCTCAACGTCACTAAGTTCAGTTCATAGTGGCTTTCAATGCTATAGATCCCCACCGAATTTCTTCTTGCCGACTTGGGATCAATCCAAATCGTGAATCAAATCGCATGCCGGAGTGCGCTGGGAATCATTGGAAGAAAATTCAATAGCTGCGATTCGTCAACAGATGATCCAAGGGCCCGGAATAAAGCTCAGCTTCCAGCCTTAGAGATGGAGTATTGTGCTCCCAAGCTGTCAATCTGCCCTACAGGACATGCAAGGGGTGGCAAAGAATCTTCTTCCCTCAGCCTTTGTGGATGACATAGGACTGGGGGCAGAGGACTCCGCGGAAAACCTGCGACCTGTACTTCAACGAAGCATTGAGATCAAAAGATATGGACACTGAGCTCACGTGGCTGAACCTAGAAGAGACAAAATCACTACCTCAGCTTCCAGATCAGCTGGCAATATGAGCCAGAACCTCAGAATCAGAAAGCGGTGCTGAAACTGGGATCAACTCAAGCTGGGCAAGCAAGAAGCTCTTATTCTCGGGATGGTGTATGGTAGTGAACAGCATCCTGCTCGGAGCAATCATGGATAAATGAATGATCCACGAAATAAACTAGCTGATGGTCTTCATGCGTATCACGAGGTGGTGCAAAAGTCGACTAGCACTCGGTCACACACCCTAAGCACGAAGGCAGCCTCAACATCATCGAGGCACTCCTGTTCAAAATCTTCATGAGGCTGCTCATGCCTGGACACCAGCCATGGAGGGTCTTGCTGCAGGACCAATTCCTCAAAGTCCTCCCAGATAGGAAAGAACACACTGCAGAATTAGGAACCAGATCCCAAGCTAATCAGCAATTCGCACAGCTTGTCTAGTGCAGAGCTCTTCTCAGACGCTCCTCTCAAGATGACAAATGCACACACTTTTTCTGGTAAACTGTTCAACGTATGGCCTCAGTTCAAATGCAACTTCAAATTAAAATGGCCCTGATCC
Source organism: Selaginella moellendorffii (assembly GCF_000143415.4). NCBI lineage: Eukaryota > Viridiplantae > Streptophyta > Lycopodiopsida > Selaginellales > Selaginellaceae > Selaginella > Selaginella moellendorffii. The sequence continues at coordinate 2,545,166 of NW_003314275.1, forward strand.
AAGGAACAGATGGATCACCAACCAATTTTCTTGAACACACTTACCAGGAAGATGCTAGGCGAATCGGAGGACAGAGGACTGGACCAAACCTGTTGAGAGCTACACAAGGTGGGGCTCTGCATATTTGCCGAGGCGGACTCAATGATGGAACAGAACCATATGGCGGATAACTGTGACAGGATCAAAGCGTTTTCTCTTGATATACCTTACTCAAAAGAATTCATGACCTTTATGTAAATTCTCCAGTATATACAGGATATATTATAAATAATATAATATAATTATACCGGGAGTTCATAGTAAAAAGCAAGGTATAGAGGGACCAAGAGTGAGCCATCCATGCAACAAGATTTTCCGGGCCAGGACGCAGTGTCAAGATCATCCAGCAGTAACCGTGGTACATACAAGGAAACATAATGCGTGAGATCATTCTAACAAGAGGTTACTTATTATCAAAGCATCGTGGGGACTGATACTCTGCAGTCACAAGCTGGTGAAAGAGTTAGTGTTGATCGCCTGGATCAATTGGGAGAGAGCCACCCATGCACGAACCCGTTGGCAGCAAGTACGAGTGGCAGAAATCCGAGCCACATGGCCGTGAGAATATCCAAAATATAACTGATATATGATTATATATCTTTTTCAGCTTGCACACTTTCAGTGAGATGGTACTGGATGTAAGCAACTCTTCAGCATCTCTGATATCCTTTTATTCTTCTTCTTCACCTTCTGGGGATTGGTTTCTTCGCCACTCTGCATTGCAACAAAAAAACATTGTTAATACTGATAAGTTCTGTTGCTTAGCCAACTATCACAATAATTCTAATCGCTGCTTCCATTTTCAAACGCCCCACGAGAATCTCGCCCCCATAGCATTTAAGCCAATGCCGGCGCGCCAGCGCGGCATATTCTTCCTATTTCTAGACATCGCTGATCGTACCTGGCCGCGCCCTGCTGGAGCATCCTCCGGCCGCGCCTCTGCCACGTGTCCAGCCGCCTTCCCCGCTGCTGGTGACGTCAGCGCTGGAACCTGCGCCGCTGTCCACTCCCCGCTGTGGAGATGCATGCTCAGCTGCGTCCACGAGGTGCGATCGTCAGGAGCGTGGGGAAATTGGCCAATTCTCCCAAATTCCAGACCGAAAATGAGAGCTTTTCGAGGAGAAATGGAGAAATCCGAGCACTTTACCGTGTCTAGCCGATCTTCCAAGTGCGCGACGCGCTCTACCAGCGTTCCCTTCTTCTCGACCTCCTCCAGAGCATCGAGGATTGGCTTGATCCTGGCGCTGGATGGAGTGGAGAGGCTGGACGATCGCGCGGACGACGAAGACCAGCAATTGGCGCCACTATCCACAATCACCGATCTCGGACTGTAACGCCCTTCCAGTGATCTCATCTGGGGAGAAAGAAATCCACAGGAGCAGGAGAATGAAACATTGCAATTTTTAACCCACGAATTGAAACTCACGTTTAGCTCCAGATCTTCGACGCGCTTGAGCAGCGGCAGCGTTAGTCGCGGAGAATTGGTACTCATCTTGCTCGATTCCTCGCGCTCGCCTCCATTATAATCATGGCTTTCGCGATCGTCCGCGTCTAGATTCCTTCCCATTCCCCAAAACGAAGAGAGCTTGTTCTTCCTTATAAGACAACTCACAACATAAAAAAGAAAAAAACATCAGCTGTAATAACACGTGGCTATAAAGCCGACGGCCAAGATCGATTTTTTAACAGACGGTGACGAGATAGCTTAGTTTATTAAGGGGCAAACTACATAAAAATTGGAATTTGTTTCTCATAAAAATTGTTTTCTTATTAGTCCAGAAAGTTATACTGCCTCGCTGCGATCGATCGTCTCTTTTGTCGCCATGAATGAACTTGCTGTTCTTCGCTCGCTCGATCGATCTTTCTTAGTAAGTGTATCCCTTCTCGAACATCTCCTTCTTGGCAGCGTCGGATTCTCCCTCGGCCGTGTACTGGCCGAGCTGCGCCTTGGAGTTTGCCTTGGCCCGGACAAGGAGAGCGTCTTGAGCCGCCTTGACGTTCTCTGGAAGTCCCTTCCATGTCTGCAACACCGTGTTCTGCAAAGCACGGGCGTACGAGAAGGATACGTGCCACGGGTTGGGGCTCTGGTTCATTGCGTTCAAGTTGAGCGTCGCCTCCACCTCGGATTGTCCTCCAGACAAAAACTGGCAAAGAAAAATCATGAGAAAAGTTCGATTTTGGAACTGAAAAGGAGAAACTTTACCATGATGCCGGGAACAGAGGGGGGAACTCTGTGGTGGAGCATCTTGAGCGTGTAGTCGGCGACTTCCTGGGGAGTGGACTTGGTTCCCTTGTAGTCTGCGCCGGGAGTGACCATGCTGGGTTTCAAGAGGATACCCTCGAACAGGACGTTGTTCAGTGACAGGTAGTAGAAGGTCTTGGCCCAGACTTTCTCTGCAACCTCCAAGGTCCTGTCAATCCCGTGCTCTCCGTCCAGGAGAACCTCAGGCTCAACAATTGGCACTAATCCATTGTCCTGAGAGGAACCATCAAACGCGATCAGTGAAAGGCAAAGTTTTGATTGTTCCAACCTGAGAGATGGCGGCATAACGAGCAAGGCCCCAAGCGGCTTCAGTCACTGCTAGCTCGGAAGGACCGTTTGGAATGCTAATGACTGTTCGCCTGTTGATAGAAAAAACATTGTTTGTTAGACAAACAAAAAATATGTCAAGACAAACTAGAAATCCATCCAAGGCTTACCACTTCGCAAACCTCGCACCCTGGCCGTAGTAAGCAGCTGAGCGAGAAGCCAAACCGTCAAGTCCTTGGCACCACGACTCGTTGTTGGATCCAGCGAGTGGAACGAGACCCTAGTGTTAGATCAAAAGTGTTAGATCAAAAGGAAAGAAAGAGATCAGAAGTCTTACCTTGTCGACCTTGATTCCAGGCACGATGTTCTGCTCCTTGAGGCAATCCACGAACGTCTTGCCTCCTTTCGCCGACTGGTAGAGCGTCTCCTCGAACAAAATCGCGCCAGAAATGTAAGATCCCAGGCCAGGGGTGGTGATCAGGAGCTCCCTGTAAGCTTGTCTGTTGTCCTCGGTGTTGTCGAGGCCAATCGATGCCAATCTCTTGCCACAGGTCGCGTTGGACTCGTCCATGGCAAGAATTCCTCGGCCCTTCGATGCCACGGTTTTCTACATCGCAAGAAATGGAAATCTTCCAGTCAGCAAAACCTTTTTCCAGGATTTCCGCAGCAAAATCGAGCACTTACAGCAGTCTTGACGAGCTCCTCATCGTATCCCCCAGCTCTGACGACCAAAGAGGCGCTGCGGCCGGACGGCGAGCAATTCACTGTAGAAAGCTTGACGCTCTGCCCCATGAACTGAGATCCAGCGAGGCTCAACGTGTTGTTGAGCGCCATAGCCGCGGCCATTGCTCCTCGCAACCAAGGATCGATGAGCACCCTGCCTGGAAAACCCTAAAATTCCACACACCACTCGCAGACGGACACAAAAAAGAAGGCTACGTTGGCTCATATCGGACGGCTGCCGCCGCCCCTTTATACATCCAACGGCTGGTAGCGCGCCTCTAATCTGACGACAGAGTGGATGGTCCATGTTTCTCCTTTGACGAGAGCCACAATGTAGCAAGCGGCGAATGGACGGCCCAGATTTTGTGTCCTCGGTTGCCACACGACCTTTATCATTCCCATCTGGGAACAATAGTGGATGCCATTGTAAAAAATTTTAGACTAAATTTTCTCGTCCACTATATCCAAATTCTTCCAAGCTTTTGTGTCCAATCCTTTAATCTTCGAGGACTTTCGGAGTTACACCTCATTCCATATCAGGCTTCTTCTAAAGTTGACGCTTTGATAAAATTTTACACTCTCATGGTCTATGAACTACTGATACCTTTCGAGTAACTATGTCGTCCCTGGTTCATGAAAAAACAACCTCTAACTTGTCATGGACAGAGCTTTTCCTTGGGCGAATTTCCCCGTCCACGACTTGGGATACAACTCCACAGGCTCGCTGGAGATAATCTCGTCCAAAAACGCAGACATTCTTTGCCGCTTACACAGGCTGCCTGGAAAGCTTTTCTCGTGGGGAGCCTCGGGAGAATGAGTGTGTGTGAGATACCTTGAATTAAAAAACGATCAATCAGCGTAGGATCGGAAACAAGAGTTTAGTTTACTCACAACTGCTCTTTCGCACGGGTGATTCCAACGTAGAACAGCCGTCGCTCTTCTTCGGGGTCCGAGTTTTCGTGTGGCAAGATTCCCGCATTGACACCGACTATGAAGACACAGGGAAACTCCATTCCCTTTGAGGCATGGAGCGTCAGCAAGCCAACGTGTTCCTTGTTCGTTTCCTGTAGAAAGCTAACTTTAAGCTTTGCAGCACTTGAAAGGCTATATACATTTACCTTGTCATCAGAGGTTATTAGCATGACGTCTTCAAGGAAGCCGGCCAGGGCACGACGCCCCTTCCCATGCTTGCCTTCGGCAGAATCTGCGCTTTCCTGCACTTCAATAATTCAAGCCAACATTCGAAAATAAAAACGAAAAACTACACCTTGAACTGTTCCACGACTTGACATCTTTTCTCAAAGATCCTCTGATCTTCCGTGTGCTCTTCCAAGTATTTAATAAACTGCGTCCTGTATATAGCCCGTGGTCTCAGATAATCTCGTAAAGAATCGAACTTACTTGTCAATTACAGCCTGAAGCAAGTTAGCAGAGGACTCCTTTTCACTGAGCTTCGTCAGCGACTCTAGAAGCTCACAAAAGCTCAAAACTGCCGTTCTGTGACAAGCACGACATAAGCGCCTAAAAAATAATCAGCCAAATGTGGATTCTACTTTGCCTTCGCTGTTATTCCCAAGTGCTTGTGTCCAGGATCATCCTCTTTGAGTTTCTGAAAAAAACTTCTTTAAGAATCACAAGAGATGTCAACGAGCCTGTACCAGTAACGCTTTGAAAAGTGGTAGATCTCGTTCCGAAGCCCATTGTTTGAGATGGAAAATTGTTTTCTCACCAATTCCTGTATTAGCCCACTCACTGGTTAGCGACAAGTTACACGGTACGTAACTTACCCCGAGGTGGCGTATTGATAATACGTGCCAGAGCGAGTTCATCATTACTATTGTGAATAAGTTTCAAGTAGCTGAGAAGGTCCTTTATCACCTTGTGCGAAAACAGTGGAGTTGCTCCTAGCAGCTTGTATGGTATATTTGCCTTGATTAATGCTGATTCTAGAAGAAAACTCTGCATAAAAGAAACTGATTGCTGGAAAATAACAAAGAAAAACGCGAGATACCTGTCTGTGAGTTCGATAGAGCACCGCACAGTCGCTCCATCTATCTTTCCTGGTTCGAATGATTTCATCGGCAACAAAACGACTTTCTTCAGTGGGGTCACTCAGCCAGCAGACCTTTACAGGTGCCGTCCAGGGCTGTAAAGTTCAAAAAGTTATATCGCATTATCGTATTATTTTTCTTACCTTAATGGAGATAGGCTTCAGAGCTTCTAATTGTCCAATGCGACGACTCATCATACTGTTTCCGATTATTTTCGAAGCAGCACTGAGAATAGCCTTAGATGATCGATAATTCTTCCGCAGCTGTAGGTGATGTAAAATGTCGAAAGTAACTAAAAAGTTTTGCATAAATTACCTGAAAAGTAGCTATCTGCGGGAAGTCGTTACCCAGGAGATATTGCATATTTCGTGACTCAGCACCTCGCCAACCATATATTGCCTACACCACGGACAATGTCAACAAAAAGTTGCAAAAATTCAACACGGCTGTGACTACCTGATCGATGTCACCGACCACGAAAAGATTTTGATTTTCAGAGCAGAGTAAACGGATAAGCTCATACTGGGCCTGTATCGAAGCGTTCAGAAACATATAACGAACGATCCTGTTGGTACCTTGTCTGTGTCCTGGAACTCGTCGACAAGCACGTAAGACCATCGCTTCTCGAACCTCTGACAGCAACAAAGAAAAATCAAATCAAATCAGAAAACGAAACAATCGCTCAATCAACAAACGACCTTTGCTCCAGACGCTGGCAAACACTGTTCCACAATCAGCGTGTTTCAGAGTAGAGTCCAACCTTTCGAGCTGACGGAGTCCGATGAAGCTCCATAATCGTCAAATAGATCAAATCGTCAAAGTCAGCCGCATTGTTCGCTCTTAGATGTTCCTGCGACAAGAAAAATAAGACGTGCCGAAGAGAAAGTAGAAAGCACCTCAAACATATGCAAAAGCTTGCTGACATCGTCGGTTAGAACCTTCGGGCGGGACGGAAGGTCTTTGCAGCGCTTTAACGCAACAAACCTCTCCAGGTACCAGCCTTTGGCTAATCTCATGAGAAAAAGTCCTCGCTTCAAGTCCTCCGAAGGTATGCGAAAGTGAACCGGTTTTTTATCGGTGGATGTGTGGCTGGAAATTTCCAAGCCACCGAAAAGATTAAGAAGGCCCCATTTGGAAGCACCGGAGTTGCATTCGGATAAGTGACCCTCAGCTACCTGAAAACATCAAACGTGAATATGTTACATACCATTTCCAAGTATCACCGTACCTTCACATATATATCTTTGAGAATCTTCTCACAGTCAGCTTCGTCATAGATAACAAAGGCCTGGCTTAATCCAGACTCGGGCTTTATGTCTGGAAGAAGCTGCTTCAAAAGCTTCGTACAAAAGCTATGGAACGTAGATATCTAAGAAAAAAAGATCAAGAAGGAAACAAAAGAAAAACACCATTCTTCCTTACCGTGATTTTTCTCGCAGCATCAATCCCCACCAAGGACCCAATCCGGTGTCGGATTTCTTGCGCAGCTTTGTTTGTGAATGTAATGCACTAGAAAATTCCACTTTCAGGAACTTCAAAGCCTACATTTTTACGTACCAAAATATTTTCCGGATCGATTGTGTTGTGCTTGATCTCGTGCACAATGCGATGCGTGAGAACCAGCGTCTTCCCGGAGCCCGGACCCGCGACAACGCGCACGCATTTCTCTGTGGTTGTCACGGCCGCCTCCTGCTCGTCGTTAAGCCCCGAGAAATGGAGAGCCGACACGCAAGAAATCCTGAATCCACCGCGCAGCCGGCCACGGCAGCGCATCAGCGTCCCATACACTGGGAGAAATCGGCATTGCGGCGCGAGCATCATCGCGAAGCGCGCAGCTTTCCACCGCGAGCGCGCCAAGAACGAGCATTCACATAAACCCTAAAGCCCAGACTAAAAGAACGAATATAGAAACCAAATCTTTGTTTTATTTGCATCTAGCTCACAAATGTGAAATTGGTGTCTTTCTTCCACAAAAATGATTTTTATTTCTCCTCCCCCACAAATCTTTTCCCTTTCACTCTGATCACTTGTGTTGTTGTTGTTGTTGTTGTTGTATGGTTTTGGGCTTGAATCTTCCCATTGTCACGTCTTTTTTCTTCATCGTCGTATCGTCTGGCGCCTCGCTCGTCTCGTCTCGTCGTCAAGTATCAGAAAGAATATCGTGTCGTTCTCTCCTCTGTGGAAAAAAGAAGGCTCACTCGCAGGTCAATTTCTTCTCAGCGGCCCATCCAAATCTCTCGAACAGGCTCAGCACCACACCATTGCTCCATCCAAATCCAGCCTAGAACACGAACACAAGAACTTCTTAGAAAGAACTTCGAGAAAACAACTTTAGCTTACCTGTGGCAAGTATTCTCCTCCCGATCCAACTTTACCACAGTACCGAGCATCGTACTTCTCCTGCATCTCTCCAGTCTCCAGGTATCCTACATAGTTCGTCTCCAACCACCGTCTAGAGATATCCTTGGCCAGAGCAATCCCTTCTTCGTTCTCAGTGAGCGCAAAGCCCTCTATGATCATGTGTTGAAGAGGAGCCCAAGCATTTGGGTAATCCCTGTTGAAGCAAAGCAACACAGATTAGCACCAGGGATTCCGCAAACAACTCCACTGTTCTCACCATTGTTGTCCTGTTTGTAAAAGCGAGGTCGTAATCCCAGCTGGTAGCAGCAGTCCCGATTCTTTGAACGACGCTATCATTTTTTGGATTTTCCTATCGCCTGTATGCAGCAAAAGATTTCTTTATGAGAAACCATCGCACTTGGGAAATTCTTTTTACCTGGTGGAACAACGCCGCACCAAAGAGGTATAAAGTTGGACGGGTAAGCGTCAGTGTTGTGATGTTCTGGGAGAAAGTCGTACGTAACCTGTGAAAGCAACAAAATCAATGACCACGTCTCACGGAAAAAAAAAAAAAAAAAAAGGGGGCCACAAGCCATCACGGAAGAGATGGAGCCTCTTCCCTGATGGCTTATGGCCCCCTTTTAGAGGTTTTTCGGGTTTAGAAGGTACCTCAAATGCCTTGTAATTGGCGGCGCTGTTTGTAGCGTTTCGCTTGACGAGCCAGTAGTCGAGATACTGACCCATCTCTTCATTCCATAGAATGGCGTCCATTGCAATCTTTCTAGAGTTTGCAAGCTTATAAAAGTGTTTCTCATAGTCAGACTTTCCAAGCAACTTCGCAAAAAGAGCAATGTTGTTTTCCATCTGAATGCGCAACCAAGCAAATACAAATTATTTAGTCGCAAATACTTAACCATCGCTGTTGTTACCTGTACAAGAAACGCGTTTAGATCCACTGGCAGGATGAAAGACGTCTTCATCGTTTTAAGATTGTGACGATCCCTGTGGGAAGAGAACCGGGATTAGAAATCAGATAAGACACAAAAAGCATTTAGACGCACTCCATCCAGCGAGAGCTGAAGTCCCAGCCACTCTCAGCAGCAGTGGCAATGTGGTGATAAAGCTCAGCTCGCTGGTGTCGCTCCAAACCTTTCGCAATTTGCATGTCCTGTGAAGACAAAAACAATAATTAAGAACGGGTTAGAAAGAGATTGTGATCTTACAATAGTGGAAGATTCGGGCCGTGGTTCATCCCACATAGCATAATATCTTGTTAACACATGCTCAACACCGTTTGCGTCACGGATATGAACTCGGTGAGGATCTGGATCACCGAAAACGTTCAGCGAAACAAGGCAAGACGGATTATAAAACCAACAAAAACTCACCAGCACACCAAAAGTTATGCTCCTTGAGAAGAGCCGGGAATGCCTTTTCCACAAACGAAACGTCCTTGGTCTCATGATAGATGGCCATGACGGCTTCGCTAAGCAGCGGGGGTTGGCTTCCTGTCAAGTCAAGAAAACGCATGAGTTAACCACATAACTTGCGAGGCGTTTAGGAAACTTACGGTTAGTGTAATAGGTGCGAGCACCATTTGGAATAAATCCAAAAGAATTGGCAAGGAACATCAGATTCTCCACGACATTCCTGGCCGTTTCGTAGAGCTTACTCACGAGAAGACCTCTGCAAGAAAAAAATGAAAAACCAAGAGAGATTTACACTTTTGAGGAAGAACACAAAAAGAAAAACGCGAGAAAAACTCTAGACCAACCTGACGATCCAGTAAGTATCCCAGTAGTAAACCTCCCTGAATCTGGCACCGGGAACGACGACTGGATTTGGAAGAGGTATCAGAGTGTGCTGGTGTGGATCCTTGTGCACCCTCTCCTTAACTTTCCTCGCCAAGAGCCACCACAGCGAATGCATCTTGAGCGCAAAGTCGCGAGCCGCGGGATTTGTAACATTCGCGAGGAACCCCTCTGGCTCGTTCTTAAAATCGGTGAGGTTGTCGGGTAGGAGATCGCTCCCGGGTTTGTCACAGAACTCGTTAAGGAAATGGTTAAACTCGCCTGCGCCAAGAAAAGAAACCAAACGGGTGTTAGATCGCGAGAGAACGAACACAATGCATCGAATTCCACCACGAAATTGAGAAAGAGAGGGAAGATTTCTTGCCTGTGTCGACGCTACCGTTGTTGTTCTGGAAGAGACTGACGAACGCCTCCTTGGTCGATGGCAGCGAGTGCTTGAGCGGCAGATCTACATAGACCTTAGGGTCGAAGTCGTGATCCCCTTCCACCTGGAGCGCCGCGTTCTGGATCATCACCAAGAACGACTCCAAATCCGTGTGATTCCTCATCACCACGGGCGTGCGGTAGCAACCATTGCAGCAAGGGATCTCCTCCATGGCCGAGATAGATCCGAGGGCCCGGCCGCTGGATTGAAGCTGCGGCTGCGCCGATTGCTCCTCCCCCGTGACGAATCCGCCCTGCCGCAGCGACTGGAGGCCCGATGCTACCGCGGATGCCGAGGGCGGCGGCGGCGACGCAGTGGCGCTAGGGTAGGCTGCTGCCGATGGCGATGGCGAGGACGACGATGCGGCGATGAGATGCGGCAGCCGTGCGAGCATTATCACCAACAGCAGAGCGGGCGAGGAGGATGATCGGGCGCGAGGAGGAGGAGTGGCGGAGGAGGAGAAGAGGCGCCGAGGCGGAGACGAAGCACACGGAGAGCACGAAGAATGATAAACAGGGGAAGAGAAATGGACGACCTGGCTCACCACGGGATTTGGGACCGCCATGCGCCCGCCCAGTGTGAATAGGGAGCTCCAGTCATAAATCAAATAAATCAAAAAGTTTTATTAAAGGATTAAAAGGAGGAAAAAATGGGAGAAAAGGGATATACCTCAAGCCGGCGGTTGATGCCTCGCCTAGATCAACGCCTGTGATGCGGGCGCACTGGAATTAGGTGGCTGCGTGTGTGCGACCAAACGAACGAGCGATACGAGAGCACCGATGCGCGGAGAAACCCCAGTGGCTTCCTAGGGCATTATATACCCACCACCTTTTGTTTGGATCCTATCGAAGCTCTCTCTGTCGCGATGGCCTCTTCCTCCACGGTACCAAAACTTAACAATGTGGCGATGCTTGCAGTGTCAGTCTAGGATCCACACACAGCCAAATTTCTCTTGCGTCTCTCGAATTTTTTTTGTGGCGATGGGGGTTGACTCGTGTAACTACGGTATTGCTCGCCGCCAGTACGCTTAGTCACTGGCGCGATGTGGCAACGCACGCAGCCGGGTGTCTATACGCAAATTCATCTCGGCTAGCTAGAGTATTGTGGCAGTGTCGTTTGGTTTGATCGAGTGGGGATGCTTGACCAGTGGGTTTGATTGATACTAGCCCAGTGAAACACTCCATGTGACAAAACCATGTGGGGCACAACGACGCCACCTCCCTTATCTATCCACAACAACAATTATACATGGTGTTTTAAACACCGTATATGTGCGTGTCTTGCGGTTGAGAGCCGGCCCTGGACACAAATGTAGGTGGCGTTCTCTTGCGGGTCAAGATTCAACAGCCAGCTAGGTCAAGCTCCCGCGGAATCGAACCCGGCAACGAATATGATCCCGGCCAATGGCACCCGTGCCGTACGTGGATGCGCGTGCGCACGCAAAACACGAGGTGGGTTGGGTACGGCATTTACCTCGCGCCCCCATGGATAAGATCGAACTGGCGAAGGAGCACAGTAACTTAAGGTTAAAACCTTATCCACAACAAGAGAAGGCCACAAACATGACATTGCGTTTCGTGGAGTCGTGGTGACAGTTAGGTGACAACCGAGGACAGCAGCCTTTTGGAGTGCTGTCACTAGATTCGCATCCCGCGAATATTCCCATCGTCACGTCAAACTTAATGCCCCCAGTTCCATCCTTCTTCAAGAAAGAAGAAAAGACCTAATTTATTCGAGAAGAAGCTCTCTGTTCTTTGGATCTGAAACTCGAATGGAAAACGACGACTGCGAGATCTAACTTGAATCTTGTGACTTGTAAACAAATCGGAGCGCAGGGCGGATTAGTTTACACCTATCCTGTCCCGGAAGATGGAAGAAATCTTATATAAAACGTGTGATACTCCGTACGCTCGGGTACTGGGCATCCGTACGTCCGGGCTGGACTGTACATGACATGTTTGGGCATTTTCGCTGTCCCCGGCGACAAAAAATGGAATCAAGTGTACAAATACGTTGCCAGCACTTGCGTGGTTGTGACGTGGTTGGCATTCCCTCGAATCGGCAAATGCCGGATCAAAGGCATCTGCTATACGTGGTCCGATCTGCCTGTTCTAAGTAACGTTCTTGTCACTCACACACTTCCACACACAAGAACACAATCAGACAAAGAGGTGGACAAAGGTGGCATCTCCACCCGGGGTCACACTTGGAGACAATGGATTGGGATTGATGGATAGGTGGATGTCGCAAAGAGAATTTTGTTTAGTCAAACCTCCACATCTAACCTTCAAAGATACGGAGGCTATAGTTTCGATCACCCGCAATGTCTCAGACAATTTCTCAACGGGGTTCCATCCGCAATCTTTGAAATTTCCATTAATCCAATCTAACAATGGTCTAAGTAGTGGAAAGTTGGTTGTGTCCTGTCTGGATAACGGCCGTACACCGACGTGGTGCCACGTCCGCCCGGCCATCGCCCGCCACAAGCTCCCTCCTACGCGTCCACGTCACGCGCGTCCCGAGGCCCATGTCATATAACAAAAGCGCGAAAAGCCGCCCACCACCAGCACATTGGCCGGGCTCGATCCCCGGATCTTTCCCCTCAGCCCCTGGCACAAGGTGGTCCCGGGTTCCAGTCCTCTCCACTGCTCCCACATCGCTTTCGCGATTCGGTTCCTTTGTCGATATCGCCAAGCAGCCTGGCACTACAATAGCAAGAAAAAGGAAGAAAAGATGCTCGCCCGCGACGAACAGCATCCCTAGATAGCGACCATTTGGGGCGAGAAGCTTAAAAGTCGCCATTAGCCTCGTGTCTATCGTCAGCATATATACACAGCGTTGCCTTCTCTTTAATGGACGGACATGGCGAGCTTTGTGTGGCCAGGGAGGGAACCCTAGACCAGTCCAAGAATCACGGACCCAAGCTTTGGACCTCATGGAATGGAGTGGAGCCCTAGATATCAAGTAGTCCAAGAATCACGCTAACTTGTGAAACCCTTGGAACGCGTGATATTCTCTCTTTTCTTCTTCTTCTTTCTACCACGCGCGGGCGCTGGCCTTGGGCGTGTGTGGGGGTTTTTTTGAGTAACGGGATTCCTGTATGGAATCCTTGGCCAAGCGCCACAAACGCTTGTGGGGGGACTTTAACGCCTTACTCGCGTTCGCGCGTAAACTAGCAGATATTTCAAAATTTTGAATTTGAACTTTAAGGCTAGCGAATTTTTGAATTTGAATTTTAGGGTTCATGTGTCAAGAGGGATTTGATGCTGCGCGCGCGTCGCCATCGCGCCACGATCACTCGCCAACATCGAAAGGGATTTGCTTCCAGCAGCGGCACTGGTCACGACAGCGACATTAGAGGATTGCGAGCCGCGATTGAGGAGCTGGAGCTCTGCGATCGTGTGCGCTGCGACGAGGTCTACGCCCGCCTCCTCCGGCAGTGCGCGGATTTGAGGGCGCTGCCCGAGACGCGGCGGATCGACGCGCACATCTCCGCCTCGGCAGAGTTCCATGGGAATCGATTCCTGGGAAATCTCCTCGTCAAGGCGTATGGCAATTGCGGCAGCGTGGACGATGCTAGATCGGCGTTTGCGGGCATCCGGCAGACGAAGAACAGCCACACTTGGAACTTGCTCCTGGCCGCGTATGCCAAGAACGGGCATCGCGAGAAATGCGTGGGTCTCTTCGAGCAAATCCCAGAGAAGAACGTTATGTCGTGGAATTTCCTGATCCAGGCGCACTCGAGCAAGGACGAGCTTGTAAATGCGCGAAAGGTTCTTGAGAAAATGCCCCACCGCAACATGATCTCCTTCACGATTCTGATATCCTGTCACACCCAGTACGGGGATTTGGATCTCGCGAGAGATTTCTTCGATCAGATGCCCGAAAAGGACACCGTCGCATGGAATTCGATGCTCCAGGCATACGTCCGTCACCGAGATATTGTCTCCGCGAAAGAGATGTTCGACGCCATCGCTCCCAAGACCCTCGTCACGCTCACGACAATGATTCGCGCGTATGCCCAGACAGGGCATATCGATCATGCCCGAGAGATCTTTGATACGATCCATCACCCGGACGCCATAGCCTGGAACATCATGATACAGGGCTACTGCGACGCTGGCTCAATCGATCAAGCAAGGATTTTGTTCCAGAGAATGCCAGATCCAGATGCCTTTACTTGCAGCTTGATGCTATCGGGATTTGCCGCGATGGGGCTTGTGGATGATGCAAAAGCTCTCTTTGATAGATCGCGGCAGGAGGACCCAGTCGCGTGGAATTCTATGATCACGGCCTACGCTCACAGTGGCCGTGTTGAAGAAGCCAAATTTCTCTTCGATCAGCGCCCGGATCATCACAAGCACGTCGCGAGCTCCTGGAACGCGATGATCGCCGCGTATGCCGAAAACGGGCATCTAGTCGAGGCAGCGGGCTTGCTGGAAGCAATGCCACCGGCGATCCAGAACGAGATCTCTTGGAACACTCTTCTCTGCGGATTCGTGAGCCGCGATATGTTGGATCAGGCCAAGGATGTCTTCGAGAGGATCCCAATCAAGTCGGTGCTCGCCGCCAACACCATGCTCGCGGCGTATGCCCTCACCGGGCAGCACATCAAGGAGGCGATGAGCGTGTTCACCACGATCGATGATCCGGATCCCGTGTCGTGGGCGTCGATCGTGGGTGCCCACGCGCGAGCTGGGCAGGGAAGAGAAGCGATCCGTCGATTCCAGCTCATGGATCTGGCCGGGGTGAGGCCGAAAGAGGCAGCCCTCACTGCTGTTCTTGACGCCTGCTCCTCGATCTCCTCCTCGGGGCTGCGATTTGGCCGCATCATCCACGGCGAGATTGAGGACGATCGAGGGCTGGCGCTGGGGAATTCGCTGCTCAACATGTATGGGAAATGCGGTGCTAGCATCGAGGAGGCCGAGATGGTCTTTGCAAGAATGGCGACGAGGAACACCGTGTCGTGGAACGTGATGCTCGCGGGCTATGCACAAAACGGGCATAGCTCGCAAGTTCTCGAGCTCTTCGCGGTGATGATCCTGGAAGGCGAGGCCCCGCCCAGCAAGATCACTCTCGTCTCGGTCCTCTCGGCTTGCAGCCACGCCGGGCTCCTCCACGACGGCCTCGCTTGCTTCGCATCGATCCGCGACGACTTTGGCATCGGTGCGCATGAGGATCACTACAAATGCGTCGTGGATCTTCTGGGCCGATCAGGCCAGCTCGAGGCGGCCGAGAGTTTCATCCAGAGCTTGCCGTTCAAGGCCGACAGTGGAGTGTGGACAGCGCTCTTGAGCGCTTGTAGCAGCCAAGGAAGCGTCCATGGAGGAGCTCGAGCGGCGCTAAGCATGGTGGATACTGAGCCAGGGGAATCGTCACTGCCATACGTGATGCTCTCCAACATCCATGCCACTACTAATTGATAATCAGATTGTAGTGTGTTGTTGATTATAATTGACTATCGTTGACTTGAATTAGAAGCCTGGTGGGCCCATATACGTTAGTGTCCTGACCTAGCCAGACGCTTAAAATTTGTACATTTTAAATATTTTGCAAACATCAGAGTGGCGCAGCGGAAGCGCGGTGGGCCCATAACCCACAGGTCGGAGGATCGAAACCTCCCTCTGATAATCGCGTTTTCTTTTTCTTACATTGGCCTGGATCTTATTGCAATGAATCAAGACAATGTTGATACTACCAAAAATGTCTTTTCACTATAGCTAAAAGCTCACAGCAATTCTTCTTGCAGTCTGTATTCACAAGTGTGCAGCTGAGGGTTCTTCTGTCTACATGTTAAAACAGTCCAATTCTCGGCGATCCGTAATGTTTCTGGCTCCTGATGAGTTCTTGAGTTCGTTCCATGATCTGCAAGAAAAATGTTCTTGTGAGTTCCTGAGACAATGAAAGAGAAAACCAAGATTAATGCAGTTAACTTGCCTTCACAGCGATTATTGACGGAGTAAGTTCACATATGTCCTTGGCATTCATCTCATTCGCAATCACTGCATGCAAAGGATGTGAGCGATAAGAAAACCATCTTTGTTAGAAAACTTACTCTTTAGGCACACGGAAACGTCAGCGTTCTTGTAAGCCATGCCTCTCTCCTCGTAAAGCTTTGTTAATCGAGCTAACGTCTGCAAATAACAATGACCAGAAAATTAAAATATAAGACAAAAGATAAGAATGCTTTCAAGCTATACCTGTTCATGAGCAAACTCTCGCTGCGGCTCTCCCAGAAGTGGTCTCTTCTCCGTCCCAGCAGCCACAACACGCTTGGCTAATGCGTCCAATGGAACATCCAGATAGACAGTGATCCCATGTCTCATATAACCCCTGACAACGACACCACAAGGCGTTCTTATCCTCTTCTCTCGATTATAGAGAGAAAACGACTATCTTATCTTACCAGTTTTGTGGTCTCACCACAGCACCTCCTCCTGTCGCTACTACCAATCGATACATCCCAGATAATTGGCTTAAAACCTCACTCTACATTATCCACAAAACAATAGAAAAAACATCAGACACTGAAGATAGACACGTTTCAAGGCCACAAGACAGTGGGGATCACTCACCTCAGCATCGCGAAAGCCTTCCTCGTTGCTTTGCTTGAAGATCTGAGCTACACTGGCGCCGCCGGCGGCCTGCTCAACAAGCTTGTCACTGTTTCTCCACGAAGAAAGTCCATCAAGTGGTGCGACGAAGCAAATCGAAAGAAAAAAACGAGATACACCAACCTGTCAAAGAAGTAGTACCCGAGCGCGTCCGACAAGTGCTTTCCCACAGTACTCTTTCCACTGCCCATCATCCCTGTGGACGAGAAAACGAAGTTGTGTTAAAGAAAAAGAGAAAGAGAAAGGAGAACGAGAGAGAAAAGCGAAGTGGTACCAATTAGAAACAGGCACGTCCCTTTGAGGTCCCTGGCCAATTCCTTGCCTTTGCTCTGAGAATGTATGGTCGTCCACTTAGCATTAAGAGGAAAAGAAGAACACAAAAGGAACCTATGGATCGCACCTTTAGAGCTGTATCGACGCTGGTGGATTCTGTGGCTGCGAGAGAGAAATCGATCAGACGAAAAAAACGTGTTCTCGAAATTCGAGAGAAATTCTCGGCACATACCAGCTACATTCGCGTTCTGCGAGCACAGCAGCACCACCGGGCGCCTGGCGCGATGATGAATCTGCGACGGATTCCTGCAAGAGACGAGATTGATGCGCGATTGCCTCCCAAAATGCAGCTCCTCACGAGAGAATCCCAGCCTCCGGAATCCATCGCCGCCGCGGAGCTCCACGAAATTCGAGGACGATGTCCCTGCCGAAGGCGCCAAGACGCAATCCATGGCGCACGATCGATCGAATGCCCACAATTTCTTGAGCTAGGGTTGGGCTTTTATCTGCTGCACAACCACAGCCGTTCGATGTGACCAGCCCAACGGCGGCGATTCAACGCGATCATACGAGTCAACAAGCTTACATTTTTGAATGGTAGGCCGCCGGCGCTTCTGGACTTGACAGCCGTTAGATTTGGATTTGGGAAGGGCAAGGCGGGGTATATTCCGTCCACGTCTTAGGGCTAACGAGGCAAAAGAAAAAAATGAGCTGGTGCGCTCGAGCTAGGGCGCCGGGCGGGCGCGCTCTCCTTTTGTCCTCGAGATTTCGCCGCTTCTACGCGTAAGTCCCTCCACATCCTTCTCGGGGCTGGAATTTCTCGTGTTTTTGCGCTAGAATGCTTGAATTTTCGAGATTTTTTTGCCTATGTAGCAATGCTCTCGAGGCTGGCTGGAGCTTGAAATGCCTCATTTTTGCTACTGATTTATTCCTTTCTCGTTCCTTTCAGCTCTGCGACAGCGCAGCCATCTGAAACAATCGATGATTTATCGCCGCAGCCTTCAGCTAGACCACCATGTAAGCTGGCAATTTTCTACTCTTCTTGCGTTTGAATTTTGTAAAAAAAATTTTCTTGTTTCTTTTTTGTTCGTGCAGCAGACGATCTCTTGTCGGCTGAGGCACTCACTCCCGCGAAAGTCGTAGCTTTGTTGGATCGTCACATCGTCGGCCAAACCGGAGCCAAGCGTGCGGTTGCAGTGGCATTGCGTACGCGCTCGTCAGCCTTTGCTGCTGCCTGTTATCTGACTCCATAGGTGGTGCACTAGAATTTTCTCTTTCTTTTTTTTTCACTTCTTCTTTCATGCCTTCTTTTAGAAACTTGGTTGCTTTTTGCGTGTAAGTTTCTAGATTCTGTTGTACTGAAGTTCTTGAGCCGTCTGCACGCAGGAAATCGATGGCGGCGACACCGTATTCCTTCTCAATATCGAGAGGAGATTCTTCCCAAAAATATACTTATGATCGGACCAACTGGTTGCGGGAAAACGGAAATTGCGAGACGGTTGGCTAAAATGGCGGATGCTCCGTTTATAAAAGTGAGGAAGTGTTTTTATTCTTCGTTTGTTTTTAACTCATATTTTCTAACAGGTGGAAGCTACGAAATTTACAGAAGTTGGATTTCATGGCCGAGATGTGGACCAGATCATTCGGGACCTTGTTGAGAATGCTATATTACTGCAACGAGAAAAGGTGTTTTAAAACTCAACAAAGCGAGTTTTTTCAACTCTCTTCTTTCAGGTGCGAACCAGAATTTCAAAAGAGGTGGAGGAAGCTGTTGAGAACAGGATCCTGGACGCGTTGATCGGTTTGACCCTCGCTATTGAGGTTTTTGTTTTTGCGGCTTTTTGGTCTGTCTGTGGCTGAACATGTTTTAGCAGGAGGACAATGTGGATACGAGTTCATTGGAGACACTACGCAAGGCTTATAAGAAAGGGGAAATTGATAACCGCAAGCTAGTGCTGGACGTTCCCGAGGGAGGAAGAGTGCGCGTCCCTATTGAAGTCACAGGAGGTGGTCTTCCTATAAACGATCTTATTTTCAAGGTACTACGCCTCTGCATGAAAGGAATTGGTATTGACGTCTCGATTTCCTCTAGATAGAGAAAGCTTTGAAATCCCCGAAAGTCGAACGCCGTGAAGTAACTGTCGCCGAGGCCAGACAAATGCTCTCGGAAATGGAAGTCGAAAAACACCTTCAGTCCGATCAGATCATCAAAGATGCAATACGTGTACACGCTAGTGTTTTTGGTCTCGTTTCCCTGGATGTTAATGGCTTCCACTTGCAGGCAACGGAGTCTGACGGCATTGTATTTATAGACGAGATCGACAAAATCGTTACAACTAGCGAAGCCAGATTTGGAGCGGATGCAAGTGCGGAAGGTGTACAGCGGGACTTGCTTCCTATTATCGAAGGCAGGTAAATTATTACCACGTTGGTTTTCCTTCCGTGCTAAGCTGGTCCTCCTTTCAGCGTTGTAAACACGAGACACGGGAATGTGAACACCGATCACATTCTTTTCATTTGCAGTGGCGCCTTTCACTCTTGTAAGCCAAGTGACATGCTTGCTGAGCTACAAGGACGTCTGCCTATCCGTGTTGAACTGAAAGGTCTCACTCGCACGGTAAGTCGCGCTGGAAGTGTTGCAGCATCTCTACCATGCTAACAGCCATTCTTTCCAGGATTTGTACCGTATTCTAACCGAGCCTGAAATAAATATGATCAAGCAACAACAGCTTCTTATGGCTACCGAAAGTGTGGAGCTTGTTTTCTCCGACGACGCCATAAAGGAACTAGCCAATGTTGCGGCTGAGGCAAGTGTTCTTGTGGGGATTTCTTAGCTTACTCATTGCTGAAAAATAAAACACGTTACAGGTGAATACTTCTTTGGACAACATTGGTGCTCGGAGACTTCACACGGTAACGCATTTTCTTCCTCAATAGCGAAATGTTCCCACTGGTTTTGTTTGATCCAGGTAATTGAGAAGGTAGTAGAAGATATTAGCTTCAATGCTCCAGAAAGAGCTGGGCAAGCTTATCACATTGACAAGCAAGTAAGTTTCATCGATCGCTTGACGAATTCATGGTTCTATTTGTTTCTTTCTTTCGCAGAAAGTAAGAGATGCTGTTGGAGAGCTCTTGAAGAAAACCGACTTATCAAAGTTTGTTCTCTAAAGAGCACTCGCCCAGGTAACTGGCCACAGCCTCAACAGGAAGATTGGGCCCGGGCACAAGAAGCTCAAGGATCGCGCCATCCCTCGGTTGAAACCCATCTTCAGCTGAAAACCACTTGGCATCTCAGCATCCCAAAGAGGACATGATGAATCAGCTTGGTGGCGGCGGTATTGAAACCATGCTGAGGCGCAAAAGTGTAGAATCCCGGTTGATCAACGCAAAAACCTTCACACAAAAAACAAGAAAACAAAGAAAAGAAGAGGAGTTGATCCTGAAACCATCGTCTGGAAAACTTTCTTCGATTTGGATTTGGATATTTGCACGGAGATCTCCCTGAAGAAAATTTTGTCCAGCAACCAGAGGGTTACCAGAAGCAGCCTGGAATGGTTTGTCCCCTGAAGGCTCAAACAATCTCCTAAGGTTTCTCAGCTTCATTGGATTTTCCAGAAACGCTGCTGATCAAAATGTATACCAGTATGAAAAGATGATGGTCCTTATTGCTTTATATATTGATGATTTGATCCTGGTCACAAAATGTCTTGCTTTTCTACAAATGATCTAAGAGTAGATTGATCTCGGCAATATTAAGTTCTGTCTTGGTCTTAATACTGGGACAATTCATTGCTCACTCACAGTGCTGTGAGGGATGAATTGTCCCAATATTAAGACCAAGACAAAACTTAATATTGCCGAGATCATCTGCTCAGCGCTATGAGGAAGGAATTCTGAAACGGTTTAATATGCATGACTGTATTCCAGTTTCCACTCCCATGGAACTTAATCTTCAGCTTTGCTCATCTCAGTCTCCGACCACTGAAGCTGAGCGCACATCCATAAGAGTATTTGGTATCGTGCACCAGTTGGAAGCCTTATTATCTGGTTATCTGTACCCGCCTTGGCGCTTAAATACTCTCCGTGTCCCAGATGAGTAATTCCAATTGCGAGGTTCTGATTGAGCCGGTGACAATGATACAAGAAAATCCACATCTGATGCCTCAACTTTAATATGGAGGAGCAGGAAACAAAGCATCACAGCTCTGTCTTCTGCCGGCGTGCAAGGAAGCTGTCTGGCTTAGCTTGTTGCTCATAGAGATTGGACATTTTCCTCTCTAGCCAACGATGCTATTTTGTGACAACATCAACACTATTGCTCTTTCAGCTACATCTAAGTTTCATGACCGAACCAAGCACATCCAGCTCCATTATCTCCGGGTGTTATTCTCCTCCAATTCTGTTCGACCACTGAGCACCGGTCATGAATTTGGATGTAGCTGAAAGAGCAATAGCGCTAATATTGTCACAAAGTAGCATCGTTGGCTGTTGGCTGGAGTCCACAATCTAAGCCAGACAATAGACTGATGAGCCATGCCAATGAGTAGGCCTTGACCTAACTAACTTTCTTGTGACAATTCTCTAGCTTGCTTACTCAAATTAAAAACACTTACAGGTAAATACGCCTTTGGATAGCATTGATTTGCTTGATCTAGTGGAAAATATTAGTTTCAATGCTCCAGAGAGAGATTATCACATTGACAAGCAAGCAAAGAAAAAAAAAGCGATTGTAGAGCTCTTGGGTTTATCGAAGTTAAAAATTAAACTTGTGGCTTCCACTGCGCCACGTCGGAAAACGCCATCCTTTTGCAATTGGTCCATGTCAGCAAGATACTCAAGCAGTGATTGGTACACGTCAGCAGCCCTAAATACCTATCGGGATTTCATCACTCTTGTGGAGCTCTTCGAGAAACAAGAGCTACATTTTCTCGACGAAGCGCGGGCGCGATGGCGGCAGCAATGTCGGCGGCGAGCGTCGGTAATGTAAAGGTGGGAGGATTTCTTGGCAGCTCCAGGGGATTCCAGGCGAATCGGGGCCGAAATATCGTGTTCTCCAGGAAGATCATGGCCAGCGCCACGAAAGAGGCCCCAAGAAAGGGCGCCAAGGAGGCGATGAAGGATACACTGCTGACGCCGCGCTTCTACACCACGGATTTCGACGAGATGGAGCAGCTCTTCAATACCGAGATCAACAAGAAGCTCAACATGGAGGAGTTCGAGGCGCTGGTGGCGGAATTCAAGGCCGACTATAACCAGACGCACTTCGTGAGAAATCCCGAGTTTAAGGCCGCCGCGGACAAGATCACGGGGCCGATGAGGAAGATCTTCGTGGAGTTCTTGGAGAGGTCGTGCACGGCCGAGTCTCAGGGTTTTTGCTCTACAAGGAGCTGGGAAGAAGGCTCAAGGTACTTTTTTTTCTTCTCTTCTCTCCTCTTTACTACACTTCTTTTCTTTCTGCTCTTCTCTTTCTTGCAGAAAACAAATCCCGTGGTTGCGGAGATTTTTACGTTGATGTCACGGGATGAAGCACGGCATGCAGGGTAAGTTCTCAGTTACTCAGCTGGAAAAAAAGCATCGATCATTTCCTAT
>NW_003314275.1:2567659-2569745 GCF_000143415.4 Selaginella moellendorffii
CGACTTTAACTTGGCTCTGGATCTTGGATTTCTGACCAAAGCCCGGAAGTACACCTTCTTCAAGCCACAGTTCATCTTCTACGCGACGTATCTCTCGGAGAAGATCGGCTACTGGAGGTACATTACTATCTACAGGCACTTGAAGGCCAATCCGGACTACCAGCTTTACCCGATTTTCAAATACTTTGAGAACTGGTGCCAAGACGAGAACAGGCACGGCGACTTCTTCTCGGCGTTGCTGAAAGCCCAGCCTCAGTTCTTGAACGACTGGAAGGCCAAACTCTGGGCTCGCTTCTTCTGTCTCTCGGTAAAGCAAACCTTTGGCTCTTCTTGGAATTTTTAGATGCTCATGCTTCCGCTCTTGCTCTTCCAGGTGTACGTGACAATGTACCTAAATGACTGCCAAAGAACTGCCTTTTACGAAGGAATAGGCCTCGACACTAAAGATTTCGACATGCATGTCATCATCGAGGTATTTTAAAGTGAGATGAGAATAGGAACTCACGATCGTTTGTTTTCTCTGACAGACAAACAAGACAACAGCACGAATCTTTCCGGCCGTGTTGGATGTGGAGAACCCCGCGTTCAAGGAGAAGCTGGATGAGCTAGTGGTGCTCAACCAGAAACTTATAGCTCTCGGTGACTCTACCACTCCAGCTCCTCTGAAGACGCTGCAGAGGCTACCTTTGATTGCCGGAATGGTGTCTGGAATACTGAGCTTGTACCTGATGACTCCAGTCGAGTCTGGGTCGCTTGATTGTGTCGATTTTGAGCCGCAAGTTGTCTATTAACAAGGTTATTTTTCTTCTTACTGTGGAATTAGATAACTGTAATTTTTATATAGTATAAACTTAAATATTATTTGCATTCATCACCATGCTCGATGTTCTTATCATCGCTTTCGTCCCAAAACCAGCGGGAAGTTTTTTGGGAGCTTGAGGAGTTAATGAAGGCTACGAAGACACCTCAAGTCGAGGATCGACAGCAAGTAAGTCCAAGGTTGATAAAAACATTCACGTTATGATCCCGATGCAGCGGCTTAGAACTCTCAAATACCTTCAAAAATTCTCAAGGTGAGCTAGGCAGAGATAAAGTCATGCGACTTTGAAGAGTATGAGACACTATTGCAATTGCATGCGACTTTGAAGAGTATGAGTCGACTGATACTCTTCAAAATCGACTTTGAAGAGTATGAGACACTATTGCAATTGCAAGGCGTCAGATTTGACTTTAAAAACGAGTCGAGAGGTTCTATCTAGAGAAAGGAAAAAATGCAGACTCTCGAGAAGTACCTTGGCAACGGTTTTCTCGCAGGAAGTAGCATCCATGACCAAGAACGATATGAAATCTCTCGGCCTTACTAAACAGCAGCAAGTAAGTACGCAAGCATCAACAAAGCTTTACTTGGCCTACCGAATTCGTGATGTCGTTGCAGAAGGCCTTGGAGCTGAAAGCTTTCTTAGATGATCGCGGGCTTTTCGAGTTCTCCAGGGTGCTGCGTTTTCAAGTTCACATGTGTGAGCAATTGAAGTGCTTAGAGCTCGTTAGATATTTAAGATCATGCTTCCTAGTTCTGCAAAGTCGTCCTCTAGTTCATTGCTGCTTTTAAAAACATGCTGCGAGTAGCTTGCGCGTGAGAGCTATGATCAAGTCAGGCTCCATCTCGGACTACCCCGCTTTGGCCATTTGGTTGCTCAACTCGTGCCTTTTCTTCACCCTGTAGTGTGTTATTTTTGGGGTTTAGATATTGCCTTGCACATTCAAATGCTCGGCTCTGCTCTTCCACGCCACGCACTAGAGAAAACTGTTGCAATCTGAAGACTCCAGCACCGCCACAGCTCAGGGACATCTTGGATCCTGGCACTCGGGATCAGACAAGAATTTAGTGTAGATGAATGGTGGTAAAAGCGAAAATCCTTTGAAACTTACACCATCTTCGAAGTTTTTTTTCCCCGGATAACAAATTAGACAGCCTTTTCTCATCAACAAATTTTTCGACACTAGCAAGGTCCATCCCAGATTGAAACTCTGCAAAGCCCAAATACTTACTGCCAAGAGTTTCAACATAATATCATATTATCAGTAG
>NW_003314275.1:2569908-2610907 GCF_000143415.4 Selaginella moellendorffii
GAGGAGTGATAGAACCTGTAAGCGGAAAAGTATAGTTTTTCGTTCTCAGATTTTCTTTACGAGCCTGCTCCAAATCACGAATTTTTTCTTAGCGGTCAGCACCAGCATCTTTTGGTGCATTGGTTCGCCACAAACGGAGAAGAGAAAAATGTCAAAGTCACATACCTTGTAGCATGCACCACAGCCTCTGCCTTTTGAATAGGATGGGCAAGGCAAGGTGGGAAGTTCACCATAGCCACAAGCTACGCCTGAAAATGCGCCTGAAAATGCGCCTGAAAATGCGGGAGACAAGAAAAGCGAAGGATTTGCTTACATACCGTAAGTTCCAATATCGCTGTGGCAAGGTCACTTTCCAAGTCTGCAGTTGCCAAAACCATTGGTCTCGTTCGAGCAGCTTCCGGATCGCCCTGGAAACTGGCACGTGTTATAATACAGGCCGTTGATTAAAGGTCTCTAAAGAATTATAAACAAAAAGAAAAATATCTACTCCCTAAAGGTTCGGTTCTTGGATTGATGAGGTACACCAAGAAGAATGTGAGCTGCCCAGCAGCTTAGCCGATTAAGGGTTGCCCCAATGAGGTGATCACTATGTAGATGCGCATGTTGTACCACTTGCATCATATTGACAGTAAAGTATGAACAGCAAGATCTAATGAAATTGGAGGATTCTTGGAGATTTCTTCCCTCCGCATGTTTCATGCATTACCCTTGTACAGTTAGTCTTAGGCGCATAAAAAACCCACACCCTCGAAGCTTTTGCCTTGTCTTGCCTTGCTCAGCTCTTTTTGCAAGTATCTAGTTCTAGATCTCTTCAAACTTCTACTAGTCCACATTCTACCATGCAGCTGCTCCAGCTTGATGGCTTTCATCATCTGTTACAGAAGCATATGGGATTCTTAGATCTCGATCGAAATATAAAGAGCGCTCCTCTGATTCAAACTTTGTCGGAGGATCTTGGCGGAAGAGAGGAGGTAGAAGCTTGGATGCGAGAGTACATTGCTGGGATCTTCATTCACTACCGCCACCACCGCCCCTTAGGAGGCTACTTCTTCTTCTCACGGATCCAGACCACCTTGTTCCAATGTCCGTGAGAAATGCCATCTCCGTCTGGATTTGTTTCTAAATGGTTTTCGTTCAATTTGGATGTTGCAGCTCCAGTGATTCGCAAGGTTCACAACGATTCTGCTCTCGCTGTAAGCATCTTGATCGATTGTCGGCGCAAAGCTTTCGATTTATCAGGATTAACGAAACTCCACGACCACGTTTTTCCTGTGTTCTCTCGCAGATCAAAGGCAGAGAAGTCGCCGGGGATCTAAGCGGGACGTGCCTGTTTCTAGTTGGTGAGTTGACCAGTTCGGCATTTTATCTTTTTCTCTTTTTTCCACTTGCAGGGATGATGGGCTGCGGCAAAAGTACCGTCGCCAAGGATATCTCAGAGGCGCTCAGCTATGAGTTTCAAGACAGGTTGAAAACAAAATAAATAAAGGAAAAGTGTCACGTTGTTTTTTTGGTACAGTGACAAGCTTGTCGAGAAGGCCGTCGGCGCTACAGTCGCAAAGATCTTCAGCGATTCCAGCGAGGAGAAATTCCGAGCAGCGGAGGTTTGTATAGTTCGAATGTCAAGTGGCAAAACATTGAAGCCTCTTCTTCTCTATGGTATAGAGTGAAGCGCTTAATCAATTGTCCGAGACCTCCAACGTTGTGGTGGCCACGGGCGGTGGCGCGGTTGTAAGAGACGAGAACTGGTAACATGAGTTACATCTAAGGTTTTTTTTTTTTGACTTTTTTTTTTTTGACCATGGGATGATTTTTACAGGAGGTATTTGAAGCAAGGGATCACCATTTATTTGGACGTTCCCGTGGAAGCTCTGGCACAACGCGTGGTGGCCGCTGGATTGGAAAAGCGGCCACTTTTAGTAGCATCAGGGCCGGACAATTCGCCAGGCAACGCTCACGAACAGGTTTTTCTCGTGCTCGATTGTTTGTCATTGTTTCATTGCAAAAAAATTATAAAAAAATATTTTCAGGCTTTGGCTCGTCTATCAAAGGTGTACGAAGAGAGGAACAAGGCCTACGAGAGGGCTGATCTTAAGATCAGCGTGGCAAGTATGTTCATAGCTTGTTTTTTTGTTTCATTCTTACAAAACGATTGTTTGGGTCCAGAAATTGCGAGTGAGCTAGGTAGAGACTTGAACGAGCTGCCCCCATCGATGATTGCTCTCAAGGCAAGTTAATCCCCACAAATTCCTTGTTCTTGAAAGATTTCTATAACATTGATCTCTATTCAGGTGTTAGAAGAAACGCAAAGGCTCATTAATCGCCATTGAAGAGCACCCATCAAATTATTCTTGGCATATCCAATAATGGCCGTTGCATTTTTGCAATAATGGCCGTTAGATGTGAGAGATCCAGCGGTTGAGATTAAGTGAGACTAAGAAAACTCTTTTACCCCTTTGAGAATGTAATGCCATGGCTCCTCCGCATTCGCAATCTATGCACTCTCGTCTCCGGCGATGCGGTCGGCGATCGCGCCCGCGATCGCGATGTCCAGCTCCTCGTCTCGCAGATCCGAGCTTGCGGCATGGCGGGGAGCCTGGCGCGGGGCAAGAGCATCCACGCCCACATCCTCCACACCCGGCCGGAGCTCTCGCGGGACCGATACCTCGCCAATTTCCTCATCCAGATGTATGGGCGATGCGGCAGCGTGGAGGACGCGCGCTCCGCCTTCGATCGCATCCAAGAACCCAACGTCTTTTCCTGGGGCGTCTTGATCGTGGCATATGCCCACAATGGGCATATGCGCGAGGCGAAGAGATCGTTTGATTCCTCGCCCCAGCGCAACGTTTTTCTCTGGAACTCGACTATCTCGGGGTTCGCACAGTGCGGCCACATCCAGGAATCGCGAGCAATCTTTGAAAGGATCCCGGCGCGCGATGCTTGCTCGTGGAACTCGGTCGTCCAGGCGTATGCCCAGATCGGGGATCTTGCCCGGGCGAGCGAGCTGCTGGATCGAATGCCGCAAAAGGATCTCATTTCTTGCAATGCGATGATCGCGGCCTACGCCCATGGAGGAGAAGTCTGGCGATCAAAAGAGGTTTTTGATGTGATGGAGAGGAGGGAAGTGGTGTCGTGGAACAGCCTCATGTCTGGGTTTGCACAGAACAAGTATTACAAGGAAGGAAAACTCGTGTTTGATCTCATGCCCGCGTGGAGCATCGTTTCGTGGACGGCTCTGATCCAGTTCTTTGCCAGGAACGGGAATCTCGAGGAATCAAAATATACTTTCGATAGAATGCCCGAGAGGAATCAAACTTCGTGGAATGCAGTTATGTCGGCGTATGCGCAGAACGGGTGCTTGGAATATGCTCTAAAGATTCTCGAGAAGATGCCCGAGCAAGACGTGGTGTCCAAGAACACGCAGTTGTCAGTATATGCCCAATCGGGGCATCTAGAGAGAGTAAAAAGGCTTTTTGATTCAATGGATTGCGATAACCCTCTCACGCTAAGCACAATTCTTCACGCGTACGGAGACGCACGTAACTTTGATGCTATGAAGAAAATATTTGAGAAGAGGTCGTACAGGAATCGAATTACGTGGACAGCCATGGTGACGGCATACGCCTCAAATGGGCATATCCCGGAATCGAAGAGAATGTTCGACAAGATGCCCGAGCATGGAATCCTCGCTTGTAATTCCATGCTGGCTGCTTATTCTCAGGAAGGTCATCTCAAAGAAGCCAAGGAGACATTTGATAGAATGCGCGAGCACAATGTGGTTTCGTGGACGAGCATGGTTCAAGCCTACGCTCAAAACAAGCACTTGGACGAGGCAAAAGCCACTTTCGATCAAATGCCCGACAAGGATTCCATCTCTTGGACAAACATGATCACGGCTTACACGCAGTGTGGTTGCCTGGACGAAGCTAAAGCAATGTTTGAGGATATGAGAAACCGGGGGATTTACTCGTGGACGGCCATGCTCACTGGCTATGCTCAAAGCTCCAACTTGAGTGTTGCGAGGAGAGTTTTCGATCGAGTTCCACAGCGAAATGTTGTGACTTGGAACGCGATGATCAGTGCGTACTCGCAGGGTGGTCATGTTGCTGATTCTCGTCTGCTGTTCGAGCAAATGGTGGATCGCAACATCGTGTCTTGGAACGCATTGATCTCTGGATATGCGCAAAATGGCTTCGTAGCCGAATCGAGGAAGGTTTTTGAGCTCATGCCCGAGCAGGACATGGTAACTTGGTCGAGCATGGTGGCGGCTTACGGCCAAAGTGGTCATATCGAGGAGGCCGAGCAAGTGTTTCATCGCCTCCCGGAGCACGACACCATCTCTCTCACGACCATGGTTGCTGCTTACGGCCAAAACCTGTGCCTCGGCAAAGCAAAATGTCTTTTTGATGGGATTCCCAGGCAGGACTTGATCGCTTGCAACGCGATGATCGCTGCCTACACCCAGAACGGCTGCCTGGAGCAAGCAAAATCCATGTTTGATCGCATGACCGTGCTGAGCTCCTTCACCTGGAACGCTATAATCTCGGCTTACGCTCACTCGGGCCAAGGCAAGGCCGCCATCGAGCTCTTCAAGCAGATGTGTCTTGGAGGCGAGCAAATGGACGAGATTTGCTTCGTGAGCGTCCTCACGGCATGTAGCCGAGTCGGGCTCCTCGGCGAGGGGCTGAAGTATTTCCTCGTCATGCGCGGCGACTACAAACTTAAGCCGGCTGGCGAGCACTACTGCTGCATGGTCGACGTTCTTGGAAGATCCGGGCTCTTAGAAGAGGCCGAGGAGCTTATCTACGAAATGCCTTTCCTTCCAAACGTTGTGGCATGGGCGACTCTGCTGGGAGCTTGCAAGATCTATCGAGACGTGAAGCGAGCCGAGAGAGCTGTGGATAGATACTCGGAGCTCGATCCAGATAGCATCACTCCGTTCGTGCTGCTGGCCAACATTTACGCTGCTGCCGGCATGGAGGCCGAGGAAGCGAGCGTGAGAAAGAAGATCAGGGACAAGAAGGCGAAGAACTTTAGAAATCCCGGGTGGCAGAAGGTTCCCGGGATAAGTTTGATCGAGGTGGACAACCGGGTGCACAGATTCATAGCGGGCGATAACGAGCATCCCAGGATCGAGGAGATTCGCAGCGAGCTCGAGAAACTTCACTGCGCGATGAAAGAAGCTGGTTATGTTCCAGACACGCGGGAAGTTCTTCACGATGTTGACGAAGAACACAAAGAGGGGATTTTGAGTCACCACAGCGAGAAGCTGGCCATTGCGTTTGGGCTCATGTCGTTGGATGATCGTTGCAAAGAGCCAGTTCGAGTTGTCAAGAACTTGCGAGTGTGCCTGGATTGTCACACCGCTACCAAGTTTATCTCCAAGATCACGGGAAGGAGGATCATTGTCCGTGATGCAAACCGGTTCCACGAGTTTGACAACGGGACATGCTCGTGCCAAGATTTTTGGTAGGAATTACTAAAAGAATTCGCAATTTTACATTCGAATCTCGAAGTGTTTGAGAGCGGGTCTTTGCAACTGTGGATTACTGCTCATGAAAGACAGGATTTCTGATAATTTGTGTCGGAATATTTGTCCTTGTTAGCTTACAATCCCTCAAGAACAGCATGATCAAAACCACGAAAAACAGGAAAAAAAAAACGATTTTTTTCTTTGCAGGATCGTCCGCACGTCCTGCAAGAACATGCCATGAAGAGAGCGCGTACTGTGGATGAAAACAAAAGCGGATCGCAGTAGAGTCATAGTGTCAGCCTTTCGTGACTTTGAGCGCTCACCAGATGTATTCCTTGATCTAGGAGACAAAGAGCGAGTAAAACTCCATGCCAGGCGAAATTGGTCGATCGATTCATCCAAAGAGTAAATTCTCCGCCAGAGATAGAGAGAAAAAGGTCCATCCATCGATCCAAAGAGTGTAAGTCTCCCAATCTCCTTGCCGGGAATTACTGCTACAGTGTGAGACTGTATCATTCAATGCAAGCCAGCTCCGTCCACCACCATCGCCATGAATGAAACGCTTTTCTTCCTTTGTTTATTTGTTTACCCCTTCATCATTCCCGTGGAGGAATGTGGTGGCGGTGGGAAAGAATTCCGCCCCAGAATCCCCGGTGTGGAATTCCGTGGCGGAATCGACGGGTACGATGGATTCTGGGACGGAATGTGGCTATGTGGGGACTCTTTAGCCGTTGGAAGAAGGGAGGAAGTAACATTCTTTGCCAGCGAATTATACCGCTCTCTTGGTTTTATAGGTCTGGAGGTCGTAGCAAATATTTTGTGTGTCCATTCCCGATCGATCGATTGTTAGGGTTCTTGGAGCGCGCGCGCGCGACAGAGGGATCGTCGCGTCGGCCATCGGCGCTGCATTCGAGGTGTGTGTGTGCGTGTGTCTCCTCGCATTCTAGTTTGGGGCTATTCTCTGGTGAATTCTTGGCTGGACAATCCAGGAGCTCGGCTTTTGTCTGTGGCATTCGATCCGTGTTGACGAGGATTCTTGCAGGAGGATGCTGCATTGCGTGGTCGAGAAGAGGATTATCTCATTCTTGTGAGCTCCTAGCTGCCGAGGGGGAAAGGCTTGCATTGATCGCTAGGATAGAGTGATGGCGGTATCGAAGAGCTCTAGCGCGCTGCCACCAGAGCTTATCAGGCTTCTAGACGGCGATGACAACCAGAAAGTCCGAGCTCACACTTACTATATCTTCAATCGGTCTACATTGCGGCATATGAGCCTTCTCAAGGCCTTCTGCCTGTTCGTTTTCCTTCTTGTGACGTAAGTTCTCTTCTTCGGGAAAATCTTCTCTACACTCTTTTTCTTTTCTTTTCAATGCAGGGCTGCTTACTTCTGGACTGGATCGTTTCCTTCTCATAACAAGCGGACGGATTACACAAATCCCGCTTGGTCGGACAAGGTCCAGAAGTCCGCAATGAAAAAGGTGCTGTCCAGTTTCTTAGCTTGGGATGCTTCTTCGTGTGCTAACAATGAGTGTGACACACAGAGAGGGGAGATGGTTGTGCTAGTCACGGGGGCAGCAGGATTTGTGGGCTCACATGTCTCGCTGGCTTTGCGAGAGCGTGGAGATGGAGTTGTAGGGCTGGATAACTTTAACAGCTACTATCCAGTGGCGCTGAAACGGGCCCGCGCGAAGAATTTGCTCAAAGACGGAGTGTAAGTAACATGCTCATCGTGGCTATTGCTCGCTGATTTTGCCGGACAGTTTTGTCGTAGATGGGGATATAAATGATTCGGCATTGCTGGAGAGATTGTTCGCTCTTGTGAAGTTTACACATGTCTTGCATCTAGCTGCTCAGGTACGTTCGGCTCGAACTTCTTTGCAGTGAACTAAATTCGGTGGAGTGCAGGCCGGGGTTCGGTATGCTACCCACAATCCTTTGGCGTATGTGCACAGCAATGTCAACGGTTTTGTCACATTGTTAGAACAATGCAAGGTGGAGAGCTTTAAAATGCAACGAGGTTTTGTTCTAATTATCTGTCTTGACTTTTCTTGCAGAATAGTAATCCGCAACCAGCAATAGTTTTTGCTTCTTCGAGTAGTGTGTATGGTCTCAATGACAAAGTACGACTGTCGCATCTCAAGCCATTTCCTGACAAAGTCCGGTGCAGGTTCCATTTTCAGAAGGGGATACCACCGACCGACCTGCAAGCCTCTACGCAGCGACGAAGGTAACAGGTTTTTCAGTCGTCTTTTCTTCTTTTGCTAATGTCCAGACGTTCTGTCTCGCAGAAGGCGGACGAGGCGCTTGCACACACGTACAATCACATATATGGCTTATCTATCACTGCGTTGAGGTGAAGCTCACGTTCATTGACTTCATATATAATTTTTTCGACAGGTTCTTCACGGTCTATGGCCCATGGGGCCGTCCCGATATGGCGTATTTCTCGTTCACGAGGAACATCGTGGAGGGACATGTAGGTGCCGTTGTCCGTCACTGTGAATCACGCGATCTAAACCGCTTATGTTATAACGTGTGTAGCCGATTAGAATATTTCAAGGTCCACATGGGGAGGAGTTGGCCCGCGACTTCACTTTCATCGACGACGTTGTGAAAGGCTGTGTGGCCTCTCTGGACACGGCGACTCCAAGCACCGGCAGCGGAGGCAGGAAAAACACTGCCGCACAGCACAGAGTTTTCAACCTGGGGAATACGCATCCTGTGAAAGTCGGCACACTCGTGAGCATTTTGGAGAAACACCTCAACAAAAAGGCAATCAGACAGTAAGCGCCTTGGTGTTGAAGACTTTTATTCCTTCTCTAACTCTTTGATTGCAGCATTCAACCGATGCCAAACACCGGAGACGTGATGTATACACATGCTAACGTGACCAAAGCACGCCTGGAGCTGGGGTGAGAATGCTTTCCCTCTGTTTGACTCACACTCGCGTTTATTTTTTATCTCAGCTACACACCCACGACCAATCTGGAGCTTGGTCTCAAGCACTTTGTGAAATGGTACCAAAATTATTACAAGTCGGGAAGCGCGCACGAGGCCAGTATGAGCGGATACAAGCCTTACTGAGGCAGTTTCTAAACCATACTGTGAGTTATACCATAGTACTAATAGTGTATAGATATTGAAACTTCCAGGTGCTTATATGTATCCTAGCACCACCTCTATACTTTTTTTTTTCTGGCGGAAGGTTTCCTCAGAGTGTAATGTAACAATTCTTTTTATTCATTCAAGTTTGCTTTTCTTCCAGTGTAGGATATTATCGGCGTAAAGATTGGCTTTATGTGAAGCTATGGCGATGGCTGTGCCAGTGCTCCATAGGTTCGTTCCATTTCTTCATTCACGCTCAAGGGGTGCAGGGCCTTGCCGTTTTGGAGGACGAGATTGGGCTGCTGCTATTCACAAGCAGAGAGATGTAGTGGTCTCTTGTGCGCCTTCTTCGCCATCTCCACAGGAAGAAGCTTCAAAAAACAATCAATCTCGGGCTCTACTACCGCCGGTATTCTGTCATTCAGGCTTCGTATGCGTTCTCATGGCTTGTGTCTCAGGAGGACGCGAGGTACATTGCGAAATTGATCGCTGGATGTGTAGGTGGTGCTATTCTCATCAAGTATGGGAGCTTGATCGTTCCAGATATTGCAAGACCCAGCATTCTCCAGGCTCTGGCAATGATATTCACTCCTGTTGTGGTGAGCGTGGCTGCTTTGTGGAATGCGAGCTCTAGAAAGAAGCCATGATAAGGTCTGTTTTGCAAAGTTCGTTTGTTCTTCTCAGACTGAGCAATCGATGTTTTTTTTTTGTAGATTTGTAAAAGAAAGTCACCAAAAAAATTCATATGTTTTGTTCAAGAGCTCGTGCACACTCTGGATAGAAGCACGAACGCTTCTGCATTTCCCGGGTCAAGCTCCAGCATTTGCTTCCCAGCGACGCCACCATAGCGTCCAACTTGGTGCACGGAGCTAGCTCCCAGAAGTGCCCTCCACACGGGTCCGTGAGCCTCGAACGGCATGGTGACGCTCAGCTCCTCCGCCCGGTCCAGCTCTCCAGCTCTCGCAAGCAAGCCCACCATCGCGGAGTAGTGCTCCGGCCGAGCACTCAATCCAAAGTCACCACTCAGCGACGCAAAGAGCTGCCAGCCCCGGTGGACGAGACCGCCATAGCCGCAAGCGATAAGAGCCGCCAGGAAACACACATCGTTGCTGTCAAGCCCACTGCAATTCAGCTCCTGGAAGCTCTCGAGTCCCTGCCTCCAGGCCCCGGCCAGGACGCTAGATTCGATCAAGCAGCTCCAAGAGACCGTGCTCCGCTCGGGCATTCGGTCGAAAAAGAGTTTCGTCAAGCTCAAGCTTCCGGAAGTGACGAACGCATGCAGAAGGCCCGTCCAGGCGACGACATCCCGCTCCGGCATGGCTCGAAACGTTTCCAGCGCTTCCTCGAGGAACCCATTCCGGGCATAGGCGTGAAGCATCGACGTCCATGACTGGAGCGTCAGCTCGGGCATTTGATCGAACAAGCTCTTGGCTTCCTCAAGATGCCCGCTCAAAGCATAGGCTTGCAGCATTGTCGTCCACGACGCAACGTTATACTCCGGGAAGCTGTCAAAGATTTGCTTGGATCTGGCAAGATGCCCAAGCTCGGCATAGCAGTGGAGAAGAGCGTTCCAAGATATCAAGCTGGTCTCCGGCATCTTCTCAAAAATTTCATCACAGTTTTGGAGATTTCCAAGACGTCCGTACATCGCGATCACTGTGTTCCACGAGACCACATCGTGCTCTGGCATGCAAACGAAGATCTCTTCGGCGAGTCTGATATGCCCAGATTCGGCATGAGCTGCAAGAAATGCGTTCCAGGAAACCATGTCAAGGACTGGCATCTCCTCTTGGAAGATTTTTGCTCCTTTGCAAATCCCAGCTCTTTCGAGAAACGAAGTGAGTATGATGTTCCACAAGACAATGCTATGCTCTGGTGCGAACTTGAGAAGCGAGTAAGCTCTCTCTAGATGCCCATTCCTGGCATATGCCGAGAGAAGGATACCCCAAGAGAAAACGTTGGGTTGGCTGATTTGATCAAAGACTTGTCTTGCCAGCTCCAGGCTCCCGCACCTTCCGTACGCATCCACAAGTAAATTAGCCAAAAACCTGTCCTGCGTGAGTGAGCTACTGGTGATTTGCTTGTGAATTTTGGAAATGTCTGCTATTGCAACGCAATTTTGGAGATGATCCGCGAGGAAAATCCTCGCTTGCTCACTCGAGCACATTCAATGTGCTATCCTCAGATGCTTTCTTGACATTCTTGTCATCTACAATTGTGATTCTTCAAGATAAGAATTCAAAAGAGAAGAACTACCTAGTGAAAAAATAATCAAGTATCTAGTGGAGATTTATTCGTGGGAGTAATGTTTTTTAAGGGTCTTGCAGTGCCCAACAAGTGGAGAAAAGTCGTAAAGAACACAAATCACTCAAAGGTTTTGGCGTGACAAAGCGAGGTTTTTCTTTGTGATAACGTAATTAGTTTGGAAGTTTGGGGAATCCACGCCCCTTGCAAGCGGCGAAGGATAAGAGTCTCCTTTTACAACAGCGCTCTTGGATTTCCAGCTTCAAGGCACTTTGCGACATTCATTTGTATCCAGAGCTGCCTCATGCTTACGCCATGCGGGAGATATTATCAACAAGATGGGCATGGAGAAAAAAAGATAAAAGGTGGCGCCCAAGACGTTGAACTTCCATGTCGTTTTTACGTGTGTTATTTGGTTTGTGCCTCGTGGCGATGAATAGATGGGTGAGGTAAAGTCTACGTGTCAACAGGACAAGTGCCATCAATTCCAAGTGGGCTCTTTTGTTGCATGGCCAACTTTCAATGTGGCAGGGTGTAATTTCATCCCAATATATTTCTGAGCTAGTAGTTCGCTTTAGAAAACGTTGTTATGGAAGCAGTGGAGCAAATCATACGGGCACGGACGCACAACTTCGTCTTGCTGCCCCGGATTTTACGAATTAGTCAAAACCGTCACCTCTAGCGAGGAAACCGGCGGCTTACAATTTCACACGTTCACATGCGCGCCACGTGGTCAACAGGTAGAGAATATGCTTCCGTGCGGCGTCCGTGCGAGCGTTGTGGCGGATATAAATCGGCCACGCGAAACCATCGCTACCGGGAAAGAAAGGAAGAAAAATCACATCGCGCATTAAATGCTTGCCCTTGAGAGGCGCTCCTCGCATGTGATCCACTCGCCCTCGACGAATCCGACTAGTTTAATCCATCAAATTCTATTCTAGCCGCGATCCATCCATTCTTGTTCCATCGATTTCCATTCCAGGCTTGCAATCTCTGCCCGCTCACGCGATCGATCCATCAGCGCTGCGAGAGATTGTCAGGGGTAGCTGGCGGTAGCTCTCAATCGCGCTCGGTTCTTGTGCGTTGCGCCAGATTCTCACAGGCAATTTGTCAATCGTTGCAGGAAATCCCAAGAACAGGCTAGGTTCTTGGCCAGGAATTCCAAGAACAGCAAGATACTTCTCGATCTTGGCAAGACTCCAGAGATTTCGAGGAGATTTCGAGCTCCTTTCTCGATTCTCTCTCGATCTTGGCTGGAACCCAAGAATCTCGATGGGGAATGCTTGCAGGATATCGTCGATAGACTACTCCAGCGACGACGAGAGCGGCGGTGGCGGTGGCACGAGCCGGTGGATCATCATCCTCCAGGCCAAGGGCGACGTGATGAAGCTGGATCCCCGCGGCGCCAAGATCAAAGCCGGCGATGTCATGCTCCAGCACCCCCACCATTTCCTCTGCCTCGCCAGCACCATCCTCGTGCGCCGCAAGAGCAAGATGATCCCGGCCAAGGCGACGCTCCAGCCAGGCAAGATCTATCTCCTCCTCCCCTTGCCAGATCCGGAAGGCCAAGAACACGACCAGGAGGAGCGCGAGGGGCCCAAGAATCTGGACGAGCCGCTACTCCCCACGAGAAACAAGGCCGAGGGCACCACCAAGTTCATCATCTCCAAGCACTACCTGGACAAGATCTTGAGCGAGAGCAAGCAGCAGGGCAGCAGTAGCAGGAGGAGCTCCATCCGGCGCAGCGCTCCAATCCCCCAGAGAAGATCCTCCTCCTCCAAGCGGAGATCATGCGAGTCGAGCGTCCAGCGGAGATCCATCGTGTGGAGCCCGGCACTGGACAGCATTCCCGAGAAGTAGGGAGTGAGTTTTCTCTATTAGCGCGCGCGCGCCCGGTATTCCTTGTCCGAGGTGTCCGAAGTGGAGTGTCCGAGGTGATAGTCGGTGTCCGAGGTGGTAGACCGAGCATACGTTTCCATCGAGTGGTCGTTTACGATGTTTTCTTCGTGTTCTCCTCTTGATCTTTAAAACAAAGATAGCTACGAATTAAGAACAGTTCCATTCCACGCCGCCACGGAACAAATGATAGTCTAATCTTTTCTTTGCACCAACCTTTTGGGAAATCTCCCTGTGGTTTTGTTTGACCGGGAAGCGATGCATTGATTCAAAGATTTCACGCCATAAAAACTGGAGCGACCAGCGCTGCGACAAACTTGGATGAACATGCTATCATGTGGAAGGCGGCACACCAAATCCAGAAAATCCAAGCAGCGTAGTTTATATACGCCGGGACAAACTCGCCGTTAAAGAGCGCGCACAAGCTATTAAGCCAACCAGTCATAGTTCTTTCGAGACAAAAAATGGGAAGAACAAAGAAAGCCAATAGTTGTGTGCTTGCTTGCCGTGGATGGATTGGAAACCAATGCGTTCATACGGAGCAAAGATTTATTTCTTCTCAAAGCCATCCTGCCAAAACAAGCAAACGAGAGAAAACGCATCAAAACAAAGAAACAAAGATTCGAGACAAAGTGTGCGTGCGAGTACCTCTCTTTGTTGCTTGCCGAGACACAGGCTAGGACGACGAGACGATGCATTCCATTTGTTTCTAAGTCCGCGTTGATAGAAAAATTGGTTTCCTGCTAGTAGGCCGCGGCTCCATAATTCCCTCGTCCAGATCCCGAGGCTTGGTTTGGACAATCTCTGGCCCAGTGACCGCCTTGGCCACACTTGAAACAACTATTTCCCGAGGCACCGCCTCCACCACCGCCGTAAGATCCTGTATTGCCACGACCGCCACCACTGCCATATCCACCACCACCACCGCTACCATATCCACCACCGCCACCACCACCGCTACCATATCCACCACCGCCACCACCACCGCTACCATATCCACCACCACCACCGCCGCCGCCGCTACCATATCCCCCACCGTATCCGCCGGTATAGCCACCTGAGTTGTTGCCCCCGAAACCACCGGCGTTTCCACTGAATCCGCCACCTCCTGTGTTACCACCGCCGCTGTTGCCACTGAATCCGCCACCATAGCCACCACTGGTGGTACCACCGCCAGTGTTGGCACTGAATCCGCCACCGCCACCATAGCCACTACCAGAGTTGGCACCAAAGCCACTTCTACCACCGCCAGAGTTGCCGACGTAGCCACTGTATCCTCCTCCGCTACTTCCACCACCGCCAGCATTTCCGCCGTAGCCACCTCCACCAGCGTATCCACTTGCACTCCCGCCATATCCTCCGCCTCCAGTGGTAGCGCGGTACCCAGCGTCCGCTCCAGACATACCGCTCATCGTTTGCGCCGAGAAGCTCGCCGTGTTGTTGATAGGCTCGCCTCTCCTGAGCTTCCCGATCGCGTCAATCATGTACTTGCTCTCCGCGACGAAATCCAACTTCTCGGCTCGCTGGATATTTACTTTGACCCGCTGCTCGTCGTTGAAACTTTCTTCCTTGATCCTGACCTTGAAATGGTGCTGGGTGAACTGGATGCTGGCAATGTGGTCAAGGAACCGGCCGTTGTCCTCCTGTTTCCACATAAAGAGGTCCTTGGCTTTCACGCCCAAGAGTTCTTCCGCGGCCTCCTGGAAGCCAGTGAGCCAGGTAGCGCCCGTGTGATCCATCACTTGAATGGAGAGCATATATCTGTAGTCGCACTCGGGGACGGTTCGGTCACACCGCTCACACCGCCAAGTTCCGTCTCCATTGTTCGTCACCTTTTTGCTGCACTGCCTGTCTCCAATTTGCAGCGGGCATGCTGTGTAGCAGAAGCTGTCCGTCTTTATAAAGTGGATGGTCGCTCTTATAGTGACGAAGTCTGGCTTCTCCGATCTGCCAAGTCCCTCGTCTTTAATCTGCGACACAGTCTTCCGGTTCTCCGTCCGACCACCACCGCCCGCTCCTTCCCTGGAAATAGACTGCGCCTGTGCGTGCCTACCCTCGCGTTCAAACCACAACTGCAGGGAACGTGCTTCTGGATGATCGGGATTGATTTGGAACCGCGTCGAGGAAATAGTCCCCAGGCTCTTTCCGCTGAAATCGCTTACTCGACCTGCTTTGATTGCCAGTATGGGACTTTGGCCTGAATCACATAGCTCCTGGAGGTGCTGTCCTTCTTGAGTACAAAAGTTGCCCCACATTGTGATCTCGACGCTCTTGCCAGACCTGTCTCTAAGCTGCAGCGTCCTCCGTTGTGTCTCTGTACCGTTTTTTCTCATTATAGTCGTTGTTTGGTTGACCCCGACCACCACTCCAATGGCGTCAACCATGGCATTGTTCGGCAGATTCTCGATCTCACTGACCTGCTTGAAGTCAAACACTTGCTGCGGAACTGACGAGTCCTCAGGACACGGGTCGAGCACTGAGTCCTTCTCGAACATAATCTCCCAGTCGTTCTTCAAGTGATTGAACTGCTTCTGTGCCGCTCGGAGGGATCCTTTGGAGACCATATACAACCGACCGACCTGAGCACGCTCGTAAAACTCGTCCGCAACGTTGTTGAAGCAAGTAACTCTGATCTCACCACCCTCGGCATCCAGAAGATCGAAGCTAAACACCCTGCCATCACCTCGGGCGTTGTTGAAGCGACGGAGGTCGCTCTTAGAAGTGATCCTCGCTTTGATCGTCCAGCGGCCGTGATACGGGTTCAAAGCTGCTATAGGAACGAGTCCAGGCGGCCCCTCGTTCCTTGCAATAGGCCCTCTATTCGTGTAAGTTGGCGGCGGTCCATATGGAGGATTCGGAGCATAAGACCCGATAGACTCTGCCGGTCTTCCACCGTACGCAACTGTTTCTCTTCTAGCCTCTGCTGGCCTTCCATAAGGACTCACAGCGGGAGTTGCTTGTCCTCCAAAAGAACCCGGCTCTGCTGGCCTTCCATAAGGACTCACAGCGGGAGTTGCTTGTCCTCCAAAAGAACCCGGCTCTGGTGTTCTTCCACCGATAGAGCTCCCCTCTGCTGCTCTTCCACCTAGAGAGTTTGTCTCTGTAGGCCTTCCACCGAAAGAGGTAGCCTCTGCCTGTCTTCCCCCGAAAGAGCTCACTTCCGTTGGCCTTCCACCGAAGGAGCTCACCTCTGCTGGTCTTCCACCGTAGGAGCTGACAGCGGACGCTGTTTGGTTCCCACTAGGACCAGGAGGATCAACTACCGCTCCAGGAGGTTGATCGCTCATCTCTGCATTTGAAACAAGAACATCCAAGTTGAGGACAATCACTATCCTGTAAAAAAAGGAAAAGAAGCTCGCACAAGAAGACAAGGATAGAAAAAGAGTAGCTTACTTTCTATCTTTCACGGTGTTGCAAATGTACTCTTGAAGCTTCACGATGCTGCTCTTCATCAAGGTTCCATTCTTGACGACCTCGTTGAGCTGCGTGGCGAGCATGGCCTGCTGCACAGCGGTCCCATCCGACAGCACCAAGCGATAGCGCTCTTGGACGTTCTGATTCGACCCAATCTGCTTCACGTCCAGTACCTGGACGATGGGCCGGAGCTCCAAGTCCCCTCCCAGGAGCGCCACAATCGCATTGGGGGTGAGAGACGGCTGCGCCATGAGAGGAAAGAATCGCCAAAACCCTAGACGACGCAAACAATACACCCAAGCCGCGATCGCGGCAGAGCTTACCCGATCAAACAGCCTGGCGATCGAGCCGCCTTCGCGATCGCCACGCGTGAGGCGGTGCCAAAATATCCAAACCCTAGATTAGCGCGCCAAAAAATAAAGAAGCTCAAACGCAAGAACCCTATATTGGGCGGCAAAAGAATGGGGCTGCTTTGGGGGCGCAAGAAGAATGCTGCGCCGGCTCCAACTCCAGCGCCGCCAGCGCCAGCGCCGGACCCAATTCCAGCCGATCCTCCCGTCTCCGCGGATGTCGACGCAGCGGCTTCGTCGGCAGTGAGTAGTAGTAGCGATGGCGTTGCTGCAGGATTGCTGGCGGCGGAGACGAGCGTCTTCGAATTTGGGAGCGCAGGAAGAGAGAAAGTGACGCTGGCTGGCTACTGCCCGGTGTCCGATGCCCTGGAGCCCTGCCGCTGGAAAATCCTTCCCTCTGGCGATGGAGCGCCCAAGTTCCGGGTTATCTTTTGATAAACCCTAGCTCGTCTTTTTGCCTTTGTTAAGGCACGTGGTTCGAATCTTGTGTGGATTTGATTAAGGGCCAATTACCATCCTTTTTATTTTCCTGCAACGTGTCCACGTTAACATCACTATTTAATGTCTTCCGTACGCCTGGGATGTGGGGAATATCCGGTCCAGTCAAAAAAGTGGACGACGTGGTGCCACTTGTCGCCATCAGATTGATCGAAGGAACTGGAATATCCCCGGAGTTGGGACATGCTACATAGAAGCATATAACAACTATATGGAAGGTGACATCCAATAATCCACCACGTCCCATGATGATAATGAATCACATACATGCATAGCATTATATGCCACAAGTGGGGATTTCGCTCCTTAGAGCACCGGTTGAGCCATATTAGTACCGTAGAACCTTGAAATTCCCTGGTTGAGGCATATATGTATGTGGATGGTTAGTGGCACACATACATTAGTGCGTTTTGTCTCACATCCCCCTGGGCCCTGGCCGGCGGGGATAACAGCGTAAAGAAGAGAATTTTACCATTGGACGAGGGAGATAACATAACATTAGGCCTTCCTTCCCCACAAGTGGCCCAGTTAGCGTCGTGTAATGGCCTCAGCCGCGCTGCAGCCTAACGAGTGGCTAACTGTGGCGAGTCCAGTTTGTTAGCCTCGCCCCATTGCCCATTAAGAAAGTGGGAGTAGCAATACAGGGAGGTGTGCTGTGTAGTGTGTGTAGGCTATAGCGGCCCTAGAGTTCTTTGTAATGGGGAAGAGAGAATGTAGGCGCTGGGCGAGGGCGAGGGCTTGGAGGAGGCGGCGATGAGCGCGATCGAGGCGCGGGATCGAGGCGGCGCTGCTCCAGGTGCGTGAGGCGCGGTGTGGAATCCGGCTGCGCGGCCGCGGCATCGAGAATCTCCGCCCAGGGTCTGGATTTAGGTCATCGAGGACTGTGCGCGAGAATGCGGCAACGCTCGCGGCAGCTGGGGAAGGAATGTAGGAGTGGCGGTGAGCTCTAGTGTCGAGGCAGGGAGGAGCGAGAAATGGGGTGTGCGTGCACCAAGGAGAATCCTCAAGAGGAGTCGGAGAGCCCCAAGGTTGTGACCAGGGCCAGCAAGCGGGTGAATGGATCGGCGAGGACCGAGGCTGCGGTGGCGAATGGGATTGTGGAGAAGGAGAGCAAGGAGAGGCCGAGAGGTAGGAAGCAGCAGCAGCAAAATGGGACTGTGGGACTACATGGGGATGTGGTGGAGAGGAGGAGAATGCCGGAGCCCAACCCCCGGCTCAGCAATCCCGTCAAGCACATAGAGGGCGAGCAAGTCGCTGCTGGATGGCCTGGGTGGCTCTCGGCGGTGGCGAGTGAGGCCATCCGAGGTTGGATTCCCCGACGAGCAGATTCGTTTGAGAAACTAGACAAAGTACGGCCTACTATTGTTCCTTGCTCTTGTTCCTTGGCTCTAACAGTGGTGCTTGCTTCCTTTTTCTCCAGATTGGCCAAGGCACGTACAGTAATGTCTACAAGGCACGCGACTTAGATAACGGACAAATTGTGGCGCTCAAAAAGGTCCGTTTTGATAATCTCGAGCCAGAAAGCGTCAAGTTTATGGCCAGAGAGATCCAAGTTCTCAGACGATTGAACCACCCCAACGTGATCAAGCTTGAGGGTCTCGTCACGTCCAGGATGTCCTTCAGCCTCTATCTCGTGTTCGAGTACATGGAGCACGACCTTGCCGGGCTTGCTGCGTGTCCAGGCATCACGTTTACAGAGCCGCAGGTGAGACGAGACGTGAATACTTCCTTGATTTCTGATTACTGAATGCGAAAGCCGACAGGTGAAATGCTACATGCAGCAGCTGATTCGTGGTCTGGATCACTGCCATACTCGGGGAGTATTGCACAG
Source organism: Selaginella moellendorffii (assembly GCF_000143415.4). Lineage (NCBI taxonomy): Eukaryota > Viridiplantae > Streptophyta > Lycopodiopsida > Selaginellales > Selaginellaceae > Selaginella > Selaginella moellendorffii. Next base: position 2,588,714 of record NW_003314275.1, read on the forward strand.
GGATATAAAAGGATCAAACCTTCTCCTGGACAACTCTGGGATTCTAAAAATCGCTGACTTTGGCCTCGCCACTTTTTTTCATCCCGACCAGAGGCAAGCATTGACAAGTCGGGTTGTGACTCTTTGGTACCGGCCTCCAGAATTGTTGCTTGGAGCAACGGAGTATGGGGCTGCTGTTGACCTTTGGAGCACCGGCTGCATTCTTGCCGAACTGCTTGCGGGCAAGCCGATAATGCCTGGTCGTACAGAGGTAAAAGAAAACGTTTTAAATTTCGATTGCTAACTTGAATGCATTCACAGGTCGAACAGCTGCATAAAATATTCAAATTGTGTGGCTCTCCTGCGGAAGAGTATTGGAAGAAGTGGAAGTTGCCACACGCCATTATTTTTAAGCCGCAGCAGCCTTACAAGCGTTGCATTGCGGAAACGTTCAAAGATTTTCCCGCTTCTGCATTGGCGCTTCTAGACACCCTTCTTGCTATCGAGCCTGCGGATCGACAAACTGCAGCGGCAGCCTTGGAGAGTGACGTACGTCTTACAGTGGCATATTAAATACTTTCAGGGAGCTAAAGTGTTTTTGTTTTGCATGGCAGTTCTTCACAAAGAAGCCGTATGCATGTGAACCTTCAAGCTTACCACAGTATCCTCCAAGTAAAGAGCTGGATGCCAAATATCGCGATGAAGAGGCTCGCAGGTACATGTTTGTTTGTCTTGTCACTGTGGCTGTTTCTTAGAAATGAAATCTGCAGGCAAAGGGCTGGCAGGCATGCCGGCTCGGATGCCAGACGAGGTTCCAGGGAGCGGAGTAGCAAGGCGGTTCCGGCGCCAGATGCAAATGCAGAGTTACCAAGCTCATTGCAGGTACACTTTCTTTTTAGATCTCGAACTCTTAGATCTCAAGCTCTGATATACCATCCGTATTTGTACGACAGAAACGCCGTATTCATTCTCACTCTGCAAAGAGTAAAAGTGAAAAGTTCCTTCCAGCAAATGAGGACCCAGCAATTGGTTTTCCGATAGATCCACCAAGACAATCAGATGTAAAAGGTGCATCGCCGGTCGGTCGTCTCCCTCCTGCTTCCTCGCGGTCCGGCCCAATGACGAGGAAACAAAAGGAGGATGACGTGAGAATGGCCCCTCCCAGAATGATGACGCGGACGTCGAAGACGGTCACTGACTTTAATGCTCCCGCCCAGCCAGCCGACTTGTCGAGCTACTCGAGCTTGGTCGCTGCACGGCATGGTGAACGAAGGGAAAGGCGAGAAAGCAGGCACAGGGAGAAAGAAAAAGAAGGCAACAGCGGCTCCGCAAAGCCGAGTCTTTCGAATGGTAAGGCTGAGAACGTAGAGAAACCGGCCGAGACATCCAAGCCTGTGGAAGATTTGCAAAAGGAGTCGTCGTATCTCAAGGAGCAAACTAGTTTGGAAGCTCAAAGAACAGACGGTCTTCCTGCTCTGGTAAACGATCTCTTCTTCTTAGTTTCTTCTCCTTTGCTTGCTGAAAACTTCGTTCCAGGCACACGAGAACCGGATGTACCACTCGGGTCCCTTGCTCCGCCCAGGCTACTCCGGAAACGCCATAGACGAGTTTCTAGAGGACCACGAGAGGCGGCTCCAGCAAGCAGCGAGACGAGCGGTACAGGCGGAGCAAAACGCGAAGGCAGCGGATAAGTGACGACCACTATACCACAAGATAACTCAGTATACTCCTACGCCAGGACTACTCACGCAGGTTGGGTCTCGGATTTTCATTCTCTCGCTTGGTTTGGTCGTACTAAAATGAGAGCTTGGGTGATAGATCCATCTATCCAGGACCAGAACACACTAAATAGAGAAGTGAACAAAGAGAAAAAAGAGGGGGCCATTCTTTTTCTTAATCTGTTCAAACTCATCAGTTTTTACATAAGAGAGAACCATTTTTCTCTTGGGGATGTCAAAGGTTCGTGGTTTTCTCCTTCTCTCATTCGCAGTTACTAGGGTAGTAGTGAATAGCGTAGAGGAAATGGAAGAGCAGCAGTCCCAGCAGCTGGACGAGCTCTTAATTCCGCCACTAAACTTTGCAGTGGTGGACAGAGGCATCTACAGGTCGGGATATCCCAATATCACGAATCTTCCCTTTCTGGGCAAGCGCAGGCTCAAATCAATCATGTAAGCTTTTGAGTTCCTCGCTTTTCATCCTTGCTCGGTCGCTAAAAATTCGTTTTTTCCTGGTTTTCCTCGCAGTTGCCTCTGTCCGGAGCTCTATCCGGACTACATCCTCGAGTTCCTCGGCAAGAACGAGATCACTCTTTTCCACCTCGGCATTGATGGAAACAAGGCGAGTGGACCTTTGATCTCTCTCTTTCTTCCGTCGATCATAATCTGTGTGATTGGATTTGTACCAGGAGCCGTTTGTGGACATCCCCGAGGATGTGATTCGCCTGGCGCTCAAGAATTTGTTGGGTTAGCTGTGTTCTTACTGTTTTGGTTCCGTGAGGAAACATGGCTGAGTTCTCTGGCTTTGCTTTGTGTGGATGAACAGATCCTGGCAATCATCCTGTCCTGATCCATTGCAACAAAGGCAAGGTGTGTTTTTTTTTTGGTCGTAATCCTGTGATACTAACAATGGCATGGATTCCGAAAAAAACTTGTTTTGCAGCACCGCACAGGATGTTTGGTTGGTTGCCTTCGAAAGCTCCAGCGCTGGTCGCTCACGGCCATCTTTGACGAGTACCGGAGGTTCGCGGGCACCAAGGTGAGGATGCTAGATCAACAGTTTATGGAGCTCTTCGACGTCTCCAGCTTCCGGGGATTAACCAGATAAACTCTCCCCCTCTTTTGCCTGTGGGTTTGCGATTTTGGAGAGACAGTCGCAACCTTCGCGACATTGTTGTCCTTTATCTCGTAGTTAGAAAATAAATTACTAATTATTCTTTCTTTTTTTTTCGTTTTTCGTTTTTTTTTTTTTTTTTTGGCTAAGCTCGAGTACTTGGAAGTTTTGTGTTGAAATTATCATTTGTGGTTCTCATTTGTGGATGTGCAGTATCTCCCAGTCGATCACCCCCAAGCGCTTCTCGGTTGTTTATCTCTTTAGTCTTCGCTGTGCCATGTATAACTTTGAGAATAGCTCACTGGGACGTTATAAGCGGCACAACATTTGCTATAAACCCAATGGCCAGCTCCAGAGAAGCAACATCGACCTTAACAGCTGTTTCAATGGAGGCAGCCTCAACTGTGGCAGAAACTTTGCTGATTCGTGCCAACATAGTCATCACCCGATAGTACCAGACACGTCACGCTGGGAGACACCTCACAATCTCAATTGAATAGTATCAGAGGGCTAACCGATTCAGGATGAGCAGGAGACCAAGGATCATGCGTGTGAAGCGGCCTTTCCTCTTGAAGAGGTCCTCCTCCTCCTCCAACTGTGAACCAGATCCTGCTGCACCTCCAGATGCACAGACCCGGTGAAAGTTGCGTCACAAGAGCCTGCGATTTGTGGATGACACTTTAAAAGCCACATATTCACAAGTTAATCCGATGGCAATGTCCGAAGCATATCGTCTTCTTACACACGTTGCAGTGGTCAAACAGATCCTGCCTGTTGGTGCACAGATGGATGAAGAAAAGGAGTGCAAGCATCTTCTATGCACGCTTCCTCTTTCTTTTGATACCACGATTCTAAGCTCTTCAGCCTTCCATCCCCAAAGCTGGTGAACCTCAGTATTGTTGAGAGCTATCATCACGTCTCTCGATCTTGGCTACGGGAATGGAAGGCTGGAGAGCAATGAGGAAGGTGCATCGAAGATGCTCACATTCCTCTTCTTTGTCCATTTGTGGGAAACTTATGCTTCGTGCTTCAGACATGGTCATCTTTCAGCCAATCAAGAATAACCATTTTCTTTGGTGAAAGCAGCTCCGCCCGGGCGATGTGGAATCCCACCATCAAGCTCAACCCAGATCATACAGCTACAAAGCACATCTAGTCAGGATAATGGTCAGCTTGACCACTGGTGCAAAAGTCTCTGTGTAGTTCACTCCAGCGACTTGAGAGTAACCTTTCGCTCTCGCTTGACCACTGGTGCAAAAGTCTCTGTGTAGTTCACTCCAGCGACTTGAGAGTAACCTTTCGCTCTCGCTTGCCCACCAAATGGATGTAAAGACCGCATTTCTGAATGGTGAGCTCGATGAAAACATCTACATGGAGCAGCCTGAAGGATACAAAGTTCCAGGAAAAGCACAAGGTAATCTGTGGCTTGAGACAGTGGTAGAAAAAGCTTGATGATTTTCTCAAGAGAAAATCAAGAGAGTGGGAGCAGATGCAATCTACATCACTGTCTATGTGCATGATTCTTTTCTTGCATGCAACAGCCAGCAGTTTGATGTAGGTTACTTCTTACATGCTACTTCCATTTTTGGCCTTCTTTATACGGTTCTTACTGGACAGGGTGTCCAGACTCTCACACACTGGCTATTTCTTTAGCCTTCATGAACAAGAAACAGAGTGTGGTTGCTTGTTCGAGCTGTGAAGTATCTTGCTGCCAATGCGGCCTGCAAAGGAGCTATATGGCTACACCTTCTCACTAATTGGGGTACTCTCCTCCAGGTCCTGCACATATTTATTGTGACAATCAAGGCAGCATTGCAGCAAAATTCGTAAGATTTCATCGTGAAACATGGCACATCAGTTTCTTCGTGATCAGTATGAAAATGGCATCATTGAGCTGGTATATTGTCCCACGCAGGACATACCCTTACCAAACCTTTATCTGCGCCGAAGTTGTCCTCAGCTCTCAGTGTCAGCTCGAGTGGGAGTATTAGGATATCTGGCATTGATATCAAATACCATGTGCCCTGGGAGACACGTTCGTCTTTCATGTTGTTCAAAATTCAATTGAATCACAATTGGAACCACAACATCCCCCGATTCTGCCGCATCCGCGCAATGTTATGGCGAATGGATTCCTCCAGGAAGAGTGATATTTCAATATCAAATAAATTGGTTGTTTTATCAAAGAAAACTTCTTACCTTTTCTAGCCCTTCGGTTTTTTGGAGGCAACAGGTTTGAAGCGGATGTCCAAGTTCTAGAGGACACAACCTGGTTTGCCAAAATCCTCGTCAAAGTGACACGAAAGTTTCTTCTATAAGACAAGCACCTCTCAAGGAGAAGATCTTGTGCCGTTAGGCGGTGAAGAAACCAGCCAAGAGTGTTTGTCTCTGGCATCGATCATCCTTCTGTTCTTGAGCAACGCCACGAGCATGGCATTGCACGGCGGGCATGGCGTCAAATGTCTCTCACGACAGCCAAATAACTTGGGCATACGCGTTAATAATCGCTGTCCACGATGAGGATCTCTCGAGCATCCGATCGAACAGGTCTTTTGTTCGATCTAGCTCCTATTCCTGGGCGAATCCCGCAAGCTTCGCGTTCCACGATGTCACATTCCTCCGATCCATCGCCTCAAAGGCCTTGCACAGATGCCGGTTCTGGGCATACGTCGAGATGAGGATGCTCCAGGAGAGAAGGTTGGGTGACGCCATACCCGGCGAGTTTCCTTTTCGCTGCTACAGCACGGGAACGCATCGATCACGCGGCAGCAGATCCGGCGAAGAACCAACATGGTCGCCTGCAGGCGCCTGGCAAGCTGCAGATCCGAGCAAGCTCCCCCGTCAGTGATCCTCGCAATCCCCCCCCCCCCCATTGATCGTCCAAGTTTCTAAAACCTCCTGTGACGTTGAGGAGAACTCGATCGATGACCAGGATCTCTCGGGTGGCAGGCGTCGTTGGCGCTGGTATAGGAGATTGCCGAGTAAGTTCTGTGGCGGTGCTGAGTCTGATGGATCCGGCCGTTGCTACGTCTTCAATCGCATCCTGAGATCCAATTGATTCTCTTGGAACATTATGATGCTGGCGAGACATCTCGGTCACATTGACAGGCTCTTGCCCGCAATCTAGACTACTCAAACGCGATGTTCGCAGCATATGCCACGAATGGGCATTTTTATTTTATGGAGACAATATTGCGATGAATACAGATCGGGAACGTTATGTCATGGAACATACTCTTGTTTTTCTATGCAGAACATGATGATCCAATATATGGAAAGAAGATCTTTCACGAGGTGCAACTTAACTAGATGGTGTGCCTCGGCCTCGGGTATTTGTAGAGGGTTGACGTGCTCTTCGATTGGATAATGACGGGGCTTCTTGATTGTTGCGGTCCAAGGGGACCGAGCTCGGCCGGGCATAGAGGCTCTTCCAGAGGATGTCGCTGAGGAACGCGGGCCGCGATGCTTCACGCGCCGGAAATCTCACTGCTCCACCAGATGCCGCAGCAAGAGGCGGAGCTTGTCCTGGCCCTGATCGCGGCATACCCAAATTCCAGGCGACCTCTGCCAACATTCCAGAGAGATTCCAAGATTTTTGAATGAAATGTCGTTGGTGATCCAGTCTCTTTTGGTAGAAAGAGTTTGTTTGAGCTACTACTTGAAGTTTCGTGTTGGAACTTCTCGTTTTATAAATAGCTCCCAGTCAATCACAACGCATACAATCTCCACAACTCAAACTCCATCCATCCATTCCAACATGTCACAGTTTATTATCTCGTTACTCTTTGCTCTTGTAGCACTCGCAGGGACGCTGTAAGCTCTTCATTAGAACTGTAGCTAATCAAAGTTTTTGCAACAAGACCTCAGAGGCTAGAAGTGGCACAACATTGACTGCCAAACCCAATGGCCAGCTCCAAAGGAGTAGCATCAACTACTTCAGCAACAATGGAAGCAGTTCAACTATGGCAGAAACTTTGCTGCTTCATGCCAGAACATAGTCATCACCATCCTCCAGCATCCATCACTATGGAGGTGGCCAGTATCATACATCAGTTCTCAATAACAAGTGTGTACAATGGATTCCTCCAGTGTTGTATTTGCAAGTGATAAGTTTCAAGTAAATTGGTTGTTTCACACTGTTCATCCTTTCCAATATCAACCCTAGATTCCAAGAACATTCGGCAGAGAAAATTTCAAATATGAAAACACAACGGTCCTCTTTGCCTTTCCTCATGAGATGTAATCGAAGTACTTGGGATCCGAGGGGAAATCGTACTCCACTTTCATCTGCAACGTTTCCAGATCCAAATGACCAATCAATCAATCGATCACGCATTGTCAAAGCCTCTAAACTCACCTTGCCTTCGTCCGAGTCGGACTGCCTCTGGGGGAAAACAACGCGCAAGTCGCCGTAGAGGTAGAACCTCCGCTTGTCCGCCGCCGCCGCTGCTGCCCCGGGCGTGCTTGGCTTCCTCGCCCTCGCCTCCTCTTCCTCCTCCGCGTTCTCTTCTAGCTCCCGCTTCTTGAGGGGCGCACACATGAATCTCATGTGAAGCGCGTACCGCAACACCGTTCCGGAGCTCTCCTCGAGCCTGGAAGCTTTGTCCTGCTGCTGCTGGAACAGAATCTCTCTTGCTTTTTCCTGCTGCTGCTCCCGGAATGAAATCTCTCTTGCTTTTGCCTGCTGTTGCTGCTGCTGCTGCTGGAATGAAATCTCTCTTCCTTTCTCCTCATCCTGCTGCTGCTGGTGCGGCTTATTCTCTGTCGACTGTACAAATCTCTCCTTCCCCGTGTTATTTTTTATGCTGCTGCCACTACTGCCGCTAATGATTCCTATCCTGTCCTCTACGCCTCCCAAATCGTTTGTGCCTTTCTTGTCCTCCTGCCTATCCCCACTACTCCCCTTAAATAGTCTGCGGCCACACGATATGTAGTCCCTCGTGACGCTTCGAGGCTTGCTGAGACTTCCCACAGTGGATGCTAACGACAGCTTTTGCCGCATGAACGTCTACACAAGGCCAACCAAGAGCACATAAGCGCTAGAGCCTGGAGAAAAAAGTCACGCATAGACAGACCTTGGTTCCTGGTGGCATATCTGTCAAGTCATAGCTGCAGATGAATGTATGTACAGGGGTCTTTTCTGGATTGCTCACCACCTACAACCAATAGAGCCCTTGAGAAAACTAGGACACCTCAACGAATAAACACTTTACCAGTTGCACTCGGCCCCGGATTGGAACTCTGAAGCGGGACCCCTTCCATGCACGCGTCTCCTCTTTTATACAAGTGTTTGCCTGCTGCGCTTTGGCTTTGGAGTGGATGATGTCAATAGAAGCGTAGTATAGCAAGCAACTGTCGCCGTCTATACACGAAACCGAGAACGGGAGCTTGCGCATCTGGGGAGACCAGCTACCGCCCGATACACTCAGCAGCGCTAGGAAACCATCCAGTTTCTGCAATCCATTGTCAGAAAACACTAGGCCAGTAAAGAAGTAAAAAGGAAAAGACGAACCTGACAAGACTTTCCAGCTAGAAAACGTCCAGACAGCAAAGACTCCTCAAAAGAACCAACCAGAGATCTTCTCGTCGGCAAACCATTCTTTAAGCAAGTTCCCAAACCTGCGTCGTGGAGCGCGAGCTTGTCATCTCTAAACTCGTAGTCATCGTCCAGGGACATGCTTCGTATTTGCAGCCGGTTTGATATCGCTGCCGGATCCCACATCTCCGTCTTGGTACCAGGATACCTCCGGCCGAGCGGTGACAGTGTGAGCATCTGAGCCACAGTTTTCTTCTTGGTCGGCGACTCCCAGCTCTTGTTGTTGATGGTGGTGATGGTTGTCTCTTGATTCTTAGTGCTCGAGCAAACATCGATGGAGAACTTCAGGCCTTGTTGGACGTCGCAAGCCCCGGGAATTGGAACGGGCGTGCTCACGCCAACTCTCCTGGAGAACTCGTATACGCATTCGTTCTTCACCTTGCATGGAAGCGCAAGAGCCTGCTCCTGTTCTTCCGGAGGAGCAACGCTCGTATTCTTCTTGACAGCGCTCGCGGTGTTGTCATCATCGGACGTGTAGTGGAGCAAGCCATCGTTATTTGGATCCGACAAGATGTCCGCGAGTGGAGAGATCTTCCTCCTGTTATTGTTCGTGGTGGTGCTGCGGCTGGTGAAAATTCCACCATCTTTCTCTGCCGTCTCTCGAAATCCTTGCTCTTGGGCCGGAGGAGACTCAAATCCCACGATCACTTTGCTGCTGGAATTGAATGTACCACGGATCGTCGTCGTCGCTGCTGCTGCTGCCGGGGAGAGCTTCTTAGAACCGAAACTTGTGGGCGATAGTGGCGGCGGTGGATACTCCCACACGCCACCACCATTGCCACCATTCTTCCCACCGGAATTGCTAGCTCTGGCCTTGGAATCCAGGAAATCCCCGTGCTTCCTCTTCATCTCATCCTCCGGCTTGAGCTGGACCCTCTTTCCCTGGCGCGAGAAAGATCTACGCGAATTGCTGGTATTGCCCGCTACGTGATGCTCCTTTTCTTCTTCCTCAATATTAGGACGCAGCAAACCCATCTCTCAAGCCAGTTTGTTCTTCTTGCGAAAGAAGCTAAGCTCCGCTGCGCAACCTAATCGGAGAAAGAAGAGATTACCTCGTCCATCGCTATGAGAATCCCGATTCGCGTTTGTCGATTCGCAAATCCGTCATTGCCGATCCGCAGGGGAAGAAAGGGGAAAGAAAGAATTCCCAAAGAAGATCGCTCGCTCCCTATCTAGCCAATTGCGGCTGCCTCAATCCGCGATGCGTTGCGCGGAAGGGCGATCGCGCATCGAGCATCGCGGGTCGGCGCGGCGGAGCGCCCTCGCTCTCTCTGGCCTAGGGCACCCACGAATGATGATGGGGAATTTGGTGATATGGGCATGGGCATGGGCAGGGACACAAAGAACACACACTTTTGTGGCGTGGCTTTCAATTTTATTCTCATCTCTCATGGATTTTCTTTAACAAAACCGATTGGATTTTTTTTTTCTATGACAAGGTTAAAAGAGTGATCGATCGCTAGAAGAAAATTTGTTCCAAGCTGCTAAGCACGAAAGAAGATCATTGATGCTCCTCCCACGATGGTGGAATTATTTTTATTTTTCTTCTCGCGCGAGACTTTGGTTGCGCGACGAAAATTTGAGTAGAAGTCATACGCTTTGCCTGAGCACACATAAAGATGGCGCTTGTCAAACCAGGGAAGCGTTCTTCTACCTTGAGTTACGCGGTGATGCGGTAGACTCTGGAGCCGAGATCCTCGACTTGGAAGCCGGCGTTCCCACAGTCGGCGAAGAACAGTGCCTCGTCCTCTTTTGGAATTCGTCGTCGCCAGCTCATGACAAAGCATGGCTTCCTCGAGAGTGGGAGCTTCCGTGAATCTCGATCACTGGCTAGTAGAAACTTGAGCGTTTTGACGAGATTCGGGTACTGCTTGACATCTGCCAGGATTGATAGAGGAATAAGAAAAAGAAAATGTTTAAGACGTACACAAGAGAATGTCGCTGGCGATGACCAAGTCCCACGCCGGAGCATCTGCAGGAAATCGTTCGCCCCACGTATCTGAGCAAAGAGAAGTTCATGAGAAATACTTCGAAGAAAAAACTAAAAAACAATCAATCTAGCGAGTCAAGCTTTGGAGACTCTCGAAGACTTACGGCGGATATGAGGGATTGGAGCCATGCCATTGAGCTTACAATTGTGCGCAATGTTCGCTTCGATCTCCTCGTCGTCGTAGTCACAAGTTGTGATGTCCACCGCGAGTGACTTCTTCAAGAAAATCGCGAGAGCTCCAGTTCCACTGTTACAGACTGCGGGTGTCACAGACTCCGCGAGGAACACGAGAGTAGAGTACCTTCCAAGCTCGAGCACCCGACTGCCCTTGACAAGTTCCCTGTGCTCCACGAGCCACTGCGCAAAAATCGTCGAGCCGGGCCAAAGCAGATTCGCATTGACTTGGTGGAACATAAACTCACGAACTTTGAGCGTCTGAAAAGAGATCCATTCAAGTCAAAACGAAAGATGGTTTTTTTCTTCAAAATAGAGCTCGAAAAAATACCATCTCTGGAAACGAATGCTCTCTTTCGACAAATCCAGCATCAGCTGGGAAACAAGGAAAACAAATTAAGTCAGCACAAGATCACAACTAGAACCTGATTCTTCGCCATCGCTGTCTTCCCGAAAGAGATCTCCAGCGCAAACAAACGCTGGATCCATTTGACCGCCTGGAAATCAAAGGCAAGGACCAAAGAAAAACCCTAGGAGGAACGATCAAGCAAAAGTATTGGAAATTCTTGGAAATCTGTGTTACAGGAGCAAAACACTCAAGATCCGGGGGAATTAGGCGCTGGCGGACTTGTAGTGGTAGAGCTTGCCTACCACATGAAGCGCCGTCACAAACCCTATGAAGCAGAGGCTCATCACGAGCACCATCGTCGGCGTGATCTTGAGCCCCGGCGCATCGTCTGTGTAGAACCTAAGCATATTTCCGCCGCTGCCCCCAAATCCTCCACTCCCGGACGAAGCGCGCCTCCGCCGGAGCCCCGATGCGTTGCCGGCAGCTCCGCGGGGGCCCGATCCGGCGCCTCCACGGCCAGCGGCCACCACCGATGCAGCTTGCTGACTCTGCGACGCGCCTTTGGCCATTGCTCTGTTCTGAAGAACCCTAAGTTTGTAAGGAACCCTATAACCAGTTTATAGAACTTTAAGCCACGTGGCGATAAAGGAATCTGGCATCTTTTGCCGTTTGAGAAAGCCCTAGGAAGGAATGCTAGCGAGAATTTCCCAGTGGGTCGCCAAGGCCAGTGGCGGCAGGAGCGTGGCGTGGATTGTGAAGCTCAATGGCGGCAAGGAGCTCATCGGGCGGGACGATGGCGGGAACACGTATTTCCGGAAGCCTTTCGTCAATGATCTAGGCGTTTGTGAGTAGAAAATTTTCGGTTTTTCCAGTGTTTTCGAGCGAATTTTTGATCTGGGAATCGTTGCTTCTAGCAACAGAGAAGCGGTGGATGGAGTTTGCAGGCGATCCAGATCCCACAACCGTGCCGGGTATTTTTAACTTCTAGATTTTCTTGTTTGTTCTTCCTTCTCAAAGTTTCTCTAGTCGAGTGGAGTAGATGGCTGACTTACACGAGAAAGGATGCGCCGACGCCACAGGCAAGAAAGATTTTTTTTTCTTCACTTGAGATGATAATTCCTTTTTTCTTGTTTTGTAGGAGTTAGTGGACAAAGCTTTGTATCGCAAGAATGTGAAGATCAAGGCAGCATGTAATGTTGTGTGAAAAATGGTTTTCACTTTAACACAGGATCGATTGCGCAGTAATACAGAAGGAGGAAGAGAAGCGAATTTTCAGAGCCAAGAGCTTGAAGAAGGAAGGAGGTATGTTTGCTGGGTTTTTCTTCTTCCAAAAGTCTCTCAGAGATTTAAATCTTGTAATGCAGTCGATATGAGTCCCCAGACTATGGAAAGGTTTCTACGTCAGGTTTCATCGCAGGGTAAATGCTTTCCTCTATGTCTATTGTTTTTCCTGTCCTTCTGTAACATAGCTTAAGTAATTCTTAGATGAAAAGAGCCAAGATACCAGTGATTGGAGCCCGGTAGATTCTTCAAGGTACCAATTCAATATTGCACTTGCCTTGTAAAGAACTCACTCCTTGATTTGGTAGTTCAACGGAGCCTTCAGGCACAGGCGACACTTTTGTGCCAGGGAAATGGCGACCTTAAATTAGTTTGGAATAACTAATAGATTTAACTAGCAGGGCTCCCAGCTCCGCTGGGAAAAGTAAAGATGAAAATATGTTGTTATATATACTTTGGAGCAGAACAACATGTAAGTCTGAAAAAAATAAAAGAGATAGCCATGTCTAAAAAAGTGTTAATAGTCATTTACAACTTTTGATGTTACAAGTTAGTGATAGTAATTTTGTAGGTACATGATGCAAGTGCTAAGAACTTGCATCCACTCTTGCCATATAGAAGAGGGGAAGAATTACTGGCAAAGATCTTGGGATTGTCCTTTTCTAAGGCTGATAGGCCATAGTTTATCACAAAAAAAAAATGGGAAGAGGGGAAAAGGAGGAAATATAGTAGTGTTGCCATTACTTCTCTCCTTGCATCCTCCCCACTGCTAGCAAGTCTTCTAGCAATTTATCCAATGATAATGAGCTTTGCCATGAGTGGCTAAGTTGATTAAGCATAACTTCAAAACCGAAAGAAAGAGTATAATGGTACTTCAAGAATTCATTGTTGCCACCAAATTTGATAGTAAAAAGTGGATGTTTGTATACTGCTCATTCAAAATTTATGTTTGTTTCTATTGTGATGAACATTTAACACGTGACTCATTCAAAATGTCTGCCAGGAAGTAATGCTTTGAGTCATAAAACAAATTCCCATAAATATGGAAATTCAACCACTATCATCTTCCAAATCTTATTTGTAAAATGTTGTAACTACTCTTGCTTCATCACGACCAAAACCTAAAACACTTGAAAAAGAATGTAAAACACTAAATTACCAACATTTATCCTCTCTAGTTCAAAATTCTTTTGCAAGAAAATGACTAAAACAGTAAGGTTTACACACTTTCCATTTATTTTGTCACTAATTCTTCCACTCCTTGTCATTCGATGGCTAGTGATTGTAAGCCATCAAGAAGCACATGCAAGTAATGCAATCAGCTTGGAATCCTTCTCGTTACATCCTCCCAAAGTTTTTTCAAGCACATGGAGAGCATCTTGACAAGGTATGAATCTAAATGTCCTATCCAAGTCTGTCTCTATCTGAAAATCCTTCTTAGAAACACTTTTGACATGACTTGAACATTTTGGATGTACACAGTGTCCTCCTGTCTTAAGAAGCCAAGACAGGATTTTATGCAATGCAACATGCTCAAGGTACTTTGCTTTTGTCATCCAAGCTTTCTTTTCTCCCAAGGTTTAAAATTCTACTCTCTGCTAGGAAGTTTTCCTGACCCCTCCAAGATTCTAATCAAGAGACTCCTCAAGTTTCTAATCAACCATTTCCAGAGCATCTGCTCACAGCTATATAGAGCCTCTGCCCTCAGCTATACAGATATTTCTAGAGCCTTTTTGGTTCTTTTTTTTTTTTCTATTCTTGTTTTCATCTCTCATTTTCCAGGCATCTTCATCAATTTGCCTAAAACTCAATGATGATTTTGATCTTGCCGCGAGCAACACTGGCAGGAATGTCACTGCTGGTGGACAACAGCAGCACCGACATGACCTGAAGCATAGCAATCTCATTCTTTTCGTCACTTTCAGAGAGAAGCATAGAGACATCCAACAAGAATGCCAAACCTGGAGTGCCTCTACTTCATTCTGCCATGAACTATCATGCTGCATAAGCTCCTTGCCATTAAAGCAATTCACAAAAACTAAGGGTTTCTCCATATTCGACCAGTCATAGCTGTACGTGCTATTTCGTCTTAGCATGATGCTAGAGCCACCTCAAGCTCCTGTAAAATGGCTTCCACCAACACTCGGAGTAGGAGACACCCCTGATTGGCTTTTGCATGTCTTCAGTACATGCATCTGACAGCTTCCACCTCAATACAAATCACAGTCTCAAAAACAACCAATTCTTCGCCATTCAAACACATGAAGATGAGACTCAATCCCTAGGCAGGACAGAAAATGACAACTGGAATCGGAGTAAGCCCGGCAAGGATAATCAAAATAGCATACCTCACATGCGATATACATTTGTGCTGGCTTATATTGCATTGACAGCTTCCCATGTCATTGTTTCCAGATCAAAGATGTTGAGGTCATTGAGCAAACACATTGGAGTCTTCTCCACCAAACATGACTCCACTAAGCAGGATCCGATCAGTGAAACAGACTGGCCCCTCAAACAGCAAATGGTCAATCTCAGATTCGTGATACAGTATGTCACATTCACCGGAGCTTGTCCATATGTTGGAAAACGCAACCAAATGAAAGCCTGCGTATCAAAAACATGAATTGGAGATAGAGAGCACTGAAGTGAGACACTGAAATGCATTATATTAACCTGAGATAGAGTCAAGGGTTTCTCAAGTGGCCACCAACAAACAGCATCCTGTTCTTCAGATTCTAAAAACACTCGGGAATATTGCAAGATGAAAGTATAAAGCTAAGAAATGACCGGCACAGGGTGGGATCAGTGGCATGGACAAGGACAAAAGGAGACATTGGGAGCTTTTACTCAACTTTGGACCAGGTGGGTGTTCTTAAATTGAGCATCTATGGCAAAGGTGCAACATCAGATATTAGCAAAACACTACATACCTGGACATCGTTCCACCATTTGCTGATGGCAGCAAAGGGGATGGAGGAGAGTTGTTTATAGCAGGGATGTACTCCTGAAGGCTTGGATTTAAATCATTGTCTTGCATAGGCTGAAAGAATGCTGCAAAGGTTTAGTTCTAACACAAAAACGAACAAATATAAAGCCATTTCAACAATTCCCTCAACTTTTTCCCCTTGCGACTTGACTACCAGTCTGGATCCGCAAGTGAAACTGAAAGTCCTCATGTCAAAAGCATGAACTTGAGATAGAGAGTACTGAAGTGGATGGATCTCAAAGCTCCTCTACATTACATTAACCTGAGACAGAGTCGGGGGAGTTTTTTGAGTGGCCACCCACAACAAACAGCATCCTGTCTCTAAACATTTTTGCTCTGTGAAGGCCGAATCCTCACCCCTGTATTTCCCATCCGGCCAGATTCCAAAGCCTATGCGATCCACAAAAGTTCTCCAGGATCTGGCTGTGAGGTGGAAGAAGCAACACATCCGCAAACTCCACGGCATCCTCCACAATCTCCTCAATCTTCTTTTCGAGGGCTTTCAACTCTGCCTCACTGGCTAGTCTTTCTTCCAGCAAGTACTTCTTGAAAGGAGGGATGGGATTGCGAGCGGCATGCTTGCTCTTTTGCTCTGGGCAGAAAGAAAGAACAAAGTTTAGCTTCCAAAGAACCAGAAGAGAGCGAAGAACAAAGCAAGGCACTTACCAGGCTTGCAGAGCTCGTCCGGATCGGCGAGAGAATGACCTCTATATACCGATAAGTCTCACACTCCACTAATATCGGGCCGTCACCCTCCGAGCTCTCGCAATGGCTTCCTTGGCCACCTCGCTGACTTTGAGCACGTCCATTCCATCAACGTAAACTCCATGCATACAAAAGCCTCTCTTTTCTTCCAGATCTCTGGCACTAATGTAGCTCGAAAGTGGTCCATGCCAATTGCCCAGAGGTTGTTCTCCACCACGTGGACAATCGAGGTAGACAGATACCAGAGGTGAAAACCATTCATTGCAAACATCAATCTCTCCATAATAGTGGAGCACTTGACATAATTTTCTTCCATTTTCACCTCCGTGACAATCCCACCATTTGCTGATGGCAGCAAGAAGGATGGTTGAGAGTTGTTTACAGCAGGGATGTCCTCCTCCTGTCTTGCATAGGCTGAAAGAATGCTGCAAAGTTTTAGTTATAACACAAAAAAGATAAAATATAAAGCCATTTCACCAATTTCCTCAACTTTTTGCCCTTGCGACTTGACTACCAGTCTGGATCTTGTTCCTGCACGTGAAAGTGAAAGTCCCCGTGTCAAAATCATGAACTGGAGATAGAGAGCTCTGAAATGAGATGGATCTCAAAGCTCCTCTGCATTACATTAACCTGATACAGAGTTGGGGAAGTTTTTTGAGTGGCCACCCACAACAAACAGTTATTAAAGAGCGAAAAGCTACATACCTGGACATCGTTCACATAGTGGTTCCCTCCAATCATGAACATCTTATCATGTACAACCGCTGCTGCATGCTGCACACCAAGGTTTACAATGTAGTTTCACACAAAAAAAAAAGACAAACCTGATAGTGAGATGCTGATCTTCATCCAGATACCAGAGGTGAAAACCATTCGTTGCAAACATCAATCTCTCTATAATCGTGGAGCACTTGACATCACTTTCTTCCATGTTCATCTCCTTGGAAAGCCCACCATTTGCTGATGGCAGCAAGGGGGATGGAGGAAAGTTGTTTACAGCAGGGATGTACTCCTCCTGAAGGCTTGGATTTAAATCATTGTCTTGCATAGGCTGAAAGAAAGCTGCAAAGTTTTAGTTCTAACACAAAAATGAAAAAAATATAAAGCCATTTCACCAATTTTCTCAGCTTTTCTCCCTGGCGACTTGACTACCAGTCTGGATCTTGTTCCTGCAAAGATAAATAGATGGAAACTCTCAAAAAACATTGAAATACTTACTTTCAAGGTTCTAAAGAAGAGCCGCATAGCTTCAGTCAATGGCCCACTTCTCCACTACGAGCGCAAGCCGTGAGAAGCAGCAAATGGCTTGTCTCATCCGGGCACACAATCTTCATTTCCAAAACCTTGCTCCAACTAAAGGAAATATTAACACACACACACACACATAGAGAGAGAGAGAGAGAGAGAGAGAGAGAGAGAGAGAGAGAGATTGTAGCTCACAATCTGCCCAATTGCCCTAAGAAATTTCACTTGATTTGAAGCATCACTAAAATCATATTGAAGCCTTTGGCACTTGATCTATGCCATCTATTTGAAGTTTTTGAACCATTAGATTATAAGCATATTCATAAATAATATTTTAAAAATGGAATAAAAGACATCAGATGCCATATGCCAATAGCAAGTTTAAATAAGGGAGTTTGATTATTTGTGGTGTCACATATTCCATTTTTAGAATATTATCATTTAATTAGGACTTTTAATTATAGAAGGATAAGATATTTAGACAAGAAGAAGATTGGAAACCTGGCTACTGGCGAAGTGGCAATTGGCTCACTCACCCCCTCCCACTCTAGCCTATTGAGCTCGTTGCATAACAACCTCACCCACATAGCTCTTATTTATTATATAACCACATCAACTACAACTGCAAGAGCAGCACATTGTCTGGTGGGATTTGCATTGGTTAACAAGAAGCTTGTTATATTCCTTTTGAGCTTGAGTTTGGAATATATGCCTTTTGAGCTTAGAATTGACAACATAGAGGGCATAATTTGTTAGAGTAAAAAAAAAAAAAAAACCCATGAATAATAACCCTTTTTTGTATAATTTACCCTAAAAATAATTTGTTGAGAACATCTTATTCCACTTCATGCTTGTTGTTGCAATTAAAACCCATAGGATGAACAAACATTAGTATTGTTATAGCCCTTCCTGCCTTCTTCATAATCATTTTGAGATGTATAATTTTGTTTGTATATTCAAGACTTAAAATGATCTGAACAAAATAAAGTTTGCTATTAGAAATAAAAAATTGCATCCCAAGCACTTGATTATCTGTCTTCCCTAAGTAATACATTCCCCTCCTTAACACTAGTAGCTTTTGGATTATACACTATTAACACCATTAGGGAAAGATCACTATGTAGTCTTAACACATTCATCAAAAACCTTATATTGGAAAGTCTTCTCATTGTAGATTAATTTATGCATTTCCCATTCTACTTCTTTATTATGCATTTTACCAAGGTGGACGTTTATATTTTTTTTTTTGGTCCTCAAACAATGTGTTTTTCACAACCTCAAATTTGGATTTGTTCAGAGTTATACCTATATGTATACACCTTCTAGTAAAAAATGAAGAAAGAAACATCGTGAAAAAAGAAAAAATGGATAAAAGAGTATCAAAAGAGGAATTTTTAATAGCTATTAAGGTGGAAAATGAGATAAGAAGAAGGAAATATGCTAAAAGTTTAGAGAATATAAAACCTTCTATTATAAAATATTTCAACCATCACAAGATAAGTAAAAGATTCATACTATTTAACTTCTTTAATGTATAATTCAACACTTGAAATGAGAAAATTAATAAAAATGTTTACACACTCAAAAGAAACTTCTCAAAAACAATAATAAAACAAAAACGTTTAACAACACCCATAATTAAAACTTTAATAAAAGTGACTTAACATTTGGAACAAAAAAATACTCTAATAAAAAACTCTGCCAATAAAATAAAATCAAGATTTTCAACTTTACACACATGCTCAACATTTAGATTAATATGAAGAGGATAAAAAATACTCAACTCAACATTAAATTGAGAATGAGAATCATAAGAGATATAAATGATTAATATGTTAGAAGAAGGAAATACTATAGGTGAAAAAATACTATGAATATGAGAGGTGGTTTAAGTCTAGAAATAATAAAAAGTTGGGAAAGAGTAGAAGGTAAAAAGAAAAGATTAGTTGGTAGATTAAAGAATTGATATCTACCTCGCAAAATCATTAACTTATCTTCAAAACTATCCTTAAAGTAAATGAATTATTCATTAATAAAAATCCACTCAAGCTCATAAACATCGTCTTTCCATAAACTCAATTCTTGAATATTCTCCAAAAAATTGAATTACATCATTTATAACTCTTCAATTAATATCACAATAACACTCCACATTAATATTAAACATTAATACACTAAGAATAAAAAACACTATATAATCACATCCCATAGAAATTAAAGATGGCAATAGACTAGTGATTAGAGTAGTATCAATAAAACACCCTACATAACATCAAAAACTTAATATAAAGAGAATTCAACCATAAAAACAACATTGTTGGATGACAATAATGATATATTATTTGTAGTTTAGAATGACACACTCCTTGATTAATGATAACATGGCATTACAAAATTGTTAGAATCCCTCTTTACTTTTAAATTAGGGAGTTCAAACTTTAAGTGATGATGCATTTATCTGTTTTTTCCTATGTTAAGGGGCTTTCCTTTCAACATTTAGTGACTCCATTAAAGAAGATTAATTCTTAGTCAATCCTCCCCTTAATTCTCTAGTTTTTTAGTTGTTTTTTGTGGATCGGGAGAAAATTTGTAAACAATTTGATAGCGTTAGCACTAAAAATATCCCAAAGGCAAAGATGAGTGTGTTAGATTATAAAATTTATCATGTTATGCCAAAATTCTAGAAAAGCTTTCAGATTTTCTTCTTTTTAGACAATAAATAATGATTTTTTTTATTCTACACATGAATGATTGATGTTTTTGGGCTGTAGAGATAATGACTTATAGACCTTGTCAAACTCTTCATCTTAGCATAAAAATTGCTCAATTTAACTTTTAAAATATGACATGCAAGATATTTTCTCTCATGGTGCAAGTAGTAGTTGGTTTGGAAGGTTATGTGTTACTATTTCTTCCACCATTTCAATCTTTATTAAGTGTTATTGGTAAATTTACTTCTGCTCTTTCTATAGATAATTTTCATATGCATTTTTGTAAACACTTAATTATTTTGAATATGGAAGAGTTCTCATGCAATCTAAGGTATTATAAAGGGATATTTTCTTACATGGCCAAATGGATCTTGTAAAGAGCTTTCCAAAGCACTTGATCTCACTCTTTATATGCCCTATATAAGTAGAAACATAATTAAGGTATATACTTACTAGTTTTTTCAACAAGTTTTAGCAAGATTTTTATGAGATTTCTTTTGAGAGACATGTTGTATATACTTTTAGCTTCCCTTTGCATTCAATTTTGTCAATTTTCATATGCTTAATAGAGAGTTTGAATGAGTCACACTTTGTTCTTTGTTGTGAGGAGCTTTTTAAAAGCAAGTTTGGTAATTTTTATGCTTTAATTCTATGCTTTGAATATGTGACATTATGTTTTCCCCATCTCCTTGAGTTGAGAGGCATTTTTGTGGTGTAAAGCTATGTTTTCTTACATTTTTCACTATAGAACAAGTTTAGAGTCATTTGGAGTCTTCAAGTTTTCTTTCTAAGTGCCTAGCAAGCACATTACATATCTTTAACAATTTTGTTTTACTCAACTTAGATCTCTCAGCAAGTATTATGATTGGGCAATTGCAATGATCTACATATTTCATGCTTGTGCATACGAGGAGTATAGGAAGTTAGTTGGTCCTTGGTTCTATGCATGTTGGAAGTTTTCTAGGCTCTAACAGGAGTTCTATTATTATACAACTCATTTAGAGAGTAAGTGTTCTACTTTTAATACTATGTAGATCTCCCAAGTTAGTATTTGATTACAAATTTTGCTTCTGCTAGTGATCCACCACATCCACTATAACTAAGATGAGTTTTTAGCATTTTTAAGCCTCCATCAACAACTATGCATCAATGTGACATGGCATAACCACCACCTTTATTGCCACCGATGTTAATAACATATGTTTTAGAGTAAAGAATGGAGTTGCCAATCTTTGAGCCAAGAATTGGAATCTCTATGGATGATCATTTTGTGTCTTTCTCTTTATATTGTGCTAACAACTGAATCACCAACAATCCGATGAAGTGTGGGGTATTTGCTCAGTTGATGCATGGATGTATGAGATGTTGGGTTCTTTCCCTTGAGCTAGAGGAGAAGCATGATTTCAAGACCTTGGTTATGACCTTCAAGAGCACATTCTTGTAGAAGATTCTTATATAGCAACATGTTTAAAACATATTCCTCTTTCAGCAAGGAGATAATGAATTAGTCTTCAATTACATAATATGATTTAAGTCCTAAAAAATTTACCTCAACAACCATATAACAAAAGAGGAGTCCCTTGGAGTGTCAGCCTTTATGCAAGGCCTCAAGCCCAGGCCCTAGAGGAAAGTGGTCAAACATTACCACGATGTTTATGCACACACTACAAAACTTGAGTTAAAGATGTTTCACAAGTTTAATGTCTTATTCATTGAAGAGCTCATCCAAGTCTTTTTTGCAGTTTTTTTTTGCATTTTTACTCGTGACATAACTCCCCAACTAGTCATTGAGAAAATATTTGCAGCAGTCAAATTGGTGTTATCGAAGTTCAAGGAGTAGAAGAAAATTCTTCAACAACAACAAAAGTATCAAATCAAGTTTATAGAAGAACTCTAAGCATTGAGAATGTTTATACAAAAATGTTATCAGTGACAACCAAAATAATGCAAGGTTGAAACACATAGCATTATTCACTATTAGAGGTTGCATTTAGAATTCTAACCACAATACACACCATTGCACAAGCAATGAATCTAGCAACAACTATTTGTAAAAATAACCCTAGCTTCATCCTCCATAGATTATTATGAGATATTTCAATAAAGAGCCATGGAAGCACCACTAGGAAATAATCGTGCATCAGTGCATTTCGTCACCAATTCCTAGGATTTTGGCAGTAACTTAAGACTTTAATATGTGCTCTAAGTGGTGTGACTTCCTCTCTAGCTTTAGACACAACTCCCATTCAGATCATTAAAGCCATTTTTGCTCTTGATCAGAGTGCATTCATCATCCCGGTAATGATTGTAGGGATTGATATGGAGACACTTGTCGACTCTAGCTCA
>NW_003314275.1:2612172-2616927 GCF_000143415.4 Selaginella moellendorffii
TTTACTCATAAGAACTATCTTTACAAATATTACTCCACCATTTGATTATTCTTTGTTCCCCTGTGTACTTCCCTTCCCCCCATAGGACTATTTGTCTAAATGACGAGAATTCTAACTCATCCTTTAAATACACCCCTAACTCTCTAAGTTGTTTCAGCATGTTAAAGGTAGCTTTAGTTACCATTTCAAGGATCTGTGTCCTCTTCCATATTTGACCTCCTACGTGTAAGCAACCAAAGGGAACAACTCGAAAGACGATACATAAGGGTTCAAAAAAGTCCCATGAATAAAAGTGCACCCCCTTTTTCAATTAATTAATAGTTTTGGGATATTTGGGGTTAAGCGTCTTTGGGTTTGAATAATACTGGGCTGGGTGACCTCCTAAAATGTCCAAATTCAAGAACTTACTTTTGGTATTAGAAAGGTCTTAGGTCCGACTTTGTTGGTTCGCTAAAGAAATTGCACGTGTTGATTGACATCTAGTAGATCCAATTTGCTCCTATTGAGCTCGACATAAGGGATAGGATGTCAAGAGAGTGGGGCTCTCAAAAGAGCTGTAGCTCTCAGCTTTTGTTCACAAGGGCGTGAACTTGCAAGAAAACGTGGTGGATTGTAAGTAACCAAAAGGAACGATTTGAGAGACGACTTATAAAAATTCAAATATAAAGGGAAAGGGCCCATGAATAAAAGTGCACCCCCTTTTCTAATTAGTTAAAAATCTTAGAATATTTAGGGTTAAGTGTCCTTGGGTTTGAATAGTACTAAGCTGGGTAACATCCTGGGAAGTTCAAATTCAAGAACTTACACCACGGTCATTAATTCTCATCTCAAATTCATGAGTACTATCCTTAATTATATGAGAATAATCTTATGACTCTTTTATTGTCTCGAAGTCTTCATCCTTCCCATAATCCCAACTATAGTTATTTACCATAACTATATTAACCAGTTTGCTAAGTTAAATGTTTATTTGAATCACATCCTCAACTCTCTAAGGAAAATCTTATATTGTTCCTAATATCCCAAAATTATTCTTTTATTGACCCCTTTTTTATCCACCATATTGCATACATGTTCACGTATAAACTAAAGTGGAGAGTCATGCCTTCTACAGATGCTACTTCTCGAGGATAGACCCACTTCTGGGACTTCTTGATGCCAATATAAATGGTAATATACTTTACCACCAATAAAAGTTAGATTAAGGAATAACTCTAATACCAAATTTTAAGTGACTAAATTTTCTATTCTACTTTAGTCACTTAACCACAACTCCAACCACTTGGAGGAATCTCACTCATAACCTCTATAAGTCGTGTTCCGGACTTAGGGACTTATTAGCTTCATAAATAGCATCTATGCCATTCAACATTTGCACTTGGTCCAAGTGCTCTATGTATTTGATTTCATGATTGACACCTCAAAGGTAGTCTTAGACCACCCATGCTATAATCCTATCTCTCAAAGACTAGACTATTCGTCTATGAATGGTCATCCTAGAACCACTTTTTAACATACTTAGAATGCCCAAAGATATGAGAAATAACTTTCCCGAACATCCCTTTTTTGATCCCCACCATGTCCCTTTCTGTCCTAGCCATGTTCGCTAACATTACCACTAAGTTAGGGTATAAAGGTATGTTTTATTGACCTCTAGGACTTCCTTGCCATATGATTGCATCTTGGTCATTACACAAAAGGACTATTCCTCTTCCTTTCTATAGTGTGGAACTTTGGAATAATATTTTGAAACACCATAGCCTTATGCAAGCTTCATAGGTACTTTCCCCACTTTTTGTCTTTAAATGCCTTAGCTATGTGGTTAGAATAAGGTTCTAATGAGCCATGCCAAGTATCTAAGTAAGTAGTGCTACCCACACTTGGATTGAGAGCATTGACAATTTAATTTCCCGAGGGAGTTAAAATCAATTCTTGAACATTTCACCAAGTTACCCCACTTGTTCATTTGTATTCACTCTAGCCTTGGACTCCTCGATGATTATATCATCACCTACCACGTAAATATATCCTTCTTTGGTCACACTAGCCTTTCTTGGCTAAATTGGCTTCACTAAAGTCTTCCCCTTTTTATACTTTTGGAGCTCACCAATTGCTTTGGGCTTTCACCTTTGGACTTGAACTCAATCTTGGTCTCAATCTTGGTTTCTTTCTCAACCTTAACTTTAGACTTCATCTCAATTCCATCTCGAATTCCATATTGGGTCCATTTTGAACTCCATTTAGAACCCCTTCTCGGACTCCTTGGATTCGTTTCTGACACTTTTATGTGTCACGACACTTGCTATATGTTAGTCTTTTTTATGTCTTTTTTTAGAAATTTATTTACCAATTGCTTTATGCTCATCCTTCAAACACTTTGTTTAGAATTCCACTCCCACTCTCGACTTTCCAAATTAAAGTCTTTAATCTAAACATGTTATGCTTATTAGACTTCTGTTTCAACCACTACCATGTGACACCCTTTCTACTCCACTTTGGGGCTTAGGGATTTGTGTCTCACAATTAGCTTGATAAAAACCTTTATGTATTAAGACTAGTCTTTCAATATCACTAGATAATAGCTTACTGTGTTTGCCAAACACCCTTGCTGTCGTACCCTTTGTATTAATCTTGTTCAATTCCAATTGCTATTTATAGAAAGTGTTTAGATTTTCTAATTAGGCATATTTACAAAATGTAAAGATTATCCTGAACACAATGGTGTTAATCCTGTGTCCAAATTTATAATCTAAAGGCATTCCATATTTAGTAAGTTTCAATCTTGTCCTAGATACTAACTCCTGGTAAGCGGGGGGTTTAAGGTTTAGGGGGTTTTAGAATATTATACTAAATATTTTAATTGGAATTATAAGCATATAGTTAAAAAAAAAATTTGTTAATATTTAGATAGATTTTTTGCAATAAATAAAAATAGATGGTTTAACCATCTCCAAATTAAAAAAAGAGTATTGTTATTTTAAATGAAAAGTTATAGGTATTGATGCTTAAAACTCTTAATTATAAAATCCTTATACCTTTCCCTTTCTAAGTGTAAAAACTATTAAAAAACTTATACCTTCTTTATGATAAAGATAGGAAAAAAAAATTGGATGTTATCATTTTTCAGATGATAATTTCTCAACATTTTTGGAGGAAAAAATTGAATAAATTTTGACAAAAAATACAAACATTAACTATTAATACAAATACTATTATCTAAAGCTGTAACACAATCAATATTAAAATGAAGAAGTATTTTACATAAGCCATTTAAAGATTTTTGAATCTTCTTATTCAGTATTTATTACCTTAACTTAAATGTCTTTATTTGACATCAAATGAGTGATAAAAGTGTCTTTTGGGAAATTTTTTATACATTAAATAATGTTTTTATCTTTAATTTCTACTTAATACACTTCCAGATAAAGAAGATTTATAAATTATGATGGGCTAGCAATAAGGGCTGTAAAGGTCGGGCCAAGTCATTTGGCACATAGTTCGGTACTCATTCTCAAATTGCTCAAGGCACGTATGAAGGAGAAGGTCGGCACAGATTCGTGCCGACCTTCCCGTTCATCATCCCTTAGATGCCGTATAAGCAAATAATGAGGAAGATTAAAAAGCGAGTGTTGCTAGTGGTTCTCTCATTGGTGGAGATGCTGGTTTTAAGAACTTTCAACTCCATTACTTAGACGACTCACGAGTCTGTTTCTCTTTTACTTTCGATGTGATGCGGAGCCGCGGACACGTTTGTCCATTTGATTGCTTTGACAGTACTCGAACCTTCAACCTGCCGGCTGTTGCCCTAAAAGGGCTTGGGAATGGCGCCCTAGGTCGCGCTGGAGCGCAGCGGCGGACAACTCCAGGTACGTGATCAGTCCTCTTGACGGCCGAATTCCCCAAGATCCAAGGCTGAATTGACGCATTCTCTGGCCAGGAGCTCCAGATTTCAGTGCTCGCGGCCATGGAGGGGACGCAGAGGCTGAGGAGGGGCGACACCTATGGGAGCTGGACAGTCCTCGGCGTCGGCCTGGATCGAGAGGGCGCCCTCGCCAAGCTTAGGGGACTGGAGATGCGGCACAAGCGTTGCGAGAGCCCCACGACGACGCTCTCAATTGGCATGGAGAGCTTGGGCGACAGTGGATCTCCGGGCGAAGCCGCCGCTCCTCCCCCTAGCCTCAAGAAGACCCTCTCCTGGAGCAACTTTGACAAGCTCTCGAGCTCGCCCGTGAGCATCAAGAGGAAGAGGGACGCGGCTGGAAGCTGGGAATTTGGCGAGCAGGAGATCGTCCTGGCGCTTGGGAGCTCGCCCCCGGCTAGACCCAGCGTCGCTCTGGGTCTTGGGCAGGCCGACAGTGGGAGTGGCAGCGGCAGTGCGTGCTCGCCATCGATCACTACCGAGTCGGACATCGGCTTGAAAAAGTTCTCGGTTTCGCTCCCTCAAGACTCGCTGTCGCTGAGACTCTCGAGAAACTCGGACGAGGACAAGGATGGTGGGCTCTTCCTGGGGATCAAGAAGGTTGTGGACGAGGGATCGTCGTCGGCTCGCTGGATCAGCGCCGGCGGCGTCATGCCGGGCTTGCTACGGACTCAGGCATCTCTCCCGGAGCAGGAAGAATATCACTCTCACTCGGAGAACGATCCAGACCTGGACATCGACGTGACGACCGGTGCCGGATCTGACAAAGCTCCCAAAGCTTGCAAGTTCGCGGGGTGCGGGAAGGGCGCTCGAGGAGCCTCGGGGCTGTGCATTGC
>NW_003314275.1:2617788-2665925 GCF_000143415.4 Selaginella moellendorffii
ACTGCTCCAAGAGTGCGAGAGGGAGGACGGCCTTTTGCGTCAAGCATGGCGGAGGGAAGAGGTGCAAGACGGAAGGATGCGGCAAGAGTGCTCAGGGGAGCACGGACTTTTGCAAGGCTCACGGGGGTGGCAAGCGGTGTACTTGGGGACAGGAAGGCTCGCTCTACGGACCCCGGGAGGGGAGCTCGGAGCTGTCCAAGGGGCCGTGTGACAGATTTGCGAGGGGAAAGCTGGGACTTTGCGCGGCTCACAGCTCGATCGTGCAGGAGGAGAAGGCTAGCGGGCTTGCTCCGGGGCTGTTCAAGGACTTGGTGTCGCAGTCGAGTTCCGGCAGCATCGTCTACCAGTCTACTGCTCCAGCGTCCTCCTCGGTTGTTCTTGAGCAGCAGAATCACTACAGGTTTCTACAGGAGGGCGGAAGCGGCGACATCAACAAGTGCTGGAGCACGACGATCCAAGAGCAGCAGCAAGGCTTTCAGCAGCAGCAAGGATTCCATCATCCGGTGGTGGTTCCAGTGGCGACCAAGAGCTTGTTCGTGCCTGAGGGAGTTCCGGAGGGGAGAGTTCATGGAGGGGGTCTCTTGGCGTTGCTGGCTCAGCAAAGAAGCTCTGGCTGAGAGAGAGCTCCCAGGAAATTGGATTGCCCTCTCTTGCGATCGAACGGGCGAGCGCGACGTGAGAGGTTTGTAATTATATTCATCTTTGCATTGGCAGCATTGTCCCTGTACATAGATCCCACGTCCCCTTGCAGCGAACCATACGAAATGGAGCTGTGTTTTTAAAACCATATAGAGATATTCCTGATGTAAATCTTAATAATGTAAACAACTGTTTAATTACTAAACTCATTTGATTAGCTAGTGCAATTAGTGTTGGAAGAGAATTAGGTGAGAAATACTAACCGTTGGATTTGGAGGGAGTTTCAACACGAGGAGAATCTAACGCTCCAGGTGCTTGGATGCGGCGGGGCTATAACTTCCGTGCTGTCGTGTTTAGATGAGATTGGACAAGAGGTCACTTTAGGCTGGGTGCATTGCAGCCTCTTATCCCATCCCTTCGTCATCCTCGTCTCTTTCTTTCCTCTTTCAAGTCCTTGCAAAATTTCTCTTTACGCCGGGGGCGGGTAAAAGTGTGCCCGTGAATCACAAATGTGATTCAAATGGGCTACGTTCTTGGTTTCTAGGGTTTGGGCGATCGGTCAGAGAAGAAGAGGGGAAATCTATGGCGGCGTTGGTCGCTGGTGCCCAGGCGCTGGCGCTGGCGCGCGTTTCTTCCTCATTGTCATCTCCGTCTTCTTCTTCTTCTTCTTCTTCCTGCTGTTCGCCTAGCAGTGAATGCTCGTCGTCAGCGGGAGTGGTGAGCCTGGCGCCGCGCAAGAGGAGCGGATTGCCGTGCATTCTTCCCGAGAGGTCGGCTTACATGGGAGAGAGCGTGTCGGGATTTTGGACGCGCACAGGGATTTCGCTGCGGTGTAGCAGGCCCAGGAAGCCTCACGCCGGATGCAAGGCTTCCATCGGCGCGGCTGTCTTGGCCGATATTGCCAAGGAAACCGTGGTATGATCTCCTCCTTTTCCATCCAATTCTTTTTCTTCTTGCAATGGGGTAGCTCTAGAGCATTCCGCCGTGGTTGTGAGCGCCAATTCTTCTTGAGTCGGGTGCCAGAAATCAAAGATCTCAGAGCTGTCGTAGCTATGCTGGAAGAGATTGTATTGATCACAGTCGGTGTGGTTTCGGCAAAGACTAAGAAGAGCGCTTTGCTCGTTTTCGTGCAGAGTGCTATTCTATCAATCGACCGACAGCGTAATACGTTGGCGAGCTTCTCGACCGGGAGGTAGTTTGTAACGGGATGCATTTTCGACAGCATTTCTCGCTTTGATCGATATGTTTCTGACTCAATGATTTCTTGTTTGTAGGCACCAGCAATTGGAAAGCCACGGGCAGATCCTAGAACAGTTGTTTCTCTGATTCTGGGAGGAGGAGCCGGCACTCGGTTGTTTCCCCTCACAAATAGACGAGCAAAGCCTGCTGTAAGAAAACGCTTCTTCGTTGTCTGCCAATTTTAATATAATGTTGCTCTTGGCATGTTCACTACAGGTACCAATTGGAGGCGCTTACAGACTTATTGACGTGCCAATGAGCAATTGCATCAACAGCGGAATAAACAAAATCTTCATCCTCACTCAGTTTAACTCGGCTTCTTTGAATCGGCACCTTGCTCGGACGTACAATTTTGGTAATGGTGTGAATTTTGGAGATGGTTTTGTTGAGGTAGGCAGAACTCGAAAGCGCTGTTACTGTAAACGTTTAGAAAGCCTTTTGTTTTCAGGTTTTAGCTGCAACTCAGACTCCCGGGGAAGCAGGAATGAACTGGTTCCAAGGGACTGCCGATGCTGTTCGACAGTTTACGTGGGTTTTTGAGGTACTTTCGACTGTGCGAGCCTTTATTTTCTCTATCATGTTACGCTTGTTTTCAGGATACTAGGAGTAAAGAGATTGAGAATGTTCTTGTTTTATCCGGAGACCATCTGTATCGAATGGACTACATGGAATTCATTCAGGTTTACGATAACATGATATTTTTATTTGTTTATGAACCAGGATTCCTGCTGACTCGCAGAAACACCAAGATACTGGAGCGGACATAACCATTGGTTGCGTGCCAATGGACGACAGGTATAACTAGCCACGTTTTTTTTTTCATTTGTGATACTTACGTGATTCTTTTCTGTGCTCTGAAAGCCGGGCGTCTGATTTCGGGCTGATGAAAATTGATGCCAATGGGCAGATACTTTATTTCAGCGAAAAGCCGAAAGGAGCTGATCTGAAAGCGATGGTATTATTCATCAGCATGCGGTTTGTATAATAATTTGTGCATATTCTATTTCCCTGCTTCCAGCAAGTGGACACTACTGTAT
The DNA here is from genome assembly GCF_000143415.4 of Selaginella moellendorffii. Classification (NCBI taxonomy): domain Eukaryota; kingdom Viridiplantae; phylum Streptophyta; class Lycopodiopsida; order Selaginellales; family Selaginellaceae; genus Selaginella; species Selaginella moellendorffii. The sequence goes on from NW_003314275.1 coordinate 2,620,704, forward strand.
TGGGCTTGACGCCTGAAGAGGCCATCGAAAAGCCGTACATTGCATCCATGGGAATTTACGTGTTTAAAAAAGATATTCTTTTGAAGCTTCTAAGGTACAAATTGTTGACTATAGATGTAGAAGATCTTATCGTTCTTTTCTTCGTAGATGGCGCTACCCTACAGCAAATGATTTTGGATCAGAAATTTTGCCTGCTTCAGCAAAAGAGTACAACGTGCAGGTCGGTCTTTCGTTTGTTTGTTGGTGAATGTCTGCTCAACTGCGTAGTTCACAGGCTTATTTGTTTAATGATTACTGGGAGGACATCGGGACGATCAAGTCGTTCTATGAAGCAAATCTTGCTCTTACTTGCCAGGTAATACTACACTGCTCTTTTTACTCTTTCTCAAGATACATGCTATCTATGCAGCCACCAAAATTCAGGTTTTATGATGCAGCGAAACCGATATACACCTCTCCCAGATATTTACCACCAACTAAGATTGAAAAATGCCGGGTTTGTGTTTGTATTGCTAGTGAAACTTCAGTGAGCAACTGTGTTTTCGGTACTGTAGGTTTTGGACTCCATAGTTTCGCATGGATGCTTTCTTCAAGAATGCAGTGTCACGCATTCTGTGATTGGTATTCGTTCTCGAGTCGAAGCTGGTGCTGAGATTCAAGATACCATGATGCTTGGTGCCGACTTCTACGAGACGGAAGCTGAGATAGCAAGTATGGTTGCAGAGGGGAAGGTGCCAGTCGGAGTTGGTCAGAATGCCAAAATAAGGTTAGCCGGTTGATTATGCAACTTCTACACAACTTACTTTTCCAAACACGCAGAAACTGTATTCTCGACAAAAATGTTCGAATAGGAAAGAACGTCGTCATCGCCAACAAAGACGTGAGACTAGATTTGATTGCTTCGTCTTGCTCTATGCTAATCCTTTGTTTTGGCGCAGAATGTACAAGAAGCAGAGAAGCCATCCGAGGGATACTACATTCGCTCCGGGATTACTGTGATATTGAAAAACGCAACGATTGCAGATGGAACTGTAATCTAGATATAGCTAGAAATACGCGGTACGTGTAGATATTCTCTCTGTGAGACACAACTAGCTTCGCCGTGCAAAAATATATCTCTTGAGGATTTTGTTGTACAGGAAAACTCCTTAGAACTAACTTAGCTTGTCAAGGTAGTGACTCTTTTGTTTCATTCTGGACGTAAGCTCGTCCTTCATGCGACTGACCCTTCTCATTTTTCTCCTGAAGTTTAGATCCAAGTGGTGCTCGCACAAAAGGTACCCCGGCTTTGCTTTCTGTGAACACTTCCAACCATTCCCGTTTTTGCAGGAGCACAGCGTCTCGACTCCTTGAACATCGGCAGGCTCCAAGTCAGGCAATCCGTCCAGCAGCCTCAAAGTTTTCGGGATGGCTCTCGGCGTCTGTGGCACCGGGAGCGTACCATCGTCCATCTCGTCAGCGTTATTCCTCACGCGAAACCGCCCGCGCTTGAGCTGTAGGAAGTAAGGATCCGTGCTCATGGTCGTCGCAACCTGTTCCAGCACAAGAGCCGGCTCCTCGCCGCCGCAGAGCCCCGAGATCATCATTCGTGCCAAGGCCTGGCGAGGAGTGAGGCTCGCATTTGGAGTCTGGGCGAAGACCATGCGCAGCAACTGAGACATTGGTGTTCCAGCCGCCGCCTCCTCCGCCGCTGCAAAAAGAGCTCCAATTCAAGGAAAGAGAGAAAAGGCAAGTTGAAGCTTTCATCTTTTTACCAGAACTCTTCGAATCATCTCCTCCTGTGCAGCTGCTCGGCACGAAAAGCGGTAGAAGTTTCAATGGAGAAAGGGAAAGACAAACGCAATCAAGCAATCGAACCTTGGGGGTGGAAGCGACGAACAACGAAGAGAAGCATGGCTATCCACTGGCTGAGCGAAAGAACAGAGGAAAGTAAGAACCAAAACCCGTAAGAGAAAAGTACGTGCCTTTTCACCGCTGACACTCGGGAGCGAGAGACCCCTCTCCTCCAAATTACCTCCATCGCCCTCGCTTGGATCGATTGCCTCGCCACACCAGTTACAAACATTTCCCAATTGGTCGGTGGCCAATACCACAGCTACTGTGGTGGAACGCTTCTTGCGAATTCTCATCAAAAGGACCGCGCACACGAAAAAAAAACAACTATCTAATTAATCCATTAACAACAAAACCCTAGCAAAACCAGAAAGAACTAAAGAGAAAAAGAGAAGTAACTTAAAATTAACTAAATTTCATAATAGAACCACCGGCTGAAATTTATTATTAATACAATAAAATGTTTTACAAACACTAGCAAAGCATTAGTTTTCCTATAATCCCAGTTTTTTTTTCTCCACAACAATGACGAAGAGACTATGTCTGAGTGGTGGTGGTGGAGGTGGCGGTGGCGGTGGTGGTGGCGGTGGTGGTGGCGGTGGTGGCACTCTCGCCACCACTCCTGTTAAGTCTGCTAAAGAGGCCAGCGCTGAGAAACCCGTCCTGGGAGGAGCCTTGCGATGCTGATCTCGCGATCTTGGAGAACAATCCGGTGCTGTTCTCCGCGGAGGAGCTGCTGTTAGTGCTGAGGTTGTCGACGCTGGAGGCGCTGGTGTGGAGCTCGTCTCCATCCTCGGAGCGAGGAAACGTTCTGGCCCTGGAGAATAAGTTGCGGAGGCCGGAGCTGCCTTCCTCGGCGGGGAGCTCGCCGTTTGATCCCGGCCGCGGGAGGCCGCCGAAGATGAAGCGCACCGCGATCTTGCTCGCCGCCGCCACGTCCGACTTTGCTTGCTTTATCTGCGACGATCGAGAGATAACGTATGAGACCGAGAGAAGAAGCAGAAGGAGAGAGTTTCCGTACCCGTTCCACCGTGTTACCAACGGCATCGACTGCGGCATCCCCGGCATTTGCGAAACGATTCACCCAAGCTGAGCAAAACACGAAAGCAAACTTTAGACGAAAGGAGAAACGTGGGAGAAACTTACCAGGGATTTTGGGAACGCTCAACCGGACGCAGAGCTCGTCGCAGAAGTGGTTGCAATTGCGGGCGAGGAGGTCGTACGAGTAGCCGGGCCATTCCTTGCTGAGCTCGAGCAAGATCTGGTTTACTTTCTCCTCGGAGAAAGGCGTGTTTCCGATGTACACCGTCTCTCTGTACGTGTACATGGGATTGCTCTTGGGCGGACAGCCGAAAACTCCACTCCCGTTCTCACAGTAGCCGAATGACCACTCTTCCTCGAACACCTGTGAAGCCAAAAAACCATTCTTTTAATGAAAGTCCAAAGCTTAGCTATTGGAAGGAAGAACATCAAAAGCGTGAAAGAATGAAAAGGACCAGCATTATGGTATGTTTAGCTCTTGGAAGAACCACCCCAAGAAAAAAAAATTGATATTTCTTGCAAGTGAAAAGATCTCCAGGAATAAGACAAAGGAGGACGAAGAACAAATAAGGTACAGACCATTTGGAAATCGACAAGACTTAGCTCTTGGGAGGAAAAACAAATCCAGAGCCAAGAGGAACAACAAGAACTCTTTAACACGCGCTGAAAGAAGACAAAGACGATAAACAAGAAAACCAACAAGAAAACCGGGAGCACAAAGGCGGCATTTTGGAAATTCGACACAAAGAGGAGACGAAGAATCGATCGATCGATCGCAAACTCCAGGAAATCCAACCCCGAGCTATGTCCTAGAGAGCAAACGAGGTGCATACCTGGACCGCGCCATGGAAAATGCCGCCGATGCCAATGCCGTCACGGAAGAAGCGATTGATGCCTGCAATAGTGCTGTTGGTCTTGGGCGACATGCTGTTGGTGACATCGTAGACGTGGAGCCACACTGCGGACATCGTCCCAGCTCACAGCTCGCTCCCTCCTCCTCTCCCTCCTATCTGCATAGAAATGAAAGAGCCCTAATCTTGGCCCGCGGTAATAACCATCGTGATCATCACTCAAACCCATGCTTGCGGTGCCGCTCCACGCGCGATCAGCGGCAGCACAGCGCAGATCAAACAATCCAAGCACGATCGCTGTGGCGCGGCTAGAGATCCCTGACCAGGAAAAACCCCCTTAGGATAGAAATTTTAGGGTTCTTCAAAATTTTTACTCCAGGTCTCGCGGAGCGATGGATGGTCCGGCAGTTTGAGGTGAGCTGACTCGGGCAGCTAGAGATTCCAGGCAATGCGATGCCAGTAGAGGTGGGGAATGGATGCCGTGGCGGAGGGGCTATGGATCTTGGCGGATAGGTTTGAGCAGAGTGGAAATATTTCGCAGGCGGTCAAATGCTTGGAGGCGATTTGCCAGAGCCGCAGCCCTTTCCTGCCGATCGTGGAGGTCAAGACGCGGCTCCAGCTCGCTACTGTGCTCCTCAACTACACAGACAATCTACTGCACGCTAAGAATCATCTGGAACGAGCGGTACGTTGCTAGAATTTTTTTTCCTTTCCTTTTGCTTTACGTTCTAGTGCTAGTCTTGCATGATAGCATCTTAGTTCTTTGGATTTCCATGAGTGACAACGTTTTTTTTCTTTTTCCAGCAACTACTGTTGAAGCAAATACCCTCGTGCTTTGAGCTCAAATGCCGAGCATACAGTCTACTCAGTCGGTGCTATCATCTCGTGGGGACGATCGGTCCCCAGAAGCAAGTTCTCAAGAAAGGATTGGATCTGGCTGTTACTGGTGATGGGTAAGTTCTTCGAGTTTTTTAAACAAGTTTCTGATGCTTTATGTTGATTGTCAGATTGTCACCATTGTTATGGGTGTGCAACTTTAACTTACAGCTTGCCAATGCCTTGACGATAGAGGGCGATTTTCCTAATGTCATCCGAGCCTTGGAAGCCGGGCTCGTGTATGCTTCGAAAGCTCAGTTTCCGCAGCTCCAGGTTTATTTTTCATGCTCTGAACGTTTTTTGTGTTGCCTAATCTTTTTCTTTTTGCAGCTACTGTTTGCAGTATCAATGCTTCACGTTCATCTTATGGAAAGCGACAATCTAACCGCTCTGCAGCAAACTGTGAGCCTTTGCGACCAGCTTTGGGATCAACTTCCTCACCAAACGGTGAGACAACTACTTCAAAACACCTCTTGGAAGTTTTTTTTTTTTTTTACGCGCGCAACTTTTTGCAGAGGGAGCTGCATCCCGGACTACACGTCTACAACCAGCTGCTTCATGTCTTCTACTTTCTGCGTGTATGCGATTACAAGGCAGCCTCCCATCACGTCGAGCTTTTGGATGCGGCGCTGTCTAGCAAGTATGAAACAGCCCGATTACAGTTGCTAGCTCCCGAAGAGAAACAAGCGTGCATGACGGCACTAGAAATGCAGGATCATGACTTACAGAAGGAGATGAAAATCCTGCAAGGGCAGCTGAAAGAACAGGGCATCCACGAGCAAAAAAGGAATGAGTTGGTTGGATTCTATCACGAGTTGGACCGTCAGCTAGAAGGACTCAAAGATCAGGAACGCTTCTACAAGTATCTCTTTTACGGCAACGCGTGGAAGCAGGAGAGCAAACTGCCACTGGGTGTTTTTCCACTCGATGGTGAGTGGCTGCCAACAGGTGCTGTGCTGATTTTGGTGGACTTGATGGCTGTGACATGCGCTCGTCCAAAAGGCATGTTTAAAGAAACGACGAAGCGTCTTCAATCTGGTCTAAGTATCGTGAACGGTAAGATAGCTTCTTGGATTGTGATACAATTTTACAGCGTTGATGTGCAGGAGAACTTGGAAAGCTGGGAATCACATCATCTACTCAAGGTATTTCTTGAATTAAACAGCGTTTTAATGCCATTTTGTTTTTTTTTTTTAACCTCAGAAACTCATTTACCGCACTGGAGCATATGGATGGCCGGCGTATATCTTGTGCTTCAGTTCCAGCTTCTAGAAAACAAAATCCTGATTGACCTGACACGAACTGAGTTTATGGACGCTCAAAAGGCAAGTTTCTTTTCACTGCTGACCCTGAGACGTTTTTTTGTTTAGGCTTTGATGGAGGTGCTGGATCTCTACTTTCGATTTCCAACGATTCTTCAAGGTTGTGAAAGCTCAATTCACATGCTCTTGGGCCACTACGCACATTCTGTTGGCTGCTTTCAGGAGGGAGCTCTGCATTTCATCGAAGCTGCTAAGGTAACATCGTGTCTACGTTTCTTTTACACTGAATGCGTACGTGACAGCTTACTGAGAGTAAAGCCTTGAAAGCCTTATGCCATGTTTATTCGGCTATATCTCTTATCTGCTTGGGTGACGCCGACTCGTGTTCCCAGGTATGTAAACTTCCCGTCCTCGCATGTACAGAAAGTTAGATACTTCCCTATCAATGCAGGCTCTTGACTTAATAGGACCTGTCTATAGATCCATGGATTCTTTCATTGGAGTTCGAGAGAAGACGCTAGTGCTCTTCGCATCAGGTCTTCTGCAAATGAAGCAACATAACCCGCAAGAAGCACGGTACATACTCGCTAGTTTCTGTGCTTGGCATTAAGATGAGCTTTCTACTATGGTGTTTCAGGACACGGCTTGCTAATGGACTAAAACTAACTCACAAACAACTCGGCAACCATCAACTGGTTTCCCAATACCTTACTGTGCTCGGAAGCCTGGCCCTTGCTATCCATGACACCTCGCAGGCCTTGGACATCCTCAAATCGTCGTTTACACTGGCGAAGGCTCTTCACGATGTTTCAGGACAGATTGGTGTCCTAACGGAATTAACCGGTTTGAACTCTCTCTCTTCTCTCCCTCTCGCTGTAGGTGATCCTCTTCCTCTTTTCGTTTTCCAGCTTTGTACAGGGAACTTGGCGAAGGTGCAAAGCTCCAAGAAAACTTCCAATTCGAGGAACGCAAAGTGGAGGAGCTCGCACGGCATATCCAGACTGCTGTGTCGTCGAGCCACCACATGTATCTTTTAAAGGTTCGTTCCTCATCGATTTCTCACTCGCTCGTCGATTTCTCACACTTTTCTTTTCTCTCTCCAGCACGGTCTGAACAAGGAAACTTAGGACTCATTCACTTGACTGATCGACTCCTCTTTTCCCCCCATGCGAGGTAAACCGAAAGGTTGTACACAAGTTCTTACAAAAACTTCTATGCTCGCGGCTTTGGTTTTCCAACGGGTGCTTCCAAGCGCTTGATCCCGTCCTCTTCAGCACTCGATCCCGCTCGCAGCATCATCGTAGCAAACTCGTTGTAATCTATCCTCCCGTCCTGGAAATGCAAGCTCGTTTCTCTCCCAGAACATTTTGGAATCTACTTGCCTTGTTCACGTCCACTTCCTTGATTATATCCTTGATCATCCCCTCGTCCACCATTCCATACCTGTACAGAGCTTGCTCGAGCTCCTCAACACTGATAAAGCTGCGAAGGAAAAAAAAGGGCTATCAACCTTAAAAAAAAGAGAGAAGTTTCTACCCGCTATTGTCCGTGTCGAATTGCTTGAAGGCCGCGAGCAAGTTATTCTCCCGATCCATCTTGTTCATGTGCATTGTCGCCGAGATAAACTCGAGATAATCGATCGTCCCGTTTCCATCGACATCGGCCTGGCCAAAGAAAGATCCACAAGCTCTGATCGAAGTGCCAAACAAGTTTGATAGCTTACACTCTCCATGATCGCTCGGACCTCCGACTCGGCCATATCGTAGCCTTGCTTCGCCAAGCCCGACTTGAGTTCTTCGAAGGTGATGGTGCCGCTCTTGTCCACGTCCATTTTCTTGAAGAGTTCTTTGAGACCCTTGATCTCTTTCTCGGACAGGCTCTCGGCAATGATCTAGAGCTCCTCTTTTGTCAAACTTGGATCAAAAGAAAGCTTTTGTTTATACCTTGAGAGCTATCTTCTTCATCTTGTTCATGGCCGTGAAGCCTTTCATTCTCGCAAGAACAGACTGATCCAGGGGTTGATCCGACGCCTCACCATCCGGCCTTACCCAGGGATGATCTTCACACGAAAAACATCGTTATCAAGCCAGAATTCCAAAGAGTTCCAAGAGTTTTACCAAGAATCTCCGGGATCGCCAGCCTCTCGCTCGGGTTCTGGTTGAGCATCCGGCGGATGAGCTCCTTGGCCGAGGAGGAGATCTTCGGCCATGGATCATCGCTGAAATCCAACTCCCCGCGCAACACCGAGTCGAAGATCCCTTTCTCCGTCTCTGCGCAGCATTTCTTTCTCCAAGAGCGTCACAAAATCGAGCTTTTGAGAAAGAGATACCTGCCCAGAAAGGTGGCAAGCCGCAAAGAAGAATGTAAAGTATGATCCCGGCACTCCATATATCCGCCTCTGGACCGTATCGTTTCTTCAAAACCTCCGGGGCTACGTAGTAAGCACTGCCCACTGTTTCGGTAAATATTTGTCCTGAAAAAAAGGCTTTTTTTTCTGAGAAAAATGTTATATAAGGTGGCAAACTATGATAAAGATGTTATATGGGAGAAGAACTTACGAACGAAGCAATCGAGAGAGAGAGAGAGAGGGAGAGAGAGATCTTTCTATCATTACCCGGCTTGTAGAACACTGACAATCCAAAGTCCGTGGCCTTGAGCGGCGCGTCCTCGGCGGGGCTGGCCAGCAAGAAATTCTCGGGCTTCAAATCGCGGTGGATCACTCCGGTGGCGTGACAATGCTGGACGATCCTGACGATCGTCCTAAACACCGCCGCCGCCGCCTTCTCCGTGTAGTGCCCACGCGACACGATCCGATCGAAGAGCTCGCCCCCGGCGCACAGCTCCATCACCAGATGGACGCTCTGCTTGTCCTCGTACACGGCCTTGAGCTCCACGATGTTGGCGTGCCCGGCCAGGCGCTGCATGATCTGCATCTCGCGCTGGACGTCCTCCATGTCGGTGCGATTGCGCAGGCTGCGCTTGGAGATCGTCTTGCAGGCCAGCTTCTCGCCCGTGATCTTGTCCGTGCAGGCGTACGTGATGCCGAATTGGCCGCGCCCGAGCTCCTTGCCCAGCGCGTAGGCCGATCGGACGTCCTTGAGCGGCAGGCCCAGGACGTTGGATCCATCCGTCTTGGGCTGCGAGGATGGGATCACGATGTTCTTGGCGGTGGCAGCGGTGGACGGTTTTGCCGGAGATGGCGATGGAGATGGCGATGGAGCTGCTGGAGATGCCGGCCTTGGCGGCGATGCCGGGAGTGCCTTGGTGTTTTGCTGTTGCTCTTGGGCACTTCTTTGCGGCTGCTGGCGATTGCGAGGCGGCGGCGGCGGCGGCGCATTGCGCCGGTTGCGCTCAGCTTCGCTGGGAACCAATTTCGCCCCTCGATTCACGCAACTCAGAGAGTTCACGCATCGCACGCAATTCCCCATGGATTGCTGCTCCAATTCCTCATCTATATCGCTTCGCCATCGTCATACCTATTGCCGATTCCATCGCGATCCATGAAATGGAGGAAAGAAGCCGCTGGTCGTTGGCACTTCCTAGCCCTAGGACATTTTCTAGGGCAAAAACACGTGGATGGCTTGTTTGCATGCCACGTGGCTAAGCTGGGATGCTCGATTTAGTCCCCGTGGCGGCACGATGTGGGATTAGGGTTCTTGGGAAGTGATGGCGCCTACGGATGCTGTTCTAGCTGTGATTCGCGCCTCGCGGCCGCAATTCCGGTCGCCACACGATCGTGTAGCGTTTGCGCTACACGCCGCATTCCTGGCGAGCGGGTATTCACTCGGAGCGACTGGATCGGCGGCGGCGGCGTCGGGGGCTTCTTCGGGTAGGGATTTGTATGGCTTGGGAGCTGTCTGATGTTTTTGGTGTCTTCGTGAAGAGCAAGAGGTCGGGATCGATGGATGGAATGAGCTGGAAAATGCGTACGCGTTCAAGTATTTCACTGATGAGAAGGATTTGCCCAAGAGCGTGGACGTGAAATGCACTGCCATCGGTGACATGCTGATGGTGGATGCGGCTGTGGAAGGAGGAAATGATTTGTTCCATCTGGAGATCAAGTAAGTGGCGATCTCGAAGAATCATCTTTGTGTTTGTTCTTATACTATCTATCCAAGGGTCACTGATTTTGCGAAAGATTCTGATACTGGGAATTACGCCCAGCAATACAAGGACCTGGATGGAATCGTGAAGATTGTGAATTCTCAAGTTCTCTCGAAGTGCTCGACGAAACCACCGGAACCAGCGACCTCAACCAGGTATGTTTCAAGTTCTTTTCGATATTTTTTCTATTTTCCTCTTTCGCAAATCCAGGGAAACAGGAAAATTGATGATCGATGACGAGACCCTGTCTGTTCCTAGGCAAGTTCGTCTTTTTTTTTTCTTTGTTTTGCTGCTTCTATCGTGCTCTTTCTCAGTGTCTCGAAAACTAAGTTCTTTGCGTTGCAGGAGGCCATATCCTGCTACTCCTGGAGTGAGCCTAATTGGGAGACCTGTAGGCCTCAATGATCTCTTACCAGGACCAGGAGTTGGTGTTTTCGATCATCACAGGTTTCTTTTTCTTTTTCCTTACACGAAGAATTGCAAACTTACCTCAGGAAAGACAGCACTCTCGAGAGTGGCGAGGCCGGAAGTCTTGTAGGTGAGTACTTGTATTGCTAGAAATCGGCAAGCTGACATCGACAATGGAAAATGTGTAGGACCTGGGCATCCCGTCTGGGGAAACGTTCCTCCCGGTCATGACGATCCTTCTGGATTAACGTGAGTTTCCCTGGTTGATCTTTCCAGTGTTCTTACCAATCTTCTCTTTGTTCATCGTTTTCCAGGCGTCCACAGGGTGCTCGATTCGATCCTTTTGGTCCTCCGGGAGTTCCTGGATTTGAGCCACAACGTTTTGGAAGGTGAGTAGATAAGTGCTACCAGATTTCTCGCTTGGATTGATTTTTCTTGCGTGGTTTTACCAGAGGAGGTGGTCGAGGCGATATCCAGCACTTTCCAAACTTTTGATGAGGAGCCTAGCAATGAAAGATCAATGGACTAGGAAAGGAATGTAAATATAAGTTCTTGTAGACGAACGGAATCGAAACGATGACCTTGTCGGTCAAAGCGTTATAGGATTCGAACCGCGATGCCTGGAAACCCTAAAAGGCGGCAAAATGTGCTATGGAGGAAGGCGTCGTTCGGCGCCAGGTAATGAGAGGGAGTGGCGAGTGGAAGCTGGTGACACGATGGCAGGCGATGTGCTGCTGCGGCATTCTTTGGATCTCTCCGGCAACGCTGCCATTGCGCCTAGATTCCAGAAGTTCCTGGCCGGGCTCGCGGCAGCTCAGGAATCGGCTCCATGGAGCTGCCAGGGGGAAATTCGCAGGACGGCTCCTCCGGATCGCAGCGCAGCTCCAGCGATCCCACTGCGCGATCGTCGGATCGCGGCGGCGGTAGCTCAGCGTCTGGATCGGGGGATTCTTACCACTATCAGCCGGCGGCATCGGGTTCATCGGGCTCCCAGCCAGCGGGAGCATCGAATTCCGGCTCTGGATCGCGCTCTGGATCTTACGGGCCAGCCGAGAACTCTGGATCAGGCTCTGGATTGGGGTATTACCAAGACGCGCAGCTCTCTGGCTCTGGATCAGGGTCTGGTGGAGCTGGCTCTGGATCGGGCTCGGGATCTGGTGGATACTACCAAGGAGTCGACCATTCTGGCTCTGGATCTGGCTCATCTGGTCGATATTATCAGCCAGCGGAGGGATCCTCCTCTCCGTCTGGATCTCACCAGGCAGTAGATGCTGGATCTTATGGCTCTGGATCGCACCGACCGGGAGGCTCTAGCTCGGAGCATCACAGCAGCTCCGAGACCAAGCAGACGAGCTCGTCAAGGACAGGGAGCTCGTCTGTGACTTGGCACGAGACTGTGGATGCTCCAAAGCTTTCGGAGGAGGACGAAGCCAGCCGGAGGAGCTCGTCCCTCTTTGGCGAGGAGATCTCCAAGTCGACGACGGATTCCAACCGCAGCTCCCTCCGGCGTTTCAAAGAGGGCAGCAAGATGTTTGCCGGTTTCATCGAGGACGCTGATGGGCTCCAGCCCAGCGATGATATGCTGCCTCCCATGACCTGGGAGGAGAAGTGCGAGATCATCGAGGAGCTTTGCCTGGCTCTGGAGAAGCGGCTCGATAGGCTCAAGAACGACAAGGATGGCATTTTAGATGGCTTGAAGAACTACTTCGACGTTGCGGAGCACACATGTGGCATGGCCAGGAAGGATCGCGTGGAGATGCAAAGGAATGTGATCCAGTTTGCGGAGCTTCTCAATCCTTCGAAGAAGCCTTACTCGGAAGATATGCTCAGGTATCTCTTTCTTTTCTAAAAGTCTTTATTTGTGTGAAACTCATCTACAGGTATCTCAATGGAAGAATACTCGATAAAAGGTTGCTCAAGGAGAAGCTCCAGCAAAGAATCAAGCGACTTGAGAAGATGGTTGCAACAGCAACGGTACAACTCGAGTCTAAGCTTGATGTCCGGGAGTTACTCCACGATTCGGACTTTAAGGAGATGAGGAATTTGAATGAAGACCTCGCAAACCAGCTTGATGCGCGAGCTCGTTTGCTTGACAAATCGCGGCATGTGAGTAGGAAGATAGCCCAGGTATGCTTTCTAATTATGATCACTTGAAGGATGAAAACAAACCATGGTGTTGTTTGTAGGCTGCTAAAGCATTACGCGAAGAAATGGACAGTAAAGCCGTAGCGAAAGTGTCTATGCGGCAAAGTCTAACAGATCGTTCACCGCTGGTTGGAAAGCTTCAAGACCTTATAACAAGCGAGTACAAGGAAAAGGTTTGGAGTGTCAAATTCTTTCTAGTGCCGCTAACTCTTGGATGTACCTCGTGTTGCCAGGATAGGTTGCATCTGGAGCTTCTCGCGTTTGTCAAGGGTGAGGATTTGAGGCCTACCGCGATCGAGTACATGAAGATAAAACAGCGCTCCAAGTCTATCCGTAGGGAGCTGTACAACTGGTTAGCAAAGGTTTGTAGCAAAAACCATTTCGAGGTGTTCCTGTATTCATATTTTCTCCTGTCTCAGGTGGAGATCGCAGAAATGAAGCACAGCCAGCTGACCAAGAACATTGTAATGCTTGAAACTGAAACTACTGCCTCGAATTCGGTGAGTTGCCTCCAGCTTTTACGCACTAAAGTTTCTCACGGTCTCGAAACTTTCAGCAGTTTCAAGGATGAGGATTGGCCTCCACAAGCTTGAAGAGCTCGTCACTGATGCCAAAGCCAATCACTTGCATCATCGCGTTCGTTTTGGCTTGCGGGTTGGCGACACCCCGCGCCTTGAGCCAGCTATAAACCGTGAAGAGCTTGCTCATCGCAAAGAGTTCCTGCGCCTCCGGATTGTAGACGACGCCAAGCCTCTGGCTCATCTGGTGTGGAACAAGCATGGCCGTGTAGCGAGCAAGCTCCCCGCTCCTCCAGTCGAGCACCACCGGCAGCCATGGATACGCAGCATCCAGACGAAGAAACCACAGCCTGAGATCAGGTAATTCGGACAACTCTCTCGGATCGACAGGATCATCCCTCTCGTAGTTGATGACGAATCCTACTGTCTTTTGCAGCAGCTCGTTTGGATCGCTGGCCGGATCCGTGGCGTTGTCTCCTGTTCCACGAATCGAGATGTAAGCTCACCAACTTTAATCTTCCATCTCTCTTACCGATTCGATGCACGTACTTTCTCAGCAGGACGTGAGCCGGCGACAAATCCAAGCGACGAACAGTCTCCTTGTCGATGGTGATCTCGAATCGCCCGGGTGTTGGAGGAGGAGCCGGATTTAAATTCGGAGCTGTGGAGAGATGGACGAAAGGTCACTACTCCAATGCCAGGGAGAAGGATTTGAGCGACAGGAGAGGTACTAACGTTCGTCGTCGTCTTGGAGCGAGAAATCATCGAGCTTCCCGGTTGGATTGGACACACAATTTGGAGGAGACGACCATCGGAGCCTTACCCGGGCTTTAGTGGTATCGCCCAATGCGCCAAATCGATGCTGGGTTGCTGCTACTGTGGTAGAAATCGAGAATGGTGGCGAGGGAAACCGAGTGGATGCTGGAATAGCAGCCATAGCTCCCCTGTTTTTAGGGTTCTTTAAAAAATTTACCAAAGGGCTAACTTGCCATCGGGGGCAAATATTCCATTTTTTAAGAATATTCAGTTTAGTATACTGAAGATGCTAGACTTTACATTAACGGTCGATCTAGAGTCCGGACGAGCACCATCGCGGATTGGATAGAAATCAGGCAGCAAGCAAACAGCTATGGCGCCTGAGCTCAGGAAGAATGGAGATTGTGTTCTACGATCTGGAGACGAGCATGCCAGAGGGCCAGGAACAGTGCCGAGAGATTCTAGAGTTTGGGGCTGTGGTATTATCGGCAAAGGGATTAGAAGAATTCTTTCACCACGCGGATTCGCCCTTCTGTGATCAACTCTAGAAATGCAGCCGGCACCAGCAGTTGCGCGCTTAGTTTCTCTGAGATTGCTGATCGAGTCTATGAGCTACTGCACGGTAAGCTCGCGATCTTTGTTCTTGAGATTGCTCATGTGAAGGATTTGAGCAAGCAGGGCGGGGCACAATATCTGCGGATTCGACAATGTTCGGATCATAAAAAAATCTTGTGGGTTGGGTTTGGCTCCATGCTCTCTGTTGGAATACCACGACTAGGAGTCGACGATCCAGCCGAGAGAGTTGCAGAGTCCTTGACATCCTCAAACAGCATCACGCACAGCTGCACCCAGCCGCATAGATTCCTCATGTAATCCCTCTTGCTTGTGACGAGCTTGTTCAAGCAGCTGTACCAATTGTCTAGCGATGCCTCAAGCTGTGATGTTGCCAAGTGATGCTCGTCACTTCCACTGAGCCCAATAGACAATCAAGAGGCTTCATCCAGCTCACCACCGCATACTACTTCTCGTGGACAACATAGAGCTCGGCCCACATTTCAGTCAACCTGGAACAACGACCCATCCTCAGGGAATATTCTTGTCTAAATTGAGTACCATGTTAAACTTAATATGGAGAAAAAGATAGTCAAGGCCACTATGGAATCATCATCCCCGGGGAAGGCCGAGATAGTAGAGGATCTCCAATGCATAACCATGGCAATCTCTTTCACAACCAAGTTCTGGTACTGGTGGCCCTCGATGCGGATTTCCAGGAACTCCATGCTCCAGTGCTGGGCAGCACTTACCTCATGGTTGGTTGCGCATGCTAGCCACGGCAATCTTGAGCGGGCGGAGGAGCCCCTTAGCCTGGAATGCATTGTGCCGAAACCAGGCGTTTGGCCAAAGTACCGATGTTTGATGGTCTTCTTGCTCCCGATATTGTCTCTTGGAATCCCATGTTTGCCTCTTTTGCCTTCTTTACCTTCTCGCTGATGTGGAACTCCTTCTCACAGTTAGTGGTGCAAATAGAGAGCCACTTAGCATTCTGGGATGATAATGACTAAGATGACGAAGAGAGCAGAGAAATCTCTCCATTTCTTTTTTTGAGCTAGAAGATTTCTTCTTTGAGGTCTCTACTAAGGGTTCTTATAAAAGCGAGCAAACAGTGCGTTTCTTCTTCTCCCAGTTCAGGGTGTCTCGCCTCTTGTAGAAACAAGTCCAGCCGTTCCCAATCTTCTGGCCAAAGTGAACTTCAAACAACTTCAAACCAGGCTCCCTTTGCTAGCATCGGCAGGCCGATGCCTGAAGCTGCTGGCTTCATCGATACGCTCCCGCTTCTGCAGAGAACATTTGGACAAAGAGCTAGAAATCTTAAGGTACATGCTTGCTGCTCAATCTTTCAAGTTGATGATGCCTGTTTGGTTGAGCAGTTGAGCACACTGGCCGCTTATTTCAGTCTTGGAAAGCAAGAACACAGGTTCCTTCTGTTTTCAATTTTGCACATGTAGAGTCGAGCTTTGCTTGTGTTGCTCAGGAGCCTTCCGGATGTCCGGATGAACATTAAGGTGCTTAAGCGGTGCGCGACTGTGCTGCTTCTGGTATTCTAGGATCAAGCTGCTGTTTGTAGATCTTACTCCATTTATCTGCAGGAATCCAACTTCCCACATTTATTTCAATCTTCGCCTCAGGCTCCACAGAAGCGTCGAAGGTCCAGCTATGGGGGTGGTGATGATTTCAGGCTGGTCACTTTATCATTGGAGGAAGCAATGCTGCAACTCGAAGGTGGCGAATGTGAAGCAATAGATCCAAAGATGCAAAATGAAGAACAGGAGGTGAAACGTAAGCTCAAATTTGAGACAGGAGAAGATCATAACAGGTTCCTTCAGCCTCATGAAGTGTTACTGGATTCAGTCGGTGCTGTTTATGATGGAGGCCCGTCGGTGATTCCCTTCCATGGCTCCAATCGGCTTTGTGTTCAGGCGGACAATTCAAAAGTCAAGTTCAGCGTCAGTGACAGATACGCATTCAGTGAGACTGGAATGCCAACATTTAAGATTGTCATCATCCCCAGCGCGGAGCTACTAGCCATTGTCAAGCACTGCGAAGCTGCTGTGAAGAACAAGTGCGCCTTATTCGGCATCAATGCAAAATGGCAGCCTGCTTTGTTTGTGACAAAGGATGGGCACGAAGCAATTCGAATCAGGTGATTTGCCTTTCAAAACTTTCTCTTGGAAATATAACAAAACGAGCATTTGATTGGGCAGAATCGGGACGAACGGTGAGGGAAGCAGCGCAACTTACACGACCAAGCTGTACAGGAACTTGCAGGAGGTATCACTAGGAAGCGTCGATCCAAAGTCGTTTCGAGAAATCGTACCAGCCGATTACATAGTGGATGCCGCTATACAATTCGATGCTTACGCCTTCGAAAGAGGAAGCGCAGGCCTGAAATTGCTAGCTGAAAAGCTCAACCTGCACTGAGTTGCTGTGGCTGCTTCGACTGATTCTGAAGTTTCTTCACCACCAAGTAAGATTTTATATTATACTCACAACTTGTAAATGTACAACAACGCTGGATCTTCATTGAAGATACTCGCCTTCAACCCTCAACTGGATCCTCGTTCTAATTCTCCAAGATTGTTCGTCACCAAGAACCCTAAACCAGGCTTACGTGTCCAATATGTAAATCCCATTAACAAAAGTTTTAAATAACATGATTAAAAGGTAACAAAAGGGTTAGATAGCAAGGTTAAAGTAAAAACATATTCCAAAGATACACTAAAATGCTTGAGAATATGCCATCCCCTGCATTGTGGTTTTAGGGCATGGCCGCGAGAGCAAGAGGCTTGGTGAGTAGAAGAAGACTCTCCTCTCTCTGGCGATCCGATATTTCATCCCACCGTAGTGTGTCCAGTGGTGCGGCAGCGATACAAAGATCATTCACGCGCGTGGCATTCGATTATCGCGCACCGGCGTCGGCGGCGCTGCGCGCTCCTCCCAGATTCTCATATGGTACTGTGAGCTCTGCTAGGGTTTGCATGAATCGATTTCTATCCTTGCAGGCCATCGACGGAGCTTGTTCATCCAGGTCCAGACTACTCCCAATCCCGCGTCGCTGATTTTCTCGCCCGGGAAGCCGGTCATGGAGATTGGCAGCTCGGATTTCCCCAATGCCAGGACGGCCATGAAATCTCCTCTCGCCAAGTCGTTATTTGGCATCGATGGTAAGACAAAGACTTGGAGCTCTGTGGCAGCTTTAGATTGGATTGATCTGGTCATGTTGTAGGAGTTACTCGGGTGTTTTTCGGATCGGACTTCGTGACGGTGACGAAGTCGGATGATACGGAGTGGGACGTGCTCAAGCCGGAGGTCTTTGCAGCGATCATGGATTTTTACGCCTCTGGACAGCCACTCTTCTACTCTGCGCAAGTAGAAGCGCCTAAAGACACGGCGATCGAAGAGGTAAATCCTTGCTCCTGCAAGTTCCTCCTCCATTCCTAGTTTTTCTGCGAGTTCCTTCTTTTAGATTACCTTTCTCCTCCTAGTTTTTGTTCCTGTTCTTACTTTGGCTACTTGGCTTCTAGGGAGACGATGAAACCGTGGTGATGATCAAAGAGCTCCTCGAGACGCGAATACGTCCGGCTGTCAAGGACGATGGCGGTGACATTGAGTACCGTGGATTCGACAGGTAAAGTTTCTATATCTTTCTCAAGAAAAATTCAAAAAGGTAAATCCTTTTTTCTTCTCGTCGATCAGGGAGTCCGGGATCGTGGAGCTTAAGATGCAAGGTGCTTGCAGTGGCTGTCCAAGCTCGGCCGTGACGCTTAAGTCTGGAATCGAAAACATGCTCATGCATTACGTTCCAGAGGTAAAAATTGGATTTTTAGTTTGTTCCTCGCTAATTATTCTTCTCTACTTCGATGTATGTAGGTGAAGGGGGTGAAAGAAGTGAAAGACGACGACGAAGAAGAGAAAGCCGAAGGAGCTTAACAAACGAAAGAGCAAAATTTATAGACACAGTTTTGACACTCTGGTAGATGTTGGGTAAAAAATAAAAAAACCATTGTGAAAAAATAACACAATCATAGTGAAAATATCACAAACATTGTTAAGGATACACGATCATAGTACATTGTGAAAAATATTACGATCATAGCGAAAATTTCACAAACATTGTTCTAACTAAAAGGTGACGCGTGTGTGCCAAGTGGCTTGTAGCAGATCGTCCACGTGCCAGGATAGTGCGGCTATAGGGAAGTTTTTCTGGGGAGTTTGTTCGCGAGGAAGTGATTCTTTTGCGAAAGATCAAGCAAAGAAGAAGGAGGTCGCGGCGATGGCTTTGCGCGTGGCACTTGGCAAGAGTTTCCAGCGAGGAGCACCAGCAACGAGAGCTTTCCAATGGCGATTCTTTTCGGTAAGCGATCGAGCAAGTTCCACTCGAATTCCACTCCTCTTCTCATGGTTTTGGATTCTTCTCATGGCAGGCAAATCCGGAAACCAATCAGCCCGACACCGACCATGAGCACGGCAAGATGGTGAGCGAGGGCGGCGGCAGCGTCTCGTCCTTCAACGAGGCCAAGGAGGACGTGAAATCCAAGTCTGGCGGGATCGTGGAGGGGATCAAGCACCAGGTGGAGGTGGAGAAGAAGAACGCGAGGGAGATGATGGACGAGATGAAGGAGGTGCCGAAAAAGGCCGGGGAGACGACCGAGCAGCTCAAGGAGACGGTGGTGATCGCGGGTCAGGCGCTCAAGAAAGACGCCGAGAGGATCGCCGAGAAGGTTGGAGTCCGGGAGAGAAAACCCGGAGATCTGGAGAACGAGTAGAAAAAGTTTGTGTGAATAAGAATTGGCTGTAGCATCACCCATAGCTTTCACACAAAATCTATCAATCCATTGACAGGCTCAAGAACCCTAAACCGCTATAGAAAAAGTCATACTTTTTAAAGGGTTCCTTCTATTACATTTTTCGAGAGTTAAGCCCGAGCCGGAGCTCCATTGCGTCGTGCATGTCCACAGGAACGAATCGACTGGAATCGCGAGGATCTGGAAAGAAATCGCGAAGAGAGCTGTAAACAATCTAGACAATCGAGAGAGATCGATCGATATCGATCCAAGGGCAAACAAAGTACCATAGATGATGTTCTCAAAGTTGAGCTCGTCCAGTGTTCCAGTGAGGGACTCCAGACCGATCATGGAGGAAGGGAGTAGATTCCCAGGTCGTTGGCAGCTGCGCAAACACAAAACCATGAGAAACCAGAGATGAAAGAAGAGATTTTGCGCATTACCGAGAGAGGATCTGGCGATCGAAGTCCATTCTCAGGGCAAACGCTGAGCCATAGAGGTTCTCGACGATCTTCCGCTTGGTGTCGGCCCCAAATTTCAGCTTCTGGAAGCAAAACCTATCGGTTTCACGAGCGGCGCGGTGGGAGAGATCTTACCTCCTGGTGAAGCGATTGGACGGGATGGAGCGGCAGCGCATCGCTCTTCAAAGCCGGGAGGCCGTGGCGCAGCGTGTCGTGGTGGCCGAGGACGTCGTGCGGCAGCTCCGAGTTCTCCATGGCGAAAGAATGAACAAGAACCCTAAAATCGCAAATATTCCTAGGTGGGATAGCTCCGAGGTTCGAGTCCGGCCAAGCGCCTGGGCGGCACGGTCCTCCGATGGATGGAGCTCCGATCTCTCAGCGATCGCTCATGGATCCAGTGAGCTGAGAATGCGCGCAGCAGTTCCAGGTCTGTATCGATCGGATCGGAGCTATAGCAGCGCCAAATTTCCAGAGCGAGAGGTTCCGCGGACATAGGGTTTTCGCGATCGCTGGCCATGGCCGCCGCGGCTAGCGAGATCGAGCCGGCTCCATCGGATCGAAATATTTCACGGCAGAATTCGGCGCCGCAGCTGCCAGTGTCCACATCGTCGTCCAGCGCCGATCAGCGGTGGCAGTCGTTCAATGGCGCATCAGCAGCTCCAGCTCCAGGAAATCCTCCTCCTCCGGGGCCATATTCCGGGCCTCCGGGAGCTCCACTCTTCAAGCCTGCGATCCCTTTCTCCCCCCCTCCGCCGCCACCCTTCGCCGCGCAATTCCCACAGCGCCCGCCGCCGCCGCCGGACATCGCCGCGAGTTCGCCACGGCACGGGATGAGCCAGCCATTCTCGGAGATTCCCATCAGTCCTTCCTCCGGCCCTCCGGGATTGATGAACGGGCAGGGAGAAGATCACACCAAGATCTCTCCAGAGGACTATGCCACGACCTTTGTCATGTTTACATCCCGACTGGTACGTTCGTAAAGTTTGTTCTGCTTTTCATCACTCTTGTAAAAACTTTGTGAACTTTTCTTTCACGTAGATCTTGAGCGAGAAGAAGCTCCTGAATGCAACAAGCTTGGCGTTTGGAGCTCTGCTATCGCCAGGGAGAGAGATCGACCCGTCACCTCCAGCCATCCAGAGAGATCCTGCACGCTGCGAGAAGTGTGGTGCGTACCCGAATCTATACTCTCGGCTCACTCCAGTCTCGGGGCAGTGGCAATGCATGCTTTGCCAGAAGATCAACAGCAGCAATGGAGAGTACAGGCCCGCCGGCGCCAACGATTTGCATAACTGGCCAGAGCTCGTGTCCCCCGTCGTGGACTTCATGGATGCTGGATCATGGAGGCCGGGATTTGTTCCAGTGGCGGACTCGACAGTGGCAGCCGCTCCAGTGGTACTGGTTATAGACGAGAGCCTGGAAGAACCTCTACTCCAACACTTACAGAGCTCTCTACACTCGTTCCTGGATTCCTTGGGACCATCAACTCGGATAGGCATCATCACTTATGGGAAGACGGTCTCCATCTATGATCTCTCCGAGACTGCGCTCGCAGCGGCGGATGTTATACCGGGGGATGTAGCTCCTAGCCACGAGCTGCTCAAGATGCTGATATACGGGACAGGGATTTATCTCATGCCTATTCATACTTGTCTGGGAGTCGCTCATACGATCGTCTCATCTCTGAGGCCTTACTCCGGGAACTTGAGAGAAGCAGGGAGACCGCGGTGCCTGGGAACAGCCGTGGACGTTGCTCTCGCGCTTATACAGGGTCCATCGACGCAGATAATGGCAAAGCGATCGGGTGGTAACAGCCATGTCTTGGTCTGCGCGGCAGGCCCGAATACTCTCGGTCCGGGATCTCTTCCACAGTTTGAGAACCATCCAAACTATGCTTATATCGAGGCGAACTCTATCAAGTATATGGAGCGTTTGGGACGCAAGGCCAGACTTTCAGACACAGCCGTGGACGTCCTGTGCGCTGGGACGTGTCCCGTGAGAGCGGTGACTTTGGAGCCGCTGGTGAAAGCTTCCGGGGGTGTGATGGTGCTCCACGACGACTTTGGAGAGGCTTTCGGCCTCAATCTCCAGAGATCGTTTACAAGAGCCGGGGGACTTCGCGCGACTCTGGAAGTTCGATGCAGCGAAGGGATTGGAGTTAGCAGTGTTATTGGGCCGGGACAGGACGCCAGCTCCGATGCGGCCGAGTCTTTTGGAAGAGAGCCCGCGGTGGCACTGCGCATGATGAGCGTGGAAGAACACCAAGGATTTGCCCTGTCAATGCAGCTGACGAGCAACTTCCACGACGATTATGCGTACTTCCAGTTCGTGGTCCGCTACACGGGCACCTTCCAAGCTCGGATAACGAGAGTCATCACAGTGCGGCTGCCGGTCACGACTAGCGTTTCCAAGTACCTCACAGGAATTAATCCGGAGGCCGCAGCGGTCCTGATCGCCAAGAGGACAGCCTTGGAAGCCAAGAGCATGGCGGACGCGGCAGAGCTGCGCTTCTCAGTCGACCAGAGACTGAAAGATATACGCTCCAGGTTTGGACCAAGGGCCGGGGCACCGCCATTCCCCAGGGAGATTACAAAGCTGGCCGAGGCGCTGTTCCACTTGCGTCGTGGTCCACTGCTTGGAAGCATTGTCGGCCACGAAGACGAGCGACTGGTGATCAGGAACATCTTCCTCCAAGCTTCGTATGAGCTTGCACTGAGGATGGTGGTGCCGCGAGTGTATCTGTTCCACGACAATGGCTCGTTCGAGGCTGTCCCGGCTTATAACTTGGCGATGCAGTCCCAGACGGCACTGATCTTAGATCACGGTACCGACGTTCATATCTGGCTGGTAAGTAACGCTCGATCTTTCGCAGGGGAAAACGTTCTTTCTTTTATCCAGGGACATGAGCTTTGTCAAGATGAGAAGCGAAATGTGGTGGCCTTCTCGGCTTGCAAGGAATTCGTCCGGGAGATAACGGAGACTCGATTTCCTGTGCCGAGGATGCTTACTTTCAAGGTGGTCTAAACTTTTTGTTTCACTTATGAAGTTTTGTTTTGAACACTCAGGAGGGAAGCTCACAGGCAAGATACTTGCAGGCGAGATTAATTCCCGCTCACGACGATCCGCCATACGAACAGGTCCGTTGTTTTGTCCTACGTTTTGATACTATCGAGCTCTTGCATTCCAGGAGTCTAGATTTCCACAATTGCGGGAGTTGACACCGGAGCAACGCGCGAGGTTGAAGGTGAAATTCGTCAAGACGGACGAGCCAAGCTTGACCGTCTGGATGAAAAGTCTCAAGCTGTGATTCATCGAAGAATAAAGACTATCAATTTTTCCACACCTTTGCATTGATTGTGTCTCCTCAAACTCTATATTTCTTTCGTAGAGCTTCCCATTTTTCTAGATCTTCCACAGGAGCAGGAAGCTTTTCCCAGAGCTTTTGGATCACTGCAAAGATTTCACTATCAATACCAAAGAGAAGAAAACATTCTCTGGAACTAAAGATTGCTCACCACTTTTGTCGTTGTGGCTCAAGCACATAATTGTCATGCTGAAGCGGCCAACTTTGGTGAGATTATCAAGAACTTGAGCAACCAAAACAGTATCCTCGCTGCAAAACAAACTTACGAGCTGACTAAACGATCCAAAAAACATAGCCAAAATCTTACTTGACCATTGTGTCTAGAGTTCTTATAATGTCCACCATCAACGTAGCGCTCAGAGCGTCTCGAAAAACTTTGGGCAGCGAATTAGGATCCATGAGCTGCACTTGCAATACTCCTGCCTTAGAAAAAAAGGAAAACTTTTGAGGCTCTGTGAATTACCTTCAACAGGCGTGCTTTGGTTCCAACGTCGTCACCAAAGCCTCTCCATAGCGTCTCAAACTCGTAAGATGTCTTGGGAGCCACCATGTGTTGCGTGACAGCGTTCATAGCAGTTGCTGCAGCCCGGATCGTCGACGCTTGCATCGCCGCTTCATCTTTTACCTGGAAATCACAAGCAACGAGTTTAGCTTTTTTTGGCAAGAGATATTAAACTCTTTCGAACCGGTTGCTTGCCGTTTGAAGTTTGGGAGGAGGTCTTCTTCATGCTCTCGGCTCCATTAACGGCTTTGATGGACGATCTCTGGACTTGAAGTGTTACTTTATCTTCGGGTGGGCGATAAGCATTCTTCTACAAGAGAAACCGTGTGAGAAACCTCCACTGAACACTGAACTCTCAACGCACCTTTTCATACAAAGCTTTTGCTTCTTCGTACTGCTTTTGAAGGTCCTTGTTGTGCGGTTCCAGCCGGAGAGCAAATTCAAAGTCTACGAATAGAAATGTGCTTGGCGTCAGTGTTCATAGAAATATAAGAAAATGGCTACCTTCAACAGCTCCCAAAAGTTTGTCCCGTTCTCTTCTGGCTGTACCTCGTCTTGCATATGCCTTCGTGTAGCGATCATCCAGTGCGATAGCCTCTGAGCAATCCATTTCAGCATCCTCGTATCTAAACTTACAGCACATAAGCACATGAATAGCAAAAATCAGTATACCTTCTGATTTTCAAGAGTGCCATGGCCCGATTGGCATAAGCCACGGCTGTTGGATGCAAGCCAATGCTCCGCGAGTAGCACTCAATCGCCTGCACGTACTTCTTCTCCTTGAAAAGTTCGTTTCCCTGGAAAGCCAGTGTTAACCACGCAAAAAAGAAAGAAAGAACATATTTTCCTTCATCTCAACTCACAAGTTCTTTCTCCGTTACAGCATCGGGGAGGGAGCCTTTCTCGAAATCAGGCTGGACAGCCTCGTTGGAGAAAGTCTGTGGAGTACCTTTGGCCGCATAGTCATTTTCTTTAGACTTGGATGCCACTTTCTCTTGCTCGTTTTCCTCGTCAACCTCTCGCAATGCAGCATCCTACTAAAGCTTTGGTCAGAACAAAGAAGAAGAAACCAAAAAAGAAGAAGAAATTCTATCACCACTCACCACATCAAATTTGTCCCACTTGTCCCGGAAGTAATCGTAAGTATGCTTTGCAGCATTCACAGAAGGAGCTGCTTGAGCTTGAGCTCTCTTCTTCTCTCTCACGGGACGCAACTGCAAAGAAATAAGCTCGATTCTCAGAACCAATGCAAGCATTGTCGCTCCTCAATACCTCTTTCACTTGATCCTGAGACTTCGTCTTGAGCTCATTGTCTTTGTTCTTCACTTCTTTTTCCCAGTCTTGCAATCCTCTGAGAAAATCGTGAAGCTCCTGTGGAAATCGAGATCTTTTTTGAGCGATCGATCCAGCTAAGAGCTCCTACCTGCGTGTTCTCTCTGATTTGCTTCTGCGCGTCCATGGCGCCCTCTCCACAACCTAGCAAGTACACATAAACCCTAAAATCAAAATATTTCCATCGATGCTTCTTCACTCGCCCGTGTTCTTGGCGGTAAGCGCAGCGCCGCGCCCTCTCTTCTCCGATTCCCACGCCTCCTGTGCAGGATTTTCGTGCGGCTAGCGGCGCTCTCCTCGGCAATCCCTCCGCGCTTCCGCGCTTCTTGAGGTAAGCCGGCAAAAACATCGCATTCTATTCTCCATCTTGCTTCCCTAGGCGATTCCATCCCTGCATTTTCCAATGCGCATAGACGTTGTGATTCTGGGTGCTAGCGGTGTGCTGCTGCTACTGAGCTTTTGGAATTTTGGCAGCCCGCTGATCGGCCGAGTCTCGCAGGCCTCTTCTTCCTCCGGCGTGAAGTACCATCAATCCAGGGCCATGGCTCATGAATCCCAGGCCGCTCCAGCCCCTTCCATCGTTGTTTATGTGACAGTTCCCAACAAGGAAGAAGGTCCACAATAGCTTTTTTGGCCGGTTTCTTTGTATTTATGCTAGATGATTGTTCCAGGATCCAAATTGGCGTCGAGTATCATCACCAAGAAGCTCGCCGCCTGTGTCAATCAAATCCCCGGTAAGAAAAAATTTGAGATGCTACAAAGAATTCTTTCATTCATGTATTTTCTTATTTAAACAGGTATTGAATCTACATATTGGTGGGAAGGCAAGGTACAAATTCTTTGGACGCAATTCCAACTTTTTTTCTTGTTTCATCTTGGTTTTAAAAAGGTCGAAACGGACTCGGAGGTGTTGCTGATAATAAAGACGAAGAAAAGTTTGCTGGACGAGCTTACTGCACATGTGATTCAGAGCCACTCTTACAAGTAAGAGTTTCGCATGTTTTGAGTTCTTTGCTTACTTGTCTGCGTAATTGCAGGACCCCTGAGGTAATTGCTCTTCCGATCCAGGGTGGAAATCCGGCGTATCTCAAGTGGATAGAGGAGAGCACGAAGTAAAATGATGCCCAGGTTAATCTTCAAGCAATAGTAATGTTCTGTTTTCTTGCTGCATCTCGTCTTTCAACGATTTCCCTGTCTGTTGTTTCCTGCCATATATTCTCTGGTTGTTTTGATTACTGTGCGATTTAATAGGATACATAGAGGAGTAAGATGACCCAGCGACAGTAGCCAAAATAAAAAAAGAAAATCAAGTAAGCTGTTCTTGCCATGAAAACTTTCGTCTCACTGTCTCATTTTGCAGCAGATATGGTCAAAAGGAGCATATCCTCAGTCCTATACGCACTGAAGCTGTGCATGAGCTCGCGAGATCTTTCAAGGGCGAAGAAAATTCACGCTGATATAATCGAGAGTGGACACGAGTCGGACCTCTTTGTTGCAAGCACGCTGGTGACTGTTTACTCAAAATGTGGTAGCCTGGTGGACGCCTGCAATGTTTTCAACAAGATGAAGTGCCGAGACGTGGTGGCATGGAACAACATTATACTGGCACACGAAGAGAATGGGGAGGCTCAGGTGGCTCTGGAGCTGTTTGAAGGAATGGAAAAGGAAGGATTCTCTCCGGGTGCTAGAACCTTTGTCGCTGCTCTCAAGGCTTGCTCAAGTGTTGCTGATGGAGAAGATGGCAGTCCACTAAATGTGAAGATACAGTCACTAGAGAAAGGGATGGTTCTTAACTCGCAAGCGGCAACCAGAGGTTTTGTTGAGGATACTTACGTCTCCAACACACTCGTGGATATGTATGGAAAGTGTGGGAGCATGTTGGACGCACGCAGAGTTTTCGACTCGATGCGAGGTCACGATGTAGTGTCCTGGACTGCATTGATCCTGGGGTATGCTGATAACGGGGAACCGGACTTGGCTTTGGTTATCTTCGAAGGTATGAAAGCCAAAGGTTGTCGACCAAATGCTCTAACTTTTGTTGCGGCTTTGAAGGCCTGCGTCGGTCTAGTGCTCAAGGAAGAAGAAGGAAAGAAAGTTGATGGCAAGGCCGCGTGTTTTAGGAACGGTGTCCGTGTCCACTCTCAACTAGCAGCCTATGGATTCGATTCAGACATCCTAGTAGTCAACACTCTGATGGATATGTACTTCAAGTGTGGACGTCTGGTGGAAGCTCGAGCCGTCCTTGAGTGGATACCTTCACTGAGCGTAGTCTCCTGGACAGTGTTGACGCTGGGCTATGCTGAAAACGGGGAAGCTGAACTGGCTCTTGACTCATTCTCTCGGATGGCTGCTGAAGACTGCCTGCCAAACTCCAGAACCTTCATTGCTGCTTTTAAGGCCTGCAATCTCTTGGCCGCACGGGAAGACAGCAAGGAAGTTGACGGACAGAGCTTGAAAGTTGAAAGTTTGAAGAAAGGCATAGCTCTCCACTCAAGAGCTTCAAAGATCGGTTGTGACTCGGACATCTTCCTCGCAAACACTCTGATAGACATGTATGCGAGCTGCGGGAGCATGATCGATGCGTGGAAAGTATTTGCCAAGATGCCTCGACGTACCGTAGTCTCCTGGAACGCACTGATGCTCGGCTTTAGCGACAACGGACAACCCGAGCAAGCTTTAAGTTCATTATCACAGATGGACTGTCCGCCGGATTCTCTATCGTTCGTGGCTGCTTTCAAGGCTAGTGGCAGTCTGGCAGTTAAGGAAGACGGGAGAAAAGTTGATGGGAAGCTCATTAAAACAGCGGCCTTGCAGAAGGGACAGGAACTTCACTCACAGGCAGTAGAGCTCGGCCGTGCATCGGACATCCTGGTCGCCAACACCTTGCTGGACATGTACATGAAGTGTGGAAGCGTAACAGATGCTCTCAAGGTGTTTGAGGGGATATCTCCGCGCACGCTGGTTTCGTGGGCCGTGCTGATACTGGGCTATGCCGAGAACAACGAAGGTGAGCTGGCTCTCGAGTTTTATGAACGCCTGAAACTTGAGCAAGGCTTCCTGCTCGATGCTTTGACGTTCGTTGCGGCGCTCAGGGGCTGCACAAGCGTTGCTGTGAAAGAAGTGGGGACACAGGTCGATGGGAAGCTTGTGAAACAGCAGGCTCTGAAGACCGGAATGGAGATTTACTCTCAGGCATCGAAACAGGGATATGGACTGGACCTGCTCGT
The DNA here is from genome assembly GCF_000143415.4 of Selaginella moellendorffii. Taxonomy (NCBI): domain Eukaryota; kingdom Viridiplantae; phylum Streptophyta; class Lycopodiopsida; order Selaginellales; family Selaginellaceae; genus Selaginella; species Selaginella moellendorffii. The sequence goes on from NW_003314275.1 coordinate 2,648,723, forward strand.
CACAAGCACACTGCTTGACTTGTACACAAAGTGTGGGAGCATGACAAACGCTCGGGAAGTCTTCGGAAAGATGCCGGTCCACAACTCCGCGTCTTGGAACTCACTGCTGCTCGGGTACGCAGAGAGCGGCGAGGAACAGGTGGTTTTGGAGCTCTTCGACGCCATGAAGCTTCAAGGTGTCGTCCCCGACGTCCGGACTTACGCCGCGGCACTGAAGGCCTGCACGAACCTCGCAGCAAAAGAACAGGGAACTCTAGTGAATGGGAAGCTCGTCAAAGCGGAGAGCCTGGAAAAAGGAATGGCGATTCACGCGCAAGCAGCCGGCAGCAGTGGCGGCATGGACATGTTCGTCTACGGCACTCTGGTGGACATGTACGCGAAGTGTGGCAGCATGGCGGACGCGAGCAGACTCTTCCTCGGCATGGAGGTCCACGACGTGGTCTCGTGGACGTCGCTCATGGCGGGATACGCAGACAACGGAGAGCCCGCCATAGGTCTGGAGCTGCTCGACTCCATGGACGCACAGGGCGGCGCTCCAAACGCTCTCACTTTCCTGGCGGCGCTCAAGGCCTGCGGAGCCATCGCCGCGATCCAAGCCGCGGTGGGAATCCACGCCAGGATCTACCGGTCAGGGATGGAGAACAGCACCCTGGAGACTTGCCTGCTCGACGCCTATGGAAAGTCTGGGAGCATGGATCGAGCGCAGCGGGTTTTCGACCATTCTAGCGCCTCGACGAGGAATCCAGTGACTTGGAACGCGCTGATAGCCGGCTACAGCCGGCATGGCGACACCGAGAAGGTGTTTCACTGGTTCCAGCGGATGCTAGACGAGGGACACCGGGTGGACGCCATCACCTGGACGAGCGTTCTCTCGGCTTGCAGCCACGCCGGTCTGGTGCACAGGGGCGAGGAGTTCTTCCGGGAGATGTTGTCCAGAAGCAGCCCCGGGATCGAGCACTACCACTGCGTGATCGACATGCTCTCGCGCTACAACCGATTGGAGGCTGCTCTGGCGATGGCCAAGGCGATGCCGTGCCAAGCCAACGAGATCACTTGGACCACCATCTTGGGCGCTTGCTGGAAGTGGAAGAATGTGGAGGTGGCCAAGGTGGCGTTTGAGAGCTTGCAGGAATTGGAAGGCGGACCAGTGGAGGGCGCTGGCTTCGTGCTCATCTCCAACATCTACGAGACTATGAAAGCTGGCGAACAATAAATAATGGAACTATGGAAATTAGGACTTTCTTAAAGGTGTTTATATTAGGGTTTTGCTATATATATCTTGTCTAAAAGGTTGCTTAAAGCAGAGGGTGATTTTCAGGTTTTTTTTCGAGTGCCTGACGAAGAAAGATGTGAAGTTAGAGGTGATATGGAGGAGGAACTCGCGGAAGCAACTATGAGGTCCATGCAGGAGGCTGGATTCCATCCCAGAGTAGAACGCAATGCCCGGTCGCTTCCTTCAGGATGCGGATAAAGAATCTACTCTTCTTTAATCATGTTAATTCTCAGTCTTGCAATTTCAGGCAGGAACTTTCATCTACATCCAAATTAGGTTAGCTTGAGGCTTGACAAGTGTTTTCTCTCTCTGTGTTTTAGCTCTTCGCCTTCGATCCCTCCCTCCATCCCATCCATTCCATCGAGCAAGCAGTAAAGCGAGGATCATGTCGGGCTCCACGCTAGCGGCGGGGTCGAGAGTGGCGCCAGGGGGCAGAGCTCACGGCGGTCTCCAGGAGCTCGCCCAGGAGTCGGGCTCGCTGGGCGGGGTCACGGGATCGCTCCGCGTCATTCAGCTGCAGCTCGTGGCGTTCATCGTTGTCTTCTCGGCCAGCGGGTTAGTCCCTCTTTTGGATCTTGCATTCCCGGTTTTTGCATCCTTGTACGCGCTCTTCCTGGGATCGGTGGTGTTCCCAAACTACCACAGACGCAGGAGCACCGCGCCCGTGTTTAAGGGGAGCCGCCTCTTCCAGCTCTACGTGATCTTGGGGACTGTGCTTGGCTTGTTCTTGCCGCTGGGCTATGTTCTAGGGGGATTTGCAAGGGGTGACCAGGCATCCGTGCGAGCCGCCACTCCACACCTCTTCCTGCTCTCGGTCCAGATTCTCAGCGAGAACTTGATCAGTGGGCTTGAGCTCTTCAGCCTCCCGGTGCGAGCTCTCCTGCCCATCATCTACACTGGTCGCCGGATCGTTGCCTTGTCTTCGTGGGTTCACGTCACCTTGAAGGCGAGTATACCACCTCAACATGATTTCCAGGTATGGGAGTTCTCTCTCTCATTTTTCTTTTGACATTCCTTGGTTTTTGTTTACCCCCCAAGAAAGCTGCGTGGGTGTGGTTTGGACGGAGTTTAGCCATCGCCAATTACGTGTTCTACTCCGTCAATCTGCTGGGATTTTTGATCCCCCTGTTTTTGCCCAGAGCTTTCGAGCGCTACTTCCAGGACAGGGACGAGTACTACAAAGAGAAGGAGCAATCGTCCGCCACTGCTCGGGGGCCCGAGAAGAAGTCGCAGTAGACAGTATAACCTTGGTCGGTGTCTTTTTTTTTCTTATTTCTCTTCTTGGTTGTAAACTAGAACATCTTACTGATGTTCTCACTAATTGTCATCGCTACATCTCATCGCTAAATTTTTGCTGGACAAAAGCAAATTTGTGTATAATGTTTTGTTGCATAGAAGATTTGGCCTTGGTACAATGTTTCCAATAAGTTTGTACTCAATAATATAACGTTGCTTAACCAGTAAAAGGTTACTGGTTATAAATATAACCAGTAATTTATAACTGGCTATAAATAAAGGTATATGTTTCAATGACCTTTCATCTGTTTAAACAAAATGTGGGTGATGCTAGGAAGCAAAATAGGAAAGTTTTATTAATTATTCACACTTGAAAATTTTTATTTTAAAACTTTCAAAAAAATTGGAAAAATAAATTTATATATCAACATCTTTCACTTGCATAAGTTTGTGCCAAGGGTTGGAGAAACCAAAGGATCTCAGCTCTCGTGGAGGTGATGCTGAGACACAGGGTCTTGTGGTCATAGACTATGCATTAGTGAATTTGAATCATATAGCTTACCAAGTTTAAAATATTGATTAGATATATTTTGATAAACAAGTTTATAGTCGATTAACAAAATTTAATGGCATAGGTTTGGATTCGGACAAATTGCGGTATTTTATACATATTTCTATCGCGATATACAAGAGCCATTAAGATTTGGCAAGGTGACCAACTTTCTCTTTTTCGTGACGATGGACGCAATTCAAGTGCTGTCTCAGCTTGGCTTCGTATAGACCTTTACGGGACGTTCTCGAATCTCCCATGTCGCTGAAGCCACTGGAAATCCCGTCCAAAGAACTAGATACTTTCTCTTGTTCGTAATAATCACTCGTTCTACACGTCCCCCAGGAAAAAGGATATTTCCAAAAAAGTAATGCCCTAAAAGATCCGGATGAAACCTGAGCTTCCTCGGCTGCTTGTTTGACGAACTTCTTCAGGTGTTGCCCGATCCATCCAGGCGCCACCCTGGGTTATCAAAAGCCTGCGAGAAAGCGAGAAGCCTTTGGAAGGAGTGCAAAGAACCAAACGTCCTGCATCTCATGAGCGCATCCAGGTTCCCGGTGTTCAAGGTTTGCGGAATCACGCCCCTGATCAACACCAGACGTTCAAGATCAACGACAACATTGCAAGAGGGTGCTCCTCACAATCGCTCTACTGCTCGATCCAGTGTAAGTATCGCTGCAATGCCGATCTCACGCCGAGTCATCCAGTCTAGAGTTCGAGACCGTGATCCTGGAGATCGGGAGCAGCAAAATTTTTATGGAGAATCGAGAAGCCCAAGAGGAGGAGGTCACCAGGTGAATCAGACGACGGAGTAAGAAGCTGACTGGAAGATCGAAAACGAAGCTGTCGGGAGGAGGAGATGGATCCTTCGGCACTGGAGCAGAAGGAGTGAGAGTACTGGACGTGTCAGAAGGATGGAATCGATCAAACAAAAAGTTGTAAAAAGTGTAATCTTCTGTCTACAATTTGGAAATATGCTCACTTGGACCTCACACTCTTGATTTTGTCCTTTTAAAAGATTTCTACAGTAAATTTAATTGTGTGAATTCGTCTACCGTCATTTTTACTGTTAGACGCGGTGAAAGAATCGAGACTTGGACTTTACAACCTAGAAGTTGATCCTCGGACTTCGTAATTATTAATTTAATGTTTATAGTCCTTATGGTCGTCCCACTGTGAAGCATAGAACCTTACTCTGAGTAAGTCATGCAATGATCTCTTGCGATTCTCTTGCAAGTCATGCAATTATCATTAATTTCAATCTTGTTCCCAAATAGATGCTAAAACTATGCTAAGCAGAATTTTCCTTGTTTTTTACCGGGGTTTTATGACGAAACCAGGACTCTTTGCAAGGTCATCTAGTGTCATTTCTTTCCTCGTGCTGCTGCTCCCTCCTGATCTTATTCTTCTCAGCACAGCCTCTACGTCGCCCATCAATGGACGCTCCATGTAACTGTGGCTCGAGCACAGCAATCCCAAGTTGATGGCCTGTTCCACCTCCATCCAGTTATCTTTCGTCAACCCCATTGATCTATCCACGACTGCACCAAACTCATCCGGCCAGCAAGAAGAAACCCAGCCCTGAATCGTGCCACCATGAAACAAGCTGTTCGTGGGTGCCAATCCAGTGATTAGTTCCAGCAAAATCACTCCAAAGCTGTAGACGTCGCCTCTCACGGATGGCTTCGAGGCATAGCCATATTCTGTGGTCACAGATCAAAGTTGCGAAGTTTAGAAAGATTGGAAAGATCGGAAGAACTTAAAGAAAGCACACCTGGTGGGATGTATCCAAGAGTGCCTCGAAGCATGAGCGATACGCTCGCGATCTCCTCACTCGTCTCCAAGAGCTTGGAGATGCCAAAGTCGGCGACATGAGCCTCATAGTCTGCGTCGAGGAGGATGTTGCTAGGCTTGAGATCGCAGTGGACAACCGGAGGATCGCAGCTCTCGTGGAGGTACGCGAGCGCTTGAGCGGTCCCCAGCGCGATGTCGAGACGCATCGCCCAAGTGAGCTTGCAGGGCGTCTTGTGGAGCTGCATTTCCAGGCTTCCATTCGGCATAAAGTCGAGGACGAGCGATCGGTTGCGGCAGTAGCCCAGCGTTTTGACGAGGTTGCGGTGCCGGATGCTCAGGATGATCCGGAGCTCTTTTGTGAACAAATTGGAGCTGATCGAATCCGAGAGCAAATCCTTGAATCTCTTCACGGCTGCGGCGCTTCCATCGAGCAAGGTGGCCTTGTACACGGTTGAGGTTGCCGTGACGCCGAGAATGTTTTGCGCGGCGTATCCATCGGTGGCGTCCCAGAGCTCGGCCACGGAGAACTCTCGCAGTGTTGTGCTGAGTTCCAGCTGATCATCGAGTTCTTGTGCTGCTTCGGAGATGCTTTTGGCTCGAAGAAAGGATGGACGCCAAGAGAAGCAACATATGAAGCTTGCAATCGTGGCAGCGAGTAAAACCGGGGCTCCGATCGCGAGTGCTAGAAGAAGTTTTCTTTTCTTATGATGATCGCGAGATCTCGTCGTCGTCGTGCATGGCTTTGCGATGATTCTCCCGCAGAGCTCTGGATTTCCTTCGAAAGACGCTGCGGAGATATTAGCAAAAGATGGTATTTCACCGGAGAAATTGTTGGAGGAGAGATTTAAGTGCTCGAGCTTTTGCAACTTGGCCAAGAACACGGGAATCTTTCCAGTCAGGCGATTGTTAGATAGATCCAGGCCTGCAAAAGTATCGAGAGTGAGACCGATAGAATCTTTTTTTCTAAAAGATATACCACCTTGAAGGCTACTAAGCTGGCCAAGTTCGTCGGGGATAAGGCCAGAGAGCTCGTTGGAAGAGAGATCAAGAGTGTCGAGTTGAACACACTTGGAAATTCCGCGTGGAATTCCTCCAGAAAGGTTATTCCCGGAGAGATTGATTTTCTCCACCATCGTCATGATTCCAATCTCCTCCGGTATTGTCCCTTGGAGCCGGTTTCCAGCCAGAGAGAATCCAAGAGCCATGCTTGGAAAATTCAAGAGCGATCGAGGAATGGTTCCAGCAAACAAATTCGACGAGAGATCCAGCAAAGTGAGCTTGAAACACGCGTTTAAGCAGTCGGGTATCCCACCACCCAGGGAATTCCTCGAGAGATTCATGTGCTCTAGATTGGAGAGGCCACATAATTCCCTGGGTATGCTCCCGCTCAAGAGATTTCCACTGAGATCCATCTCCACGAGTGATTTGCACGAAGAAATCTCCGCTGGAAGCACTCCTTCCAGCTTGTTTCTCTGGAGGAACAAGCCTTGGAAAGAGCTAGCGTTCAAGCTGCCAATCTCTGGAGGAACTCCACCTGTGAGCTGGTTGTCATGGAGTCTCAAGCTCCGCAAACTCTGGAGCCTTCCAAGATCGTGCGGGATCTCTCCCGAGAAAGAGTTTCGCGAGAAATCCATGTTGATAAGCTTGGAGCAATTCGTGATGCTTCCGGGAATGCCGCCGCGAAAAGCGTTTGCCGCAAACGATACGTAAGTGAGGTTTTGGAGATGGCCCACTGGAAAATCCTCGAGCGATCCCGTGAGCTGGTTTCCCGTGAGCTCCAGCGTGAAGAGGCCGCGAATTCGCGCAATCTCCAGAGGGACCTCGCCGGTAATGTTGTTGTAATAGAGCAAGATCCGCGAGAGCGAGGAGCAATTGGCCAGAGATGGCGGTATCGGTCCCGAGAGGAAATTGTTGTCCAGGCCCAGAGTCTTCAGCGATTGGAGGCGACCGAGCGATGGAGGGATCTCTCCCGTGATGGCGTTGCGGAAGAGGAAGAGGAACTGGAGGCGCGAGCAATTGGCGAGCGATGGAGGGATTCCACCCGAGAAGCTATTGCCGATCAAATTCAGGAGCTGGAGCTCGCCGAGTTCGCCGATAAAGGATGGAATCTCGCCGGTGAGATTGTTCTCCTCCGCCGCGAAGGTGGCGAGGCTGGAGAGATTCGCCATGGAAGCTGGGAGCCCTCCAGTGAGATTGTTATGGCTGAGGTCGAGCTCCTGGAGCCCCGAGCAATTCCCCAGAGATGGAGGGATCGCTCCTCCCAAGCCATTAGAGCTGAGGTCCAGCGTTGCGATCGATGGCGAGCAGAGCTCTAGGCTGGGCGGCAGAGCTCCGCGGAGAAGATTGGCCGAGAGGTTGAGAAAGACCAAACCTCGCAAGCCGCCGCCCAGGAGGGGCGCAATGTTGACGCTCTGATCACCCATCGCCACGCTAGCACCGATTTGGAGACCGCCCAAATCGATCCTGGCGATGGACCTCCCGCTTCTGCCACCGCCATCGCAGGTGATCCCCGTCCAATTGCACACGAGCTGCCGCGAGCCCGCGCTCCAATCCGCGAGAGCGCCGCCGCCGCCACTCGGTACCACGCTGCGCTTGAACTCCAGCAGCGCATCGGCCTCCAGGAACTGCGAACTCGCTCGAGAGAAGAAAAAGATCCACGAAACCACGAGCGCAGGCAAGCCGCCATAGCCGAGAACTTCCATCGAGTGTTCGATGGAAACGGAGGACCCGTCAACGTTCCGTAATAGTCGCGTTTGACTAGAAAGTCTTGCCGCGTCATATTAAATAAATATATAACCCACGTGGCTGGACTTATACACCACGTGGCATATACAACGCGGCCAGGGCTTACGTGGCCAGGGCTTACATGGAGACCTTCGGCAACTCGTAGTCCTGCTTTAAGATCTCTTGGCTCACTGGATCGACCAATATATCGTAGTTCACTGAGGCCTGCGTGCGAAAGAGAATTTCATCACAAAGATCGATCGAGAGGTAGAAGATCTTACCTTGATGGGGGGCCTGAAAAACGAGGCTCCCACATTCCCATAGAACCCTATGCGCAGGTGGATCGGGAGCTCGCGCCGCGACACATCCGCGAGTAGCTGGGCCGAGTTATAGACGATCTCGGCGCCGCGGAGATCGATCGTGCCGCTCACCTCCACGCTCCCTCGCGCCGGGATCTCGCCGCCCTCGAGCTCGCCCTTGCACATCTCGTAGCCGTAGTAGTCGACATAGACCGTCATGCGATCGTAGCGCACGCCGATCACATACCTGTTCCTCACGCGAAGATTCACGCCCAGATTGACGTCCAGGACCACCTCCGGGATCATGGAGTTGTCTGGGAACTTGCTGTTCGTGGAGAACCCTAGCAGCTGGACGCTCTCGACGGTGATCTCCGGGGGCTTGGGCCACAGCAGCCACGCCAATCCGCCTAGAACCAAGAGCCCTAGGACGACCGCGATCGTGATGAAGGCCCAGTCGGGGAATCCGGGGATAACTCGCTGGAGATTTCGCGGAGCGCTCGTCGCGCTCGCGGGGACGAGCAAGGAGATGTGTTGATTGCCGCATTCCTGGCTCAGGATCGTGTTGTTGCGGGGATCCACGACAAGATCGCAAGAGATTGCTACCTGGAATCATCGAAAATCGATAAACCCTAGGCTCTAGAAGAGCAAAGCCCCACCTTGATGGATGGATGGATCGCCAGGATCTCGAGATTTCCATCGAATCCCGCCGCGACGCTCACTGGAATCTTCTCCTTGTTCGCATCCGCGATCAGCCGTATTGCGTTCTTGACGATCTCCAGCCCTTGGAGCGTCGCATTGGCGGTGAGATTGACCGTCCTCCTCGCCGGGACGCTGCCGCCCGCCGAATCGACATGGCCGAGCTCATCGCCATGGTAGTAGATCCTCACCGTGACGCGATCGTAATCCACAGCGAAGAAATTGGGATTCTCCACCTGGATCTCCAGGCGGAGATCCACATCCAGGTGGACGCCGCCGGTGGTGTTGAGATTCAAGCCCTTGAAATCAAGCCCTACGACCTCCAGCTCCGGATCCCGGGGCCACAGAAAGAACACGAGGATCACGAGCGCCAGGAACACGCTAATCAGGGAGCACAGCTTCGCGACAGTCCTTGCCTCGCAAAGCCCTGATTGCCTCTGCGACCTCTCCTCTTCCGGCTGATCCGGGAGCTCGTGATAGCTTGGATCCTCCATAGCCAGCAAGAACACACACGCGCTCGTTTTTCCCGTGGAGCTCTTAAGCTGAAATGCTGTCCGATCGACGCAGTGGAAATGCTGACACGTAGTGCCTGCCAAGTCTACTTCAGTGTCACGTGGCAAGCTGTTCTTGCGCCACGTGGCCATGCGATGGCATGGCGCCAACGCAGAGGGATGAGTACGTACTGCGTATCCGATCTTGCGGGACGAGTATTCAAGAGGCGCGGGAGATCCACGGGAAGATTCTCCCTTTCATCAAGCCCGGGGATTCCTACGTCTTTAACAAGCTCCTGGAGCTCTATGGGCGATGCGGCAGCACAGCTCTCGCGCGAGAGGTCTTCGATGGCATGGCGATCCGGGACTATCACTCGTGGATCTTGATGCTCACGGCCTACTCGCAGAATGGAAACATCGAGGGGACGAAGCGGCTCTTCGATCGGATGCCGCAGAGGACTGTTGTGTCGTGGAATGTTCTTCTCACGGCATTTGCCCAGAATGGGCATTTTGACGATGCGAAGCGCGTCTTTGATTCCATGCCCGAGTGGGATCTCATCTCCTACACGGCAATGCTGGTGGCTTTCTCGCAGAACGGAGACCTTGATGATGCTCGAAAGATCTTTGATGCCATGCCGGAGAGGAATCTCGTCACTTGGAACTCGATCCTCTCGGCGTTCTCCCAGAACGGGCATCCGCAAGAGGCCCAGCGCGCGTTTGATTCCATGCCCGAGCACAGCCAAGTCTCTTGGAACGCCCTCCTTGCGGCATATTCCCAGAATGAGATGCTGGAAAAGGCAAAGGACGTCTTTCACAAAATGCCAGAGCAAAACTTGGTATCCTGGACGGCTATACTCGTGGCATATGCTCAGAAGGGGCATCTGGAAGATTCTAAGAGTCTCTTCGACTCGATGCCCGACCGGAACCTTGTGTCTTGGAACGCGATGCTGTCGGCATATGCCCAGAACCACCGTACGGAAGAGGCTAAGCACACGTTTGACACGATGCCCGAGCGGAGTCTAATCTCGTGGAACGCGATGCTCTCGGCCTATGTACGGAATGGGGATCTGGAAGATGCCAAGAGAATGTTTGACGGGATGCCAGCGCAGGACCTGGTATCGTGGACCACCATGGTGACGGGATATGCCCAAGCAGGGAATATCCGCGAGGCCAAAGCTTTGTTTGACGACATGCCCCAGCAGAGCCTTGTCTCCTGGAACTCGATGCTGACGGCATATGCCCAGGGCGGGCATCTCCGTCACGCCCGCCAGATATTCCAGCAAATGCCCCAGCAGGACGATGTCTCCTGGAACGCGATGCTCGCCGTACAGTCTCGTACGCCCTCCGCCACCGCCGCCGCCCAGCTCTTCGAGAGACTCCCGATGCTCAGCGCCGCCTCGTGGGGCGCGATGATCGCCGCCTACGCTCACAAGGGCCGGTCCTGGAACGCATTTGGGGTCTTCGCTGCAATGGCGCTCACGGATCTGCCGAATGCTGCTTGCTTCGCCTCGATCTTCATCGCTTGCAGCCACATTGGGAAGCTCTCGCTAGCGCGCCGCTGGTTCCTGGCGATGCGATCGGACTACGCCATGGATCCCACCAAGCAGCACTACTGCTGCGTGGTGGATCTCCTCGCGCGCGCCGGCTATCTCGCGGATGCCCTAGACCTAATCGCGCAGATGCCCTTCGTGCCGGACGTGTGGGAGTGGACGAGCGTCCTGGCGGCCGCCAGGAGCTACGGCGATGCCCGGCGCGGCGCCGCCGCGGCGGAGGGGATTTTAAATTTGAATCCCGCGGGTAATGGGGGGGCATATGCGTACGTGATGCTTGCGAACGTCCACAGGTGCCAGGGTCGAATCCTGCCAGCGCAACGCCAGCTATGTGGTGGCGATGGACAAGGCATCGATACTCTCCCATAAGGCGGGTATTTCAGGGATGTGTTCTTGCGTCTTGTTTGGCGCGGGCTAGGGTTTATAGCGACGCCGATCTAGGTTCTTTCGTCGATCGATCGCCGGATCTTGACACGGTATGGTGAGCGATCTACGTCTTGCGGCGCTCGTGCTCCTTGTAATCTTGTTCTTCTGCTACGCGTCGGGACCGGGGATTGGGATCGAGCTCCATTCCGGGGATCCGGAGCCCGATGAGCATTCAATCGCGGAGATTTCGGAAGCGCAGCACCAGATTGTCGAGTCGGACGAACAGCTCCTTGAGATTCCATCCAATCTAATCAATGACATAACTAATGAGAGGGATCTTGCCGAAGAAAAATTTCCAGCTCTGTTCACTGAGGTAGGTTCTCCGGCTTTTTCTTCTCTCGTTTTTTTTTCTTTGTTCGTCTGAGCTGATAGAACTTTCCAGAATTCTAGCAAGGGGGAAGAAGTCACTGCCTTTGATCGCGTGCACCAGAATTCTAGCAAGGGAGAAGAACTGGAGCTTGGCACAGAGCTAGTGGTTTCAGGGGAAGAACGAAAGACGGTGCGTTTTTCTCTCGTTGGTTTGGACGAGTACAAGCGACAGGCGACGATTGAGGCCTCGGCAAACGAGAATCCAGTCGAGGAGAATACCACTGTCCGGCACAAGCTCGAAGCCGAGGGCAAGGAATACAACTTTGCCGCAGCCTCGCACGGTGCGAAAGTTGTGAGCTCAAACAAGGACGGCAAGGGTGGTGGCAACATTCTTGTCAAGGACAACGATAAGTACTTTCGCAACCCATGCAGTGCCGAGGACAAGTTCGTGGTTGTGGAGCTCTCCGAGGAGACTCTGGTGGACACAATCGTCATCGCCAACTACGAGCTCTACTCGTCCAATCCAAGGGAGCTGGAGCTGCTGGGGAGCCTGATGTTTCCAACCGAGGAGTGGAAGCTCTTGGGGAAGTTCGAGGCGGAGAACGTGAGGCAACCTCAAAGGTTTGTGCTGCCGAAGCCGGAGTGGGCGAGGTATCTCAAGCTGAGGATACTGTCTCACTATGGGGCGGAGTTTTACTGCACGCTTAGCGCCGTCGAGGTGTTTGGAGTCGCGATCGAACGCATGCTGGAAGGTTGGATTGGCAGGAAGAGCAATGAAGACTCTGGTGGCGATCCTTCACGAAAGCCGGATGTAGGAGACAAAAGGGACGCATCAACAACGCCTGGTGGTCCTACGAACGCTGGTCCCGCAGGAGGTTCCACCGGTGGTTCCCATGGCTCTTCTACGACGTCGCTTAACAAGTTCCTGATCGAAAAGTTGAAGCAATTGGAAAGGGAACATAGAGTTCTGGAGAAGTACGTTGACGATCTGAGCACTCATCACAGCGCGGTTTTGAAGGAGTACGATCAGGAGCTGTCGAACGTGATGAAGCGACTTAAGAGTATGAATGACGCTTGGAAGAAGCAAGTAAGATTATCATATTATATGTTTCCTTCTCGTGCTCACTTTGCTTTGTTGATTTGTTTGTCTTTGAAGCTACGTGTCGCTGAGGAGATGTTTTCCGAATCCACGGGGGAGCTCAGGTATGGTTTTCTCGCAATCCAGGTCGTTTTCTTATATGGCCTCTCTCTCTTATTTTCCTTTTTGCAGTCTATGTAGGATGCAAGTGGCTCGCATGGCCGATCGAGAGCTCGTTGCGTTCAGTGTGGCGCTCCTGGCAGCGACGCTTCTCATTTTGCCAAAGACCAAATTCCCAATCGTCCTTGCGGTAGCAGGCTCTCTGGTGATGCTCATACTTGCCGTGTGACTGAGGAGGACTGGAACAGCAGAGACAAGCTTTTGTCGATTCGAAGTTTGTAGATCGATCAAATCGTCGTGAGACGTTGGCGATTTTATTTTTCCCAGGTGGCGATGATTTATAGGATTAGTGTAAAGGAGCAAACGAAGAGGGATTACCTTTTTTTCTTGTTATTTAGCGTGAATCATAAGAGATAAAGACATATCCGAAAGTTTTTCAGACATTCTTTTGGTGGTAGTTTGCTAAAGAAGGAAAAGCTTGCTTGCATAGAAAAATTTACATTCAACTTTGTTCTATCATGGCAATTTGCAATCATGGTGCTTTCATTTACTCTTGGATGGATTCTAGCCGTGGGCGCAGCTTGTTTAGCCGCATAGATCGATACCACATGGTTGCTTCGGCGAGTTCGTCCTCCATGTCACCTCTAAATTTGGGTATCTCTTCGTCATGCCAACTTATGGCACGCCACTTTGGAGACGAGTTGAAGAATAGCTTGTAAATCACTCGCCACAATAATCCCCACATACTTTCCACAGATTTCCTTCGATAGGGTTCTTTAGTGCAACACTTTATATAGTCAAAAACAACCTTTTGCAGCCTATAAAGCCTTAATCATGTGAAATACCCTTTCTCTTTCTTTTGGCAAGCTGCTTCCTTTCCAAGGGTTTATAGAGCGATGCTTCTCTCCATCAAGAAGCTATGGTCTCTTGCGATCATGGGCCTCCAACGCTTGGCCGCCGAGCTCCAGCGCCCTGGGAATCTGGTATGGTGCTTGTGTTCTTTGTGATCTTGCTCTTATGCTCTGGGGAATCCTGACTTTGGTACATTTCCATTGCCCTCTGTTTCTTTGATCTGACTCTTGAAAATTTATAGGGAGGGGACCTGGTGCCAAAATTCCAAGTTACTAGCCTTGGCCGAGTATAAACACATGGTGAACATGAATGAATATGAGGGTCCATTTGTCTGGCTTGAAGAACACAACTATGCATACTAGAGAAAAATTAAATTTCATGATTAATGATGAAACAATTGTGAATTTTTCACAATAAATTCGATTATAATTAAATATAGATTTTTAACCATGTGAATTATGAATGTGAGACTACAATGGTTACCTTATTATTTTTAATTGTTGATTTTGTTTTCCCATCTCTATAAGCTAAATCACAACTAACAATAATACTTTCCTTATTAATAATGCTATGATCTCTTCATTACTTAGTGACAGATATATTCATGAAAATGTTAACTTCGTTGATGCTAAGCACCTAGAAAACTTTCTAATTGAATTTTAAAATTTCATTATGCTTTTTAATCTTCCACCACATCATCTTTTGCTTGAAGAAGGTGTTATCCTTATTCTATTAAAGAATACGTATCCATCTACTGAACTATGTAATGGTACATGCCTTATCTTTAAATTTTATATGTGATATCTAGCCATTATGTAATAATGCACTTGTAATGCCTATTCAAGCCATTAAACACTCCTTACTACCAATTCTGAACTGTGAAATTGTGTTGGGCTAACTCAAAGGTCTACAAGCTTTCATCCTTCAATTTACACTTATGCATTTGAACATATAAATTCCATTTAATATATCTAGAAGATAATTTCCAATTTGTTTGGGCTATTGCCTTATAATTTCCAAATGTCCATTTGACTGAGTCTAAATATACTTGCCATATCTAGTTTTCATATATGGACAGCTTCATATGGGTTTATCAAAATGAACATCACCAACTAGACTAGGCATTGAAGTATAAAGCACATCACTCTAAAGATGGTTATTGCCTCTAAGTCATTTTATTTTCACCATCAACACAGTAGTTTTATGCTCTATGTAGATCCTAACTTTTAAAAGGAGGCCTTCTAATAAAATATTGCCTCTACTTGCAAATTCTTGAAATAGAGGTGAAATATTTAATCCTGGCTATAAGATAGAAGATATGAGAAATCCTTTATAGACTATCTTACACATTGATAAAAATAGTTGAGCCAAAAGATGTTAAGTGGTTTTTAAATTCTCTCATCATTGAAAGTTGTTCTTTCCATAACACTTTAGACCACAAAATGGAGTTCCTGAGGTCTAGTGTTGATTGAAGATTCTTGAATTAGGCATGATGATCTATATAACAGGATTGATATTTACAATTACTTTCTTAATATTTCTTTCAATTCAGTTAAAGAAAAACACAATAACTATTTATATCCCAAATTTAGAATAAAAGTTGCTAATTGCTTGGGGTGAGAGAAAAAAAGTGTTCTGATGCATTTGAGTTGTTAAGAAGTAGATAAATACATTTATTAGATGATGTGGTAAAATAAAAAATATAGGGCCAACAACTATACTTAACTTTTATTAATTAACTATTGCCTAAGTGGCTTTATATTCAACACTATATGGTTAGAGTTAAGAATTGATCATTTAAGGCTTCATTGTCTCTCAATAGATATTTCCAAGGCAATATATGTTTGAGAATGGCTAGATTCTTTTAGTGCTTAACTTTATCAAGCTGTGAAATATTTCCATTGACTTTGTTCATAAGAGATGTTTTTGCTTATACTTCTTTGACTATGTTATGGCAATCACTAGTGTGGATCAAACACTTAACACCACAAACATCAATTAACAATCCTATAGCTGTGAACAAACTTAAGGTAATTTAACTGGATTTTTTTTATCAACTTCAAAAACAAGTTCATGTGCTAGGTGATATAGATTATGTCTATCATGAGCTTAAATTGCCATAGTTTATAGGGGAGATGCCAAGATGTATTTTTACAGCTTCCAAGTAACTAAGGATAAAAATGTATTTAAACTTGCACCTTTTAAAATTCCTAATGGCCTTGGGATAACATACAAAAGACAATTACACTTTTTCTCATTTATATAAGGAAAATGTTTTTTGGATTATATCTTTTAGCGGTTTCATTATGCATCTTTTATCAATAGCCACTTTATCATTGAAAATCTTCAAAAAAAATTAATTTGTTGTGGCTATCATATTTGCAAAAAGTTCACAATTGAAAAACAAACACAACATATCAATTGGTATCACCATTGCAAGAATAAATAAAGTTATTTCCAAACTTTACATATGGTGGAAATTTATTTTGAAAGCACTAGAGAGGGAACAAGGAGGAGCAAAGGAGGGTACATAAAGGATAACAATAATAACACATATACTATAGCAATTACAAGTATAGCTCTTGTCCTTCCTCTTCCTCTCTTCTTTTAAAAAAGCCTTTTGTGATCTTTAAATTTTGTTTCTCTCAAATGACTAGGATTTTTTTTTCATTTAGAAGTGGAGTTTCACATCTTGGGATTTGTAAAATTTTGACACTTTAGGGATTTTGGATTTCTATGATTTCTCTTCACAACTAACATCTAGGGGATGTTTAGAGTGATCTTTTATAGTGGCACTATATTCTAATTCAAGAATTATAAAATTCAAACAACCCTATATCACCATATGGTTAGGTGAGCAAATCCTCACTTTCAACGCTTTATAAGACACAAATTTCTAAGTCCCAAAGTGGAGTTAAAATTGCGCCATATGGCAATAACTGAAGTAAAAGTCTAATAAGCATAACACATTTAGACAAAAAATTTCAACTTGGAAAGTCAAGAGTAAATGCTTGGCAAATGAGCATAAAATGATTGATAAACGACTTTAGAAAGGGATAAAAGAAGGACAAACACATGGCAAATATCATATATATGAAAGTGTCGGGACTAAGTTCAAGACAAAGTTCAAGACTAAATCCAAGACTGAACCCAAGATTGAGTTTGAGTTCAAGTCTAAAATAGAGTACTAAACCGAGACCAAAACCGAAATTAAGACCAAGACCAAGACTAAGACTAAAACCAAGTCAGAGACTAAATTTGAGACTAAATCCAAGTATAAGAGTGACAACCCAAAGTGATTATCTCCTAGACTTTAGGGGGTTTGATAAGTCTTTGTGAGATAGTAAAGGGAGGACTCCAATGGAACCAATAGGGCTAAAAAATGCTAGTGTGACCAAGGAAGGATATACTTATATGGTGGATCATAAGAGTCCAAAGTTAGAATGAATATGAATGGATAAATAGGGTGATTTGGTGAAATGTTTAAAAGTTAGCTTTAGTTCCCTTAAGAGACCAAATGGTCGATGTTCCAAATCTAAGTATAGATGGCATTATTTACATAGATACTTTGCATGATTCATTAGAACCTCGCTTTAGCCACATAATTAAGGCACCCTAGTGGTAGAAGGTGGGGGGAGTATCCATAAAGCTCATATTGAGTTACGGTGTTTTTAAATGTCATTCCAAAGCCTCGGACCATGAAAAGAAAGAAGAGTGATCTTTTTTCTTAGTGACCAAAAATATGATTATGTAGTAAGAAAGTCCCAAATGTTAGTGGGAGTTAATGGATAGGTTTTCGAGCCCT
>NW_003314275.1:2666025-2728609 GCF_000143415.4 Selaginella moellendorffii
TTTATGGGACGAAGAGGGGCCTTGGTGGGGGGATTGAAAGAAGGGGATATTTAGACCAATGGTGTTCCCCTATTTTTTAGAATATCTTTAGGGTGCTAAAAGTGTGATTATAGGATGGATCACTTATGAACAGATGCTCTAGTTTTGGAAAGATGGGATTGTGGTGTAGATGGTCTCAGATTATTAATGAGACAAGGGCGAATGAATACAATTTTAGTGTAACAAACTGATATGTTAGTACCTTTGGGTATTTATAGTGGAACTCAAATACATAGAGCACTTGCACTAAATGCAAAAGTAATATTTCTTTAAGGCCATTTTAAAAGTCTTAGCAAGTACCATAAATTGGGATGAAGACTTATGGAGGTTATTCTTTTAAGTGGTTAAATATATAGTTAAGTGGCTAAAGTTAAATGAAAAATTTAATCACTTACACACTTCCACAAGGTATGGTAGGACTTGGAAACAAATCCTTAGCCCAAATCTCATAAGATCCAGCTCACCCTAACTCATTATTAAGGTTCTTCTTAATGTACAATATTCTATGTTTAATGTTAATTTTTGATTAATTTTGTATGATTGGAAGGACTAAATTTTGGATCTAGTGGTAGTGATTATTGCCACAATTGGGGCTAGTGGTAGATAGAAGTAAATTAATGTTGCATGTGTGAGGGAACCTATTTTTTCTTTAATATTAGTTTTGAAAAAGTTTCGTAATACTTTTTTAGTCCTTATGGCAAGGTTATAACTTTTTAAAAAATGAGTTAGCACATTTATCTTATGTGGGAGGTAGATAGCATACTCTAGCCTCAAGCTAAAGGACATTTACACCTCACTTGAACTTACAAGTCATTAATTACACTAAATGCATATTGAAGTTGGAGTGCTCTAGCAATAAGTGGTTTTAAGTCTTGTAGTGGAGTCACTTTGGAGGCAAATCTCCTTAATATCAACACTAGGTATTTATGTTTATATTTTTACTAATATCACTTTGTAAAAATGTGCTCTTAATGTTGTTGTTAATCACCCTTAAGTTATTAAGATAATGGCCATCCTCAAGATGCTTTCATTTTCTTTTAAAGCTGGCTATATATAATGTATGTGGTTTCACCCTTTGCCCTATAGTGATTTACTATAGGATTAACACAAAAAAAAACTTAAACACTTGGCCACATGTCCAAAAGTAATAAAGTAGAATTTGAATTTCCACTAAATGAAGAGATGGAGCGAAACTCTCAAGTTTAAAGCCAAAGAGCGAAGGAAGCAAATCACAGAATGACTTTTAAGCATACAACCCAAAGAGTGAAAAAGCAGGAGCACCTAGAGCATTTAACATCCCAATGTTATGATCAACAAGTAAAATGAGATTTGGTACAATTTTAGTATATCAGTGGTTTAACACGAGGATATAAATACTTTACCAGCTAACATAGAATGGAATTTGAGTTTAAACCCAAATTGAACACAAAACAAGGATAGATATGCAAGTTAGAGCTAGATTATGCCTCAAGTTAGTCGACCATGGCTAACCTACCTATTATCCCTACTATATATTCAGAATCCCCTCCCCTCTTGAGGAACACACACTTTAGGCTTTCACTTTAGTCCTCAAAGTTAATCCCATGAAAACTTATTAAATATAGATTGGCACAATTTGGACGAGGGAACAACACTATCGTATTCAGAATAATTTTCATATTCTGTAGATATACCTAATTAACAAATCTAGATATTTCCATAAATAGCAAGAGGGCAAACACATGAGGCATAATGTTCAATATTTGGCATATTATTGAATCATGAGAATTTATGTTGAAGTAACCTTTTGTAAAGTTGTAGGTAAGAAAAAGTTCATTAAGTCTTAAAAGTTTATATCCCTAAATTGAAAGTCATTCTTTCTCTAAGATGGAATTTTTTTCATAAATTTTCTTAGATTTTTCCAATAGCTAATCTACTCAAAAACCATTCTATTTTTATAAGCCATTTCAAACTAGTGAAAGGGTTAAAGTTAACTTTAGTTATCTTAGACTTTAGTAGGTAATTTATATGATACAATTTAAAAGGAATATTAACCTTTGGGGATAAAGTAATTGAGCTGGATAAAGTATGAAGTTGGTGTAGAAAAATAGTTATTACACTTTTCTAAAAAGGTGATATTTGTGTTTTTCTTTTGTAGTATTATACTTTGTGGTACGTTGCACTTTGCATTTCATTAAACTCTATAAAAGTAATGAGCTTTCATTAATTTTGACTTAGTCTTGATGGCTTTATACCTTAGTTGAGGATAATAAAGTCCAACTTAATTGTTTGTAGTTGAGATTTTAGTACTTGTATTGTAGCTTTGTCTATTAAAAGGTTGTATATCATATGAGTCCATCTCATAGTCTTCAATTTAGTTTTGGTTAAGTGTTGATCATGCATAACTCACCTCTTCAGATATGCTCAAAATTATTGGCTAAATGCATTAGTGAGCTTATCGCAGTTAAGTTCGATTTGAATAATTATACTTTTCGTACTTGTTTATGTTTTTATATGTTGTACTTGGAATGTTATCTTTCTGTTGGAAAAGTATATGACTTAATGACATGAGTTTAGTATTTAAGTCTTATGAAAGTAAATTGAAGAGTGATTATTAGTTGCTTTCTAACTAATAATTGCTTGTAGACTTCATCAACGGCTACTAACACTTTACTTAATTTGATGATGATTTATTAAGTGATAGGTTTGCTTTACTAAATGGTGTTATGGAGGATGATGTTGTTAGTCTTGCATATGTTAGCATTTTAATTCCACTCCTTTATAGTTGAGTATTGTTAAACAATTGATATTAGATGCTAAATATAGTATTTTTGACCTCGGTTAGCTTGGTTAACTTAGTTGCTATAGAGCTTTGAATGGTGGTTCACTCTTGCTTTCTTTTAGCTTTATTTTGGTGTTAATGACATTGAAATAATGTCTTACTATTGATATTATTAAAATTCATATTAGAGTGAGATAAAATGTCTTTTTCATAAGATTGATATTAGGTTTTATTAGTTTTAATGCAGATAGTGTTGATGATTTGGCTATAGCTGATGCCATTTAAAGGCTCTTACTTCATTATGACTTGCTTAAGCATCTCTTGGAGGCTATGATGGAGGGTGTAGCAAAAAGATATTATTTGGTTACATTAGTTTATGGTGTTGAATTTTATTAAGTCTTGGATTTGATGATTATTGTGTTGGGCATTCATGCATTTGCTAGTTAGTAACTATATTGAAGTTTTATTAGTTTCAATGCAGATAGTATTGATGATTTGGATGAAGGACGTACTCATAGATGCTCAATATATATAATTTCAATTTTAAGGGTAAAAATATACCTTACTCAAGAGCATATTATATTTTAAGTAGTCATTAATTAATAAGAATCTAAACTGTGCTATTTGCTCTGATACCATAGCTTGATGAGAAAGATATTAATGGTTATTTTATCTTCATTTATCTTCCAAGGTTCTAAAGATCCACAATGACACTATATCCAAATCTCATCCTGTAATCATATGCACTACATTATAGCAATATTTAATAGAGAATTTAAAATAATAAAAGACTGTGTATGGTCAATATAGATACAATAGTTTGTACCTAGGTATAATCCCATAGCTCACTACAAATGCAAATTCCACCATTAAAAGATTTCAAGGCCATATTCAGCAAATAGTGTGAGCTTACTTGATGCATGACTATGCATAATGGATAATGCTCTAGAGATCCAATTGCTCCTAAAATTTTTGCTAGACCAAAAGGGCCAAACCAAATCTCTATCCAAGAGGTATATTACAATTTTTGAGCTCTTGCTTCACTCACAATTAAGTTTTGGGCTTAAATGCATTGCCAAGATTCAAGACAACTTGAAGAAAAAGGTCAATCTTTCTTTTTAGTTTCTCTAGCAAGCAATCAAAGAACCTTGCTCCCTAAAGAGATGAGCACTTAGAACTAAATGCATAACATTAGTAAATGTTTTTCATCTCTTGCACTTTCTCTTTTATCCTTAGTGTCACATACTAAACACTATTTCACATTTCTCTTATAAATTTTATGTGATAGTTTTTACAAATATAAACTTGTATAAGGTATAGTTTTATAACTTCATATTTGAAATTTTTAAAAAATACCTTACCTCCATTATCTTCTACAATTATAAGAAATACCAACCATTTTAATCAAATTTCAATATTGACAACTCTTATATGAATCACTTTGATCAACATTTAGAGCCACTTCAAGCTACTTATGATCAAACTGAAATATATGCACATCAAACAATATCCATTTACCACCTCCACCTTCACACACCACATTAGCAAGTCACAGTATTTATTTTCATATTAGTGTCTTATTATCTATTTGTTTTCATTATAATACATCACATTGTACATATGAGAATATTGTTATATGTTGTCAATATGGTCAAGTAATATTACTACAACTATTACCTATGCCAAATACTTTACTTATGTTTAACAAGAAAAATAAGAACTATACTAGCTAATATTATACACTACAATAGCACCCTTGCATTTGCACCAATGTCTATTGATATTGCCACTTTAAGAAGTAATGGTCCTTACTGCTTTAAAATTCATGGACAGATTGACTATAATGTTATATCCTCACATTCTCCTGTAACTCTATAGGCTAAATACATAAGAAGCTACAAATATAAGGCATCAAAACCTATTTTAATAATGATGAGTGAAATTTATTTTTACACCTTAACATACTCCTCTGTTATTTTAATCTATATGCACAAGTTTGTATGAAATAAAACAAGAAGAATGTAGCACTTATAGGCTGTCCTTTACCTGATGTTTATATGTTACTAAGGAATAAAGGAACTAACCATTATTGCTAAAATGCACCAAAAAAATGATATAATTGTTGTATTTGTCAATGAGAATGAAAAACCTAAACATGAAATTTATATATATCCTATGACAAATCTTTTATACATTTAATAATCACACTTATTAACAAGTGTTCTTATTGTCTCATAAAATTTTAACTCAAAAATCTGTTTCTCCATCTGGGGGTGTGAGGCACTGGAAGTGGGGCGGGAGGTAGGTGCAGGAGAAGTGAGGCAGCATCCAGCTAATGAAACCAGTACCTCCAATCAGATCTGATCAATCCAATCCGATCCTTTGGCACTGTCAATTCCATTAGCTGCTGCTGCATGCTGTGTGGGTATTGGAGCCTTGATCAAAATGCTAGAGATCTGCTCCTGACCATGGCATCTTGCCCATGGCACTCTTGCAACGCAGGTGTATGTCCAATTCCAAGTCCTTAGCTGCCACTACATGCTCTGTAGGTATTGGAGCCCCGACCAAAATGCCAGAGATCTGCTTTCCTGGCCATGGCGCTCTTGGAATGTCCATTTGTATGGCCGATTTCCAAGTCCTTAGCTTCCACTTGGAAAGTTAGTGGCCAGATCTCACTGTGATGATCTGCAATTCATTAAAAATAAATAGTTTAGAAGAAAACAGGCATAAAAAACAATGGCTTGCCTGAATAGCTTGATTCCCGTTTGCTTTTGAATCTTGGAGGAGTACACTAAGGTCACTTTGCATCCATTTTCGCAAAGTTCAAAGGTTCTTGAGTTGAACTTTATGTTGAGATGGATAGAGTCTGATGGAGGTAAAAGAAAACATTGTTTCTCCTTTCTGATCTTTTTCTAATGTTTGTGTGTAGGTTACTACTTTGATCCAGTTTCCAGGCCAGATTATGAATGGATATATGATACTCCTCAGATCAAGAAGCATTAAGCTGGACTGCTTTATGGGAAAGAGTTCTTGGAGAAGTTGTTATGATCCATGAACAAGTGAGTGCCTTGCTGCATGGCATCCATTGGATTCTCCTAGCCTAGACATAGAAATGATATAAATCAATCTAAAAACAGGGACAGCACCAAGATATTTGGACACGGTAAGAAAAGTGGCATGGCTAGGACAGTAGATCTTGCATTTTGATTGGGCAGAGCATGGGATGGATGTGGACATTTATAAGCATCTTCTTACATCCAAGAGTAACCGCAAATCTTATCAAAAGAGAGCTCTCAAAGCAATTACCAACCAGGTTTTGTTGTTTTCTCTTCCTCTTTTTAATTTATTTTGTATTTCTAAACAGGTAAGAGGAGATGAGAACTCTCCTCACGGGAATCTAGCATATCAAGAAACTCTAGAAAGCCAGGTAAAAACTTGAGTATCTCAATGATAAATGTTTGCACTTTTTTAGAATCAGCCTTGGCAAGATTTTCAAGAGCCTTAGCATTTATACTAGAAGGTAAGTTGGATCCTCTTTATGTTGGAATATTTCTTTTGCAGAGTGAGCGGCAGTGAGCCAGCAGTGAGCTAGCAGTGAGAAATAGCCAGCAGCAGCCAGGTAGCAGCCAGGTACGAGATGACAATGAGCATAGAGTTGGGGAAAATCGCACCTGTTTTTCTCCTTTCTTATCTTCCGCTTTTCATGGTAGCGTCCTTGTCCGAAATGTTAGAACGCTAGGTTAAAGCTGGTGATCGAAATGCCTGTGCATTTGTAGATTTAGCCACGACTTGAAAGGCTACTTACGTCAAGTAAATTCATCTCATCTCTTTGCTTTTTGTTCGTAGAAACCGGAAGATCTTCCTCGAGCAGTGAGCTTGAAAGTGCCTTGTCCTTATGGAATCAGGTCTTGATTTTAAGGAACTCACACAAACCGAGAATTATCGAAGAAAAACTCTGAGGGTGCTGTGGATGAAGATCAATGTGCTTGACTTGACGCGTCAGGTCAAGCAATACCGCGTACGCGGTATGGTGAGTGATCTACTTCTTGCCCGATGAAGCTTCAATCGTGGAAGCGCAGCACCAAATTGTCGAGTCGGATGAAGATTCCGTCTAATCTAACCAATGCCACTGCCAAAGACAAATTTCCAGCTCTGTTCACTGAGGTACGTTCTCCCGTTTTTTCTTCTCTCATTTTTTTTTCCTTTGTTCGTATGAGCTGATAACACCTTCCAGAATTCTAGCAAGGTAGAAGAAGTCACTGCCTTTGATCCCGTGGAGCTAGTGCTTTCAGGAGAAGAACGAAAAACGGTGCGTGGTCTAGACGAGTAAGCGACAGGCGACGATTGAGGCCTCGGCAAACGAGAGAGGAGAATACCACTGTCCGGCACAAACTCGAAGCCGAGGGCGAAAGGTGGTAAGGTCAAAAAAGGACGGCAACATTCTCGTCAAGGACAACGAACTTTGGCAATGCCGAGGAGAAGTTCGTAGTGGTGGAGCTCTCCGAGAAGACTCTGGTGGACACAATCGACTACGACCTCTACTCGTCCAATGTTGGAGCTGCTGGGAAGCCTGATGTATCCAACCGAGGAGTGGAAAATCTTGGGGAAGTTTGAGGCGAGGCAACCTCAAAGGTTTGTGCTGCGAAAGGCGGAGTAGCGAGGTATCTTAAGCTGAGGATACTGGCACACTATGGGGCGGAGTTTTACTGCACGCTTAGCGCCGTCGAGGTGTTTGGAGTCACGATTGAACGCATGCTGGAAGGTTGGATTGGCAGGAAGAGCAATGTAGACACTGGCGGTGATCCTTCACGAAAGCCGGATGTAGGGGACAAAAGTGACGCATCAACAACGCCTGGTGGTCCTACGAACGCTGGTCCCGCAGGAGGTTCCACCGGTGGTTCCCATGGCTCTTCTACGACGTCGAAGCAATTGCATAGAGTTCTGGAGAAGTACGTTGACGGAACACCCATCACAGCGCGGTTTTGAAGGAGTACGATCAGGAGCTGTCGAACGTGATGAAGCGACTTAAGAGTATGAATGACTCTTGGAAGAAGCAAGTAAGATTATCGTGCTTGTGTCCCTAAGGAGATGTTTTCCAAATCCACGGTATGGTTTTCTAGCAATCCAAGTCGTTTTCTTACATGGCCCCTCTCTGATCGAGAGCTCGTTGCATTCCGTGTGGCGCTCCTGGCAGCGATCCTTCTCATTTTGCTGAAGACAAAATTCCCAATCGTCCTTGGGGTAGCAGGCTCCCTAACAGTAGAGACAAGCTTTTGTCAATTCGACGTTTGTAGATCGATCAAATCGTCGTGAGACGTTGGCGATTTTGTTTTTCCCAGGTGGCGATGATAGGGTGAACCGTGAGACAAAGTGTTGGACAAGATTTTATCGAAATGTTTTTCAGACAAGATTAATCTTTGTTTTTTGACTTTGTCAACTTTAATCACGGTGCTTTCCTTTACTCTAGGATGGATTTTAACCGTGGGAGTAGCTTCTTTAGCCCCACAGATCAATACCACATGATTGCATCAGCGATTTCGTCCTCCATGTCACCTTTAAGTTCGCCCTTCCGCTTATATAGTCAGCCTTCTCTTTTGGCGAGGAATAGGGTTTATAAAGGACTCTAGGGTCTATAAAGCCGGGCAAATCTCGTATGGCGTTTGTGTTCTTTGTGATCTTGCTCTTATGCTCTATGTTCCAACTGGGAATCCCGACTTTGGTACATCTTTCCATTGTTCTGTGTTTCTTTGATCTGACTCAAATTTGCAGGGAGGGGGCCCGGTGCCAAAATTCCAAGTTACTAGCCTTGCCGAGTATAAGCGCATGGTGAACTTGAATGAATATGAGGGTCCATTTGTCCGGCTCGAAGAATACAACTATGCTGCGGCTGCCAACGGTGCTAGAGTCGTGAGCTTCAACAAGGAGGCCCAGGGTGGTGGCAACATTCTCAACAGGATCAAGGACCAGCACTATAGCAGCCCATGCAGTGCCGAAGACAAGTTCGTGGTTGTGGAGCTCTCGAAGGAGATTTATGTGGGCGCAATCATCATCGTGAACTTCGATGAGGATTCATCCTATCCAAGAGATCTGGAGCTTCTAGGAAGTCTGGAGTATCCGACTGAGGAGTGGAAGCTCTTGGGGAGGTTTGAGGCGAAGGATGATATCAGGTCTTTCCAGGCGTTCATACTCCCTAGGACAGATCACTCGGTAAGGTATCTCAAGCTCAGGATACTGTCACACCACCGGGAGGAGTCCATCTGCACGCTTAGCACCATGATGGTGTATGAGCCCTTGATCAAGCGCACCCGTCCCCAGGTCTTTGATGCTCCATTCAAGCCAGAGCCGCCACCATCACCTGAAGGACACATATCTTGTACGTGTCTTGGTGAAGAGATTGAGAAGGTAATTGGCCATCCTCAAGTTTAGATTGGCTAGATTTTGTCATTTGAGTTCTCTTTATTTTTCTCATGTTTGCTCTTGTCTTTGTGCAAGATGTTGGCCAAGGCGGGAAGTTGTAATGATCGGTGTTTTGATCCTTTTGTTGCTTTGATGGCACTTCCTCTTTTTCTTTACCTTTGCTCATTAGCTAAGAAATGTGGCCTAGTTGATGAAAGATTCGTTGCAGGGATCATACTCTCCTCAGGAATGTTTTGTCTAATATTGGTGGTGTCTAAGATTTAATGCTGTGTTTTATCTATTTTGTTAATAAATGAAATTAATTATATATAAACATTCTCTTAAAAAAATATCAACCTATGAGGTCCAAGTGTATGGCTATGATGCCGTATATTAATATTAGCATAGTGGGATTTTGGTAGCCGTCGGATTAATTTCAATCCGGACCACTTGCTCATATATATAATCTAAGGTTTTTGGGTTAATTGAAATGCACATTTTTTGTATTCCTTTTCCATATTCAATCTATTTACATTGTTGGAAATGAGGGGCACTTTTGATTGTCCCTAAGGAGTGCTTGGATTTTTTTCAGATTTTTGGTTTAAATCTAGCTTTTGCATTATCTAAATCTTCTTTTGCTTTTAGCTTTTTTTCATTGCTCTTTCCTTTTTATTCATCTTCATGGCAGAGTAGTAGTCTCCTTCTCCTTTGACTCTGACGTAGCAATTGGTGCAATTGCTTGATACTATGCGATTGCAATTGAATAACCAAACTTAGTTGATGGTAGCATTCACAACATATGATATAGTTCCTCCTACTCTTCGTGCCAATCCTCACATTTAGCTGGAATTCTTTCATGGGAATCCTAGGGATGATGTGTACCATTGTGATTGCCACATATCATTCTTGGGATGGTACTTAACATTTGCATGATTTCCCATTTATCTCCAAGGGACGGTGTTGTAGTGGTACAATGGTTTGAGTGCAGCCATTCGTGGGGATTAGAATGTTCTCTCAGTCATCTTTAAACGCACATTCGGATATGTTGATAATTGTAATAATGCCTTCCAACAATTGTATCGTCTTCATCAAAGACCATTTGAGTCAATGATGTAATTTAATGTTCATTTTCAAAGCTTCTTACCTTGTGCGGAGCTAAATATGTTGGAGCAGATCAAGCTAGAAATGTGGCTAACACTTCATCAAGATCTTGTTAAATTTATGCATGCACTTGCTCCAGCCAACCTTGACAATACTCTTTGCTTGGCATAACATTATGAAATATTGTCTTTTCCACTTCTCCTTGCATGTCCTTCAACTCCACTTCCTGTGGATGATGGTGCTATTCTAATGGAGGTTGATAGTCTTATTCCAATGGAGGTTGATGTTGTTACTACTCGAGTTCAAAGACAAGGGTGAGGACGTGGTTATGGCCATAATGTTCGCTGTTAGGTGTGTGATAAAGTTGGTTATACTTATCGGCATTATCAGCATTTTCCAGATTTGCGACCTCCATTTCCTAGGTGGAAACCTTAGCGTCAACAACATCTTGTTGATGCTACTGCAATGGAAGGGCTAGACACCAAGATGCATCCGGAAAACGAGGAATTGCACAAGTAATAGAAAGACCTTGTGTGAATAAGTTAACGACCTTTTTATATTTCTTTCAGGAGTATTATCAAGGGGTTCATTTGGCACTAATTCATTCAAGGTTTACTTTCCAAGCTTGTTTTTATAACAAAAGGTTTTCTATTATTCTCTTCGTGTTGGTTAATACAGGTTTGAGTTTATCTTCTATTGCTCAACCTGTTACCACACATTGCCGTCTACACTTGTATTGTGTGGTGGAGCCAGTTTTCATTCTTTATGACAACGGTTGTACATATGCATGTGCACAGGATGAGGTGGACCTAGTTATGTGTGTGGGTGATCTCAAGCTTGGGTTGCAGTCATTGCAAATAATGCCAAGTCAAACTTTTGACCTCATCTTTGATATAAATTGGTTGTAGTGCAATCATGCGAAGTGTAACTTTGAGGCTTTTCCCCTTTGTGTCATACTTATATTTCATCTATTCCTTTCACTTTTGTACTTCTTCATCCCTCTGTTTTTACTTTTGCTTAAATTACTTTTGTCTCCCCATTACTTCCTTCTATGTTTCTGTCTTATTCTAGTTTTCCCTTTTTGAATCCCTCCGATAGTCTTTATGTTGCAGCGGTTGACTGGCTTATGAAAGAGTATGCCGATCTCTTTGAATTTGACCTATCTTTTAGGGCCAAGATTGGCACATGTCATCCAATTCCAATAAGAGATGCTCATCCAATCAAAATTCTTGTTCACCGTTGGTCACTCAAAGAGATCAAAATATTACATGCAAACGTTAAGGAGATGTTAGAAAAGGGTGTTATTTAAAAGTTGTGGAGTTCTTAGGCATGTGAACCTCATTTTGTGACGAAATCTGATGGGAGTATTCATTTTTACATCAGCTATTATCCGTTAAACAAAATGATGGTCCCAGATGTATACCCTCTTCCTCACATTTCTGATCTTTTGGATTGTTTAGGGAGAAGTTGTTGGTTCACCAAGATAGATCTTGCTTTTGGGTACTGGTAAGTATCAATAACCAAAGAAGATATTTCTAAGACTGTTTTTTGTACACTATTTAGTTTGTACAAGTTTTTGGTGATGCCATTTGGTTTGAACAATGTTTTAGCAACTTTCCAACGGATGATAGACGAGGTTCTTTGTGATATATCAGAGGTGACTATTGACTTCATTGATGATATCTTGATCTATTCAGAGGGGATATGGGAGGAACATATCTGTGATATTTGTAAAGTGTTGGATTGGCTACAAGATGTTATTTTAAAGCTGAAGTAATCAAAGTGCGTGTTTGGGTTTAAGGACACAACTTATCTTAGGTACCATATTTCTCGTAAAGGTTTGCAAGTTGATCCTGACAAACTTGTGGTTGTTCTAAAGTTCCCTATTTTAAAGTGTGTGAATGATGTGTAGCACTTCCTAGGCAAGGTGTAATATCTTGGTTGTTTTATGGATCATCTTTCTGATCTCACTACACCGTTGCAAACGTTGCTGAAGTCATCAATGTCATTTTTTATTTAGTCTCTGGGTTATGAGCAGGTATTCATATATCTCAAAGAGCTTTTGACGACTCCTCTAGTTTTGGCATATCTTAACTACACTCGACTTTTCATTTTGCGTGTGGATGTTTCTGATATTAGTTTTGGAGGTGTGTTGATGCAAGAAAGTTCGAGTGTGTCTAATCAGTGCCATCCTATTGCGTATATAAACCATACATTACAATTAGTAGAGGTGAACTACTCCACGATAGAAAAAGAATTTTTAGTAGCAGTCTGGGTTTCAAGAAACTTCATGCATATCTACATGGTTCTTAGACGTTACTAAAAGGTGATCATGTTGCCGTTACTTCATTTTTAAAGTGGAAGAACCTAGTTGGTCATACTGCTCGGTGGGATTTGAAGCTTCAGATATATAATTTTGATGTTGTTTATCGCTTGGGGAGTTTTATAGCTGATGCTAATGCCCTTTCTCAAGTTTTTTTTTTTCTTCACTCTCTTATTATGTTTTTGGTGAGCCTATTGTTCCAGCATTTGTGGATTTTCTAGACGAGGACTTTATGCCGTCAGTAGTTGCTATACTTGACATTCAATGTCCACAAGGTGCAGAGCAAGATCTACCTTTTCTTGATGAGATTCATAAAGCTCAAAAGATTGAGCTATAAATTCAAAAGCTTCAAGATAGATTTGAGAATCTTGTATCACTTGCAAATGACTTGCAATTCTGGCATTTATATTCTCAATATCACTTTAAAGACAGCCTTCTTTATTTTGTGGGGATAGATCCTGATGATCATTTATGGCTGGTGGTGCCTTCCGTCTTTATTCCATAATTTCTTTATACCTACCATGATTCTTCTGTGCTAGGTGGGCATATGGGACATCGTCATATGACTAAAAAGCTGCACAAGTCTTTTTATTGGCTAGAGATATGATATGATGTTATTCGATATATTTGGAGTTGTGTTTGGTGTTAAGCTTGTAATACTTCCCTTCGTGCCATAGAAGGACAGTTAGAGTCAATTGCAATTTCCTGTTTGTTTGAGTTAGTGGCATTTTATCTTATGGGACCTTTTCCACAATCTACTGCTGGCAATGAATATGATATTATTGCTTTTGACTATTTGACTTGCTGAATGGAAGTTGAAGCTTTTGCTAGTTCCTTTATAACTATTGTTGAATACTTCCTCCTCAATCAAGTGGTATTTTAGCATTCTTATCTAGAGCAGATTCTTTCAGATAATGGTCCTATATTTAAGCCCAAGGCATTTCATGTTTTGATGTCTCAGTTGGGGATATGCCACACTTTCATGAGTGTTTATCATTTACAGTTAGATGATTTGGTGGAATGGCTCATTCAAACATTCAAAGAAATGATCGCGAAGTACGTGAACTTTCAGCATTCGGATTAGGATGGTTATTTTCTGTCTCTTTTGTATGCATATATCACAGGGGTGTAGAGTTTTATTGATGCTTCACCATATAAACTTTTATATAGTCATGATCCAATATTACCAACAAAGCTGGGTTTACCTTTGCAATTGCCACAAACTGCCCATGCTAGGTTGTGGGATTAGTATTTGATAAGCATTCTTCCACTTGTCTGAACAAAGTTCACTAAACACGTAGACCACATATAAGTGAAACAACAACAATACTAAATGTCGCGAATATGACTTCAGGTATCGAAAGTTACCTGTCGGCCAATCCTTACGGACACTCTTACCTTACTGCCACAATGGCAAGAGGTCGGTATTGCTAGTTCCCTTTATTAACCCCTCTTATTCAAGTGTTAGTAAACTGGACTTTGCATCTGTATTTGGCCAGATGAGCATAAGGAAGGAATTCCTAAATGTCTATTTAACTGAGCATACTTGGCCTGGCTTGTTAGTTCTCTTTTGCTCTGTCTTGCACTGGCTTGGCAAAAACATGAGACTAGTCTCTCAATATCGCTAGATGATAGTTTACCATGTCTACCAAACACCCTCGCTATCACGCCCTTTGTGTTAGTCTCATTTCAGTCCCAAATGCTATTTATGGAAAGTGTCTAGATTTGCTCATTTGGCAAATCTACGGAATGTAGAGGTCAGTCTGAACACAATGGTGTTCGTCCCATGTCCAAATTCGCAATCTAGCGCAATTCCATATTTAGTAAGTTTCGAGCTTGTCCCAGAGACTAACTCTTGGTACTAAGGGAGGCTTGGGGTGAAAGCCCAAAACCTGTGTTCCTCAAGGGAGGGGGGGGGGCTGTGGGGGGTTCCAAATGTATAGTAGGGATACTGAGTAGGTTAGGCATAGTCAACTAACTTGAGGCATAATCTAGCTCCCGCTTGCATGCTTGTCCTTGTTCTGCATCCGGCTTGGGTCTAAGCCCAAGTTCCATTCCATGCTAGCTGGTGGAGTACCTATGTCCTTGCGTTAGGCCACCGGTATGCCGAAATAGCGCTAGGCTCTGTTTGGCTTCGTTTTGCATGCTGGTCCTGACATTGGGATGTTGGTTGCTCTAGGACTATTCCAAGTCGCTCTGGCTCCTATCCTTTCATTCCTTGGGGTATATGCTCGGGAGTTGCTCCGTGGTCTGGTTTCGTCACTCCTTGGCTCCATGTATGGGAGTTTGGCACCATTCCTTTGTTTAGTGGCCCAAGGCCCTGAACCTTGGATTCCGCACTTGTGTCCTTTGGACATGTGGTATATGACACGTGGCATGTGTCACGTGGCATAAAGAGGGTTTAGGTTCCACTTTGTGGTGTTATCCTATGGTAAATCACCATAGGATAAAGGGTCAAAACCACGTGCGCTACATTTGGTATCAGAGGATATGTCTCAGCGAGTACTATACAATGAGATTGGGCAACTAGTTTCATTGCATACACAGAGATGAAAATGATGATCCGAGTGGGTACATGTTTGGGTGCAAAGGCCTCGCAATCGTTCCTTGGGTATGGTTTTTGTTACCTTTTTGTACCCTGATAATGTGAGCTTGCTCTTAAGATGGATTGAGGTGTTCTGTTTGCACGAGTTTTCACTTGGGCGAGTGAGTTAGGCACATTAGCAACTCGAGGCTACACTTTGAGTTGGCAGGATTAATGTTAGCCTATCGGTGGTTCCATGAGTTGTTCCATGTACCATGAGTTAAAGCAAACCTTCCCTGGGTTTGCTATGAGTGGCAAATAGGCTGGTCCGTAGCTATTTAGCACAACACTAGTAGATCCTTCTTAGGCAAAACTATAAGTGGATCAATCAAGACTGTAGGGATTAGTTTATTGATTCAAGTAGTTATTGCTGTGCTCTTTTATAAACTTTTCTTGGATTGGACTGAATGCAGTGCGAAAGAAAGCTTGAGGTGTAGTCAAAGATGAGACCAAAAAGAGAGTCCACAGGGACGAAGGATTAAGCACGTAAATCATCTTCTCTCTTGGAAAGATGATTTGCAACGAGGTGTAACTCATTGCTCGTGTTCACAATATGCAATCAAGAGTCCCTACCTTGATGCATGTTGGAGATGATGGTCTTACAAATGGTGAGTTATGGGATGGATAGCAATGAAGCGCTAAACCATGTTGGAGATGATGGTCTTACAAATAGTGAGTTATAGGATGGATAACGGTGAAGCGCTAAACCATGTTAGAGATGATGGTCTTACAAATGGTGAGTTATGGGATGGATAGCGGTGAAGCGCTAAACCATTCTGTCTAGGCTTATGTAAGCTCCTGAGTTTGGACTTCCTGGGAGGTCACCCAACCTAGTACTATTCACACCCAAGGACGTTTAACCCCAAATATCCCAAGACCCTTAACTGATTGGAAAAGAGGGTGCACTTTTGTTCATGGGCTCTTTCCCTCTATATTTAAACCCCTATGGATCGTCTTTCGAGTTGTTCCCTTTGGTTGCTTACAATCCACCACACTTCCTTGCAAGTTCACACCTTCGTGAACGGAAGCTAAGAGCCGCAGCTCTCCCGAGAGCCTCGCTCTCTTGACACCCTACCCCTCAGGTCGAGCCTAGCGGGAGCAAACTGGACCAGCTACATGTCAATCAACATATGGTGTGATTCCTTTAGCCAACCAACAAAGTCGGACCCGAGACCCCTTTGATACCAAATGTAAGCTCCTGAGTTTAGACTTCCCACCCAACCCAGTACTATTCACACCCAAGAACGCTTAACCCCAAATATCCCAAAACCCTTAACCGATTGAAAAAGGGGGTGCACTCTTGTTCATGGGCCCTTTCCCTCTATATTTGAACCCCTATGGATTGTCTCTCGAGTTGTTCCCTTTGGTTGCTTACAGCTTGCTATTAGAAGACTTAGGTTGCAATACTTAATTCTTTTCCAGAGAACCTTGCTATTACTCCTTGAGTAGCTTGGTGATGGATTAAGTTTTGAGTTTGGTCAAAGAGAGTGGCATGAGCTTATCCATGTTGTGAACAAAAGTTAGTGGTGTTGGGTGTTGTAAATCTCTATCAGTGGAGTGTGGCATTTATATTGCATTTTGTCGAATTGAGTTGACACTTGATACTCACATAAACCTTTGTAGTAGTAACATGGGCATTGCTCATAGTGTTACTTGATTAATGCTCAAGTCATTGTGATTTTTATATCATATCCATGTGATAATGAGTAATGTGTTTACGAAGTTGCTTGGTTAAACAATGATCAACCCCAAAATGGTTGATAGTGAAGCTAGTTTACTTGCACGACGTAGCATTGTAGTAGCTTTGACTTGGTTCTCAATGGTGGTCCATTATGCTAAGCTTGAGTGGTACCTTGTTTCTTGAGAGTTTGCCTATTAGGTGTTGGAAAGGGTTGTAACATGCATTTGCTATAGCTTGTCGGTTGATTCGTTAACACTTAGAGTAAGTTCATTGGATGGAGAAATTGTGTAATTGAGGCATTGACATCGCTAACACTTGTGTTAGTGGAAGTGGTATTGTTATTTCAAGTGATGAGGAATTTTCCTTAGAACTTGATTTTATATGTCATTTTTCTTGTTAATGTTTTGGCTTCACATTGGATCTTGAAAGTGGTTGAAGAAGAGTGTTAGTGTAATGTGGATATCTGAAGATATGGTTTTCGTGATCAAGCCTTGGATGTTCATTTGCATTTTGTGGATGTTGGTGTTAGATATCATAAGTATGGGCAAAAAGATGTTCGAATCTTAAGCATACTATGGATCATAAAAATTGGTGTTGAGGTGAACCTATATGAAGTTGTCGATGGGAGGAAGTTGGTTGAGTCTTGAAAGTTTGTATTCCTAGACTGAGAGTCATTCTTTTTCTAGGATGGAAATTTTCCACAAATTTTCTTATGCTTTTCCAATGGTTAATCTGTTGATCACTTTGTCCAAAAACCATTCCGTTTTCGTAATCCAGTACAAATTAGTGAAGGGGTTGAAGTTAACTCTGGTTAGCTTAGACCTTAGTAAATAGTCTGTATGATGCAACCCGAAAGGGATGCTGACTTTTGGGGTTAAGGCAATTGAGTTGAATAGAGTTTGGAGTTGGTGTAGAAAAGTGGCTGTTGCGCTTTTTTAAAAAGGGTGACCCTTGTGCCTTTCTTTTATAGCATTGTGCTTACTCTATGAGAATAGTGAGCTTTTACTGATCTTGACTTAGTCTTGGCCTTGCACCTTGGCTGAGGATAGTGATGTCCAACTTAGTTGTTTGAGTTTGAGATGTTAGTACCCATACTATAGCTTTGTCTATGAGGAGGTTGTATACCAATATGAGTCCATCTCATAGTCTTCATTTTAGTTTCCACTAAGTGTTGATCATGTATAGCTAGCCTCTTCAAGGCATGCTCAGAGCTATTAACTAGATGTGTTGGTGAGTTTATCACAGTTGAGTTGGATTCGAGTGGTCATTTAGTTCGTGCTTGTCCATGAACCTTTATCTCAGACCTGGGGTATTACATTTATATTGGACAAGTGTATGACTCAATGGCACGAGTGTAGTGTTTGGTTCTTGTGAAGGCAAGTTGAAAAGTGATTATTGGTTGCTTTGCAATTAGTGATTACTAGTAGACTTTGTCGAAGACTTTTAACACTTGCTTCACTCAATGAAGATTTAGCAGTGATGGGCTTGCTTTACCGGATGGTGTTGCAAAGGATCATGTTGTTAGACTTACATGGGTTTTCCATGTTGACATGTCGACTCTACCTTTATCAATATCATTGGTTGCATTTAGTTCGTAGTGTTGGATTTTATTGAGTCTTGGATGTGGTGAATCACCCCTTGGTGATGTATTATCTGTACCTGCATAATGTTGAAGGATTGGTCTTGGATACCAAGTATAGTATCTTCGACTTTAGTTAGCTTGGTTGCTAGAGAGTTTTGAGTGGTGATTCACTCTTGCTTTCTTCTAGCTTTGTTATGGTGTTGATGGTATTGAAGTGATGCTCTATCGTTGACATTATTGATGTTGAGACTCGAGTGAAATGAGGTGTCTTTCTGTAGGATTGATATTGAGTTTCATTAGTCGTGATAAAGATAGTGTTGATGATTTGGTTGTAACTTTATGTTGTTAGCATTCGTGCATTTGCTAGTTAGCAATTGTATTCATGTTCAAATGAATTGAGTGGCAAGTTGAGTTAGTTGTGTTCCAGACCAGATTGCTTAGTCAAGGTTAAGATTTGAGCTTTTCCTTGAAAAGTGATTCACTCATGAACTATGTTAGCTTTACGAGAGGAAAAATTAGTGATTGATATTAGAATGTTCAAATCCTTATTGGATTTGAGTTAGAATATATCGATCATAGATGATTCTCTTGTGCTTATTATGAAATGAGTTACGTTTTGCTATAGATGGATTTATAGAAGATTGTTTAGTGATCACTTGTTGAGCATAGCTCCATTGTGCTTGGCTTTTGGATTGATGCAAATATTTTCTTCATTAGCTTTGCATTATGAAGTTTAGCTTATAAGTATGTTGAAAAGGATATTGTGGGTTATACTATGATTTCTTCTTTAACATTGAAGTTAATTCATGCAAAAACTTGTGATTATTGTTAGACAAGGCTTGGCTATAAGCTTCTTCAAGCTTTTCGTTCTTTGAGTTTTCATGCTCATTGTTTCATTTGTTCAGAGTTGTTGGGGAAAGACATTTTTGGCTCTTTAGCTTTGATGTTGAAGTTAGTGTTTGCATTTGGCAATCATTGGTGATGATTGACTATTATTTTAGATAGTTGATTATCCTTGTCAAGAGTTTTGCTTGATTATTGTTGATATAGATTGAGTTGCTGTTCTTCGGGATGGTAGATTCTTTCGTCAACAATGATTATGCATCTCTTTTTTGATGGGATGATTAGTGATCTTTCATGATAGTTAGTTGTTCTCTTTGATGGCTTATGGCTTTTTGCAATACCACATGTTGTTTGTGGTTTGCTCTGGATTGGTCTCTTGGGTTTGAGACATCAGTAGGATGTTGCTGGCACTTGCTTAGACAAACTCTGGTTCCTTGATATTATTGACCAGGATCTATTCAGATTGATTAGTGTGATGGTTAGCATGAACGAGTGTTTATTGGTTTTACTATATACATTTTGTTCTGTTGATCATTACTTGAGTTAATTCTGATAGATTGGGATGTTATTACCTTCGAGTGATACATTCGCGAGCATCTTGCTTGCCAATCGATGATACTTTGTGTTCTTTGAATTATCTTTTGTAAGTTGTTTGGCATTCTGTCGGCAATCTTTGATAGTTAAGTTTTATCATCAAGTTTTCTTAATGATAGTTTGGCTATTGAATTTTGTTAAATGGTGAATCCTATGTTTCCAAAAACATGATGATCTTGGTGGTTCTTGTACTATACTACTAGTTTATCAGATGATAACTTACTTGGAATACTTTTGTGTTTTAATATAAGATTTAATCACTGATACTTATAACTCTAAGATATCATTGTCTATGACTTTGATATTATCCGATTATTGATCTTTGAGTTTGGGCAAGTATAGACAGACTGACTTCGGCACTTCGTATACATGGTGAAATCTCTAGTCATAGGGTAACTACTGTTGACTAGTCACATAACCCGCCTCTCTGTCGATGTTCCTTATTCCGTTAAAAGGGTGTGACCGTGTAAACAACTCTAACTGCCTGTTTATAGTAGTCTATCTAAACCTTACCGACGGGTTTGGTTTCTTTGCTCAGGAGGGTTGGGGCCTTTGGCTTCTCTCTCTATATCCCTGCGGGTAGGGGCATATCACACTTTTGTAAATTGGGTGACAACCAGAGCAGCAAGGGTGGCTGACTCCATTAGTCATTTCCTTGTTGGCGATAGCCGAAAGGTGTCTGAGCTGGTAGCGCATCCGCGTTAGACAAAGAAGTTGCCTTCTAACTTATTTAAGTTGGTGCATTTCTCACATAGTGTGAATACCGTAAACTTTTTATGGAGTTGTTTCCTTGGCAGTATTCTAGACTCGAGTATGCATCGACGAGGACGTCAATCTTCCCTTGAGGGGGAGAGTGTCACAAATGTGACTTTGGATATCGAAAGTTACCTGTCGGCTAGTCCTTACGGACACTCTTACCTTACTGCCACGATGGTAAGAGGTTGATATTGCTGATTCCCTTTATTAGCGCCTCTTGTTCAAGTGTTAGTAAACTAGACTTTGTATCTGTCCTTGGCCGGATGAGCATAAGAAAAGAATTCCTAAGTGTCTATTTAGCTAAGCATACTTGGCCTGGCTTGTTAGTTCTCTTTTGCTCTGTCTTGCACTGGCTTGGCAAAAACCCTCGCGTGTTGAGACTAGTCCCTCAATATTGCTAGATGATAGTTTACCGTGTCTACCAGACACCCTCGCTATCATGCCCTTTGTGTTAGTCTCATTTCGGTCTCAAATGCTACTTAAGCCAACTGGAAAAGGGGCAATTGCTTAATGAGAGAGCCCTTAATGATGAGGGGAACTAGCACCTCTATTTCCATACTCAATATACCAATCCTTCCATTGTGTAGATTAGCTAATCCATATGAGGCAACTAATTATCCACCCATACCGCAGTCCCACGGTGGATACCTTTGTCTGTGGATATTCCTCTTCTTTCGCTTATGGATATTCCACCCATACCATAATCCCATGGTGGATACCTTCGTCTGTGGATATTCCTCTTATTTCGTCTGTGGATATTCCACACAAGAGGAAGGACGTATGCATGCATATGATTTCAAATTTAGGGGTAGGAATATACCTTTCTCAAAGGTATATTATATTTTTAAGTAGCCACTAATCAATGGGAATCGAACTCGTGCTATTTGTTTTAATACCACATGTAGCGCACCTTATCTCTCTCCCCTTAAGCCAACTGGAAAAGGGGCAATTGCTTGATGAAAGAGCCCTTAATAACGATTTTATCCCCATTTATCCCCCAAGGTTCCAAGGATCCACAGTGATAGTATATTCAAATCTCATCCTATGATCACATGCGCTACACTAAAACTCTTATCATTGTCCACCTGCAGAGTACAAAGTGGATGATTTGGTGTTAGTTTATTTTTCCCATTTTATGGTATGTGGTTTATCTAAGAGGCTCTTTATTCAGTGGAAAAGACTGTATCAGGTGTTGTGGCAAGTTGAACCACAAGTTCATGAAGTTCAACATGATATTCAATACGCCGATCCTCCAAAAATTGTGCACGTGCAGCAGTTGAAACGTGTCATACAAAGGGATCATGAACAACTAATACCACCTACAGATCCGTTAATGCCTCCAAATCCCGACCCATA
This sequence comes from Selaginella moellendorffii, assembly GCF_000143415.4. Classification (NCBI taxonomy): domain Eukaryota; kingdom Viridiplantae; phylum Streptophyta; class Lycopodiopsida; order Selaginellales; family Selaginellaceae; genus Selaginella; species Selaginella moellendorffii. The sequence goes on from NW_003314275.1 coordinate 2,688,042, forward strand.
TACAAGAGAACCTTGATAATCTTCTATTATTCCAAGAGGAAGGGATGATGTGAGGTCTAAGTGTACAGCTAAGATGCTATATACTAATATTAGCGTAGTGAGATTTAGGTAGCCATAAAAATGGTTTTAATTTAGACCACTCACTCTTGTATATAAGCTAGGGTTTATGGGTTAATTGGGATGCATATTTTCTGTATTCCCTTTTCATATTCCATGCACCCACAAACCTATAAATCTATTCAAAATTTAAGAGTAGTTTTAAAAAAATATTTAAGTTTAAAGAAATAATATGTATAGCTATAAATAATTAAAAATATTAATATATATTAAATCTTTTGTAAATTCTCAAACTTGGACCTTGAGTAGTTTAAGTTTATCAAACAATTGGATGTTTTATGGACTGAAAATAATTATTTTAAAAGTTCAATAAATAATTTATTAAGTGATGCTAGCTAAGTCTGAAGCTCTAAACTTGTATTTCATATAAGCATTACCTTTAACCCACTACAAATGTATGAATTTATATTACTTGTTTCCATCTTCTAAAGTGCTCATACTTTTTAAACTCTAGTATAATTATTTGTATTTATCATGGTATTCAACTTGAATACATTTCTCTATGTCTTCATATAAACTTTATTTCCAATGGAAAAGGCAACTCTTCTTTCAATTAATTAAAACTTTATCTATACACCAATATAGACATTTTCAATACCTCTTTAATTTATTTGTGTTTTATTACTCATAAAATCATAAAGCATTGATGGTGTTCAAGATTTTATTCCAACTTTGTATCTATTGTTTAGTAGTGTCCAAAAAAAATTTTAAAATGGCATTTTTAAAAAATAATTATCATCATCAAAGATTATGATTTATATAACAGGATTTTTTAATAAAGAGAGCGAGTAAAATAAGGGAGTTGACAAGAATATTCTGGTATACTAAAGAATATTATATTTAGATTATAGCTACATTAAACAACTATTTAAAAAAATTAGTAATTTAAATATCTAATCTTTCTGGCAATAGTTGCTATTTGATAGAGGTTTTGTGTTACCACCTAATTTAGGGAAGAAATTATTACAATAATATTAAATAATTAGTATTTATACTAATTTTTTAAGATATATATTAATATTAAATTTTTTATTATTATTATAAAGTCCCTTTGAGTGTAATTATAAAAAATGCCCTATATTTTTTTTGTGTAATTTATAGGTAATCGTTTTTTTAATTTCAAATATAATACCAATATCTATTATTTCCACCTGTTCAGACATTATGATGAATCCAAAGTTTAACATTGGATCCATCCTATGCAAAATATGAAAAACTTTAAAATTTTAATGTTTAAAGAATTATATATAATTACAACTCAAAAATTGGCTAATTATGATGTTATAAGGCCTCCCATTTACAATATCACTTTCATAACTGAAAATTATATGTTTGTGATGATGGTATTGCTGCTTGATGTTGATGTTTTACTTTTAACTATATTAATGCCTTTGAGTATATTGTCTTTGCTTCCTTTGACCAAGTATTTATAATTTTCATATATTTGTTATTTTTTGTCTACTAATATGAAATCATGAAAAATTTAAAGAACTTGAATTGTTGTATATTTGTACAGGGCATGGTTGAAAGAAGAATATAACATCTAATCTACAACAAAATCTTGGAGAAACTAAATCCCAAGTTTTAATATGGGTTTAATCAAAGATGTTCTGGAAAAAAAGTTCTATATACTAATGTAAATAAGATTGTGAATAAGCTTGTATAGGTTTAAGTGACCAAACACTATAGATCTATAATTGGTTTGCTTAAGCAAACCTGTAGCAGTATTGAATATACTTAAAATATGCTTGGAGATTTTAGAATGGTTTAACATCTAATAGTTGTTGTTAATTTACATTAAATTTTTCATTTATAATTTATAAACTTTTCTAAACACTTTCTAGTATATTCTAATATTAATCTTGATTTATAAATTATAAATATGTTTATAACTATTGATTATTCAGTGAAAATTAATTAAGAGATAAGTCCCTAGTACTTGTCTCCGTACGATCATCCACGTGTCACTCATCGAGGCGATCCCGTTTGGGTTGTGTATTGTCTCTCATATTTTTTATCTCTTCACCATGGTGTGCTGGCTAAGATCCTTTCGCTTCTTTTCAGGTACCATCTTTGTTTGGGTTTCATTGATGGCTCCATCAACCTTGCATCACACTCTTTCCTTGCAAAGTTTACCGACCTCCTGAGAAAAGCTTTTCTCTCATTGAGCCAGCACGCTGAGTAGTCTCTCCCAGATCTGTGAGTGGAGCCTCTTCTCTGCTAAGTCACCACATGCCTTGAGCGCCACCATGAAAGTCTGAGCGTTTGGCTGCCAGCTTGCTCGTAGCACTCAAGAGCAAAGGTTGTTCTCAGCATATCCTAGGAAACAATGTTTTGCTGCTCCATGCAAAGTCTCAGCGTTTGGAGGCAGGCCAGCTTTTCGTTGCATCTGATAAAAGACATGCATGTCCCATGATGATTGTGTTCCAGGCAACCAACGTCGTGTTTCTTTGTCCTCCTGAACACTTCTGATGCTTGCAACGAATGCATTAGCTTCGTATTCACAATTTGCGAGGTAGACCAACCTATCCTGTTCTTTGTCCCATCCTCGAACAACCTGTGTTGCAAGCTGTAGTGTAGACTTCGACCATACTTTCATGATTCCCGGCTTATGATGCTCTTGACTCTGGAGAAGCTTATCTGGCTGCTATGCCCTGCACTGCTTCTTCCCATCGAAGTTGAGATTTGAGCGCCTGCAAGAACAGACAAAAGTAGTACGTTACCTTTTCTCAAACCTTTCGTCTCAAGCAACTTCTCTGGCCTTTGGAGGTGCATTAACGTCCGCTCCCCCGTCACCTATAGAGGATAGCTCAGTCAAATCGAAACTTGGTAGGTTCTTGCTCTTTTTTCCAGTCCATGTCCCGAGCTAGCTGTGCAATAACTTCCAAGTCTGGTGACTTCCACTAGTCGAACCTTGTATATGATCTCTAGGTGGGATCACCGTCCGTGAGCAAGAGCCTGCTGTCTTCTTGCTCTGCAACTTCATCTCCTTGAAGATTGTTTGTACACAATCTTCCATGACAACGCCTGCACTGTGCTGACTTACGCATCAGTGTTGGGGGCACTTTGAGGAGAATCCCAGAGTGCCATTGCTGTGCGTCTTCTCTGGGTTTTGGTTGCGATCTTGGTGCTGCTCGCGTGCTTTTTGCTCATGCGATGGATGTTATCTCGAAGGAAACAGCGCAGTAATGCGATCTTTCAGGATCCCGGGTGGATCGAAGTGTGGTGGACGATTCTCCGACTGAGAAGAAACAGCTGGAAGCTCACACTCGTGGTTAGCTGGAGCAGCGACCACAGCGTCCTCCGAACCACTATAACTACTGTGCGGCCACTGCTGCATCGTGACCATTGCGACGATGGTGGTTGTGGCGTCCTCCATGGTGGTGACCATGGTGATGGTGGTGAACAACCTGCTGCTGCTGGAGCTGGATCGTGGTGGCGAGCATGATCAAGGATAGAAAGCGCTGGAGCTAGATGAGCAGGGTGGCCACGAGCAGGGTGAACGAAAGCAGCTGGCGCTGGGGCTTAAACTAGAGCGTCACCTTGAAGAACTGGAGCTAAAGCTGGTGCTGGCTCGTGGCCTCCTCGAGGATGGTGTCCATAGTGGTGTGTTTGATGGGCTGGAGCTAGAGCAGCTTGCGGGTGTGAAGCTTGGTGATGGCAGCCATGCTAGGGCGCTGGAGCTCGGCGGGCAAGCGTTGGGGCGGGGTGAGTCCGAGAGACTATAGCTTACCTCCTTTTTGTTCTTTATACTCCCACACTGTTCTTGCCGAGGAAAATCCTACTTTTAGCTTTGTGAAAAGAACACGAATAGACTCGAGAGTTCTGGATTGTTGGACTTACAGTGCCATTGGGCCAAAGAGCCCAAACCTAGATGTGAACAACAATTTAATCTCACAATCACGAAATGCTCTAGGTACGATAGATGAGAAAATATCTTTAATTTGATGGCAACTCCTTTCCAGGCTCAATCCTAATGTACTTGCAGCGACAGTACTTTGGATAACAAAACTTTATTTTCTCGTTTTTCAAACTTAAAAATTTAGCACTCATTGAATGGGAGTCATGAAGATACAAGCCATCAACGTGCACAAACTACTTCCTTTTGCAAAAGTGGGAAAAAGAAACACAAGATAAATATTGCTGCTTTGAGCAACATAGCTCCATATTTAGCTCCTCCAGAGGTCAACACCAGTAAATTCGGTCAAAACGCATGGAATGATCCAACAATTAGACATATTTGGAGATGCCGGTAAAAAATGCAAAGCTTTTCTCTTCACCATTCTAGTACTCATCCTGGCATTTCAAGAGCTTTTTAAGAGATGAGGTTTGGAAAGACCAGCAAGCTTTTATAGCCAAGCAGCTGCATGGAAATGGTATGTACATACTCAAGGTCATGAAATTTCATTTTGGCATCCTATGAAGTGCTTCAGGTTTAAGGCCAAGGGATTTGTGGAGCATACCCTCAAAAGAGATATGTGTGGAATCCACAGGATGGGCTGCTTGATGTGTATGAGAGGGAGCTCCTTGCAAAGCTATTCCAGGAGGACTGAAGATCATACCAATTGATTTATATTGTGTTGGTTTTACCAATTGCTTTACTCATCCTCTTGAATAACATTGCAAAGCAAAATACTTGTTCTGTGAATATTATTACTATATTATGTATTATTATTATAATTATTAGTAACACTAGTACTTGCCCAGAAGCTGCATGGTTAGCAAGGGTAAATTTAATGCTAAAATTGATGCAATGCATCATACTAATCATTGTGCTATATGATATTTAATATGCATTTGTTCTTCTTTTCTTGCTGGATAACAAAGGAAAAACTCTTGGTGAGATTTTTTTTTCTTCCACAAAAAAGAAGCATGATATCTATTCCCAATTGGAGAAAATTATCTCAAGCACCCAAGCAATGCTATGTGATCAAGCACATGCATTCTTTATTGTAGTGTCTAATATTAATTCTGAATTAGAGTTTGTTTTGTTTGTAAAGCGTAACTGGAGTATTTGGCAAAGGGTAATACGGGTAGCAATATCACTTGACCATGCTGACCACACATAGCAAAGCTCTCATTTTTAAAATGTGATGCATTAGAAAAAGATGATAAGAAAACAATTTCAAATTTTGAAATTTGTGAATCTTTGTACATAGTGTGATTTGCTAATGTGGTATGTAAAGGTGGAGATGGTGTAGTGGATATTGCTTGATGTGTATATAATTCATTTTGATCTAAAGTAATTTGAAGTGGCTCAGGGTGTTTATCAGAATTATTAGTATTTAAATTCTTATCAAAATGATTGGTATTTCTTATAGCTCTAAGAAGATGATGAAAGCAAGACATAATTTGAAAATGTCGAGTACAAAGTTTAAACACTATAGCTTATACAAGTTCATGTTTGTAAAGAAACTTGAATTTGTAAGAGAAATATAAAAGTTTAATATGTGATGGAGGCTAAGGATATAAACAAATACAAACCTACTGCACACTTGGTTTTATGTGCTCATTTAGGGTTTTTCAACTGCTTGTTAAAAAAGGGTGTGCCACAAACTAAGAAGAAAGATTAAGCTTGCTCACATTTGATGAAATCTAAGGGTTCAAACACTATTCATGAATCAAAGCTCAAGGTATGTTGGGCTTTCTTCTTAAAATTTCTGGAACTTACAGATGATTGTCATGAATCCAAAGATGTTTTGGCATGGAAGTGTTATCTTAAATGTGGTTGATGCCATGACCATGACACCCAAGAAGGAGTTGACATATAGGAAGAAGAAGAGTTTTGGGGAGATTTAAACTTTACCTCCATTTCAAACTTTTTGTTGTCTGATTACATGATAAGTTATGGAGGATCCTGTGGAGATAACCAAGTGGAGCTGGACTCGCTAGAAGTGAAGCTAAAGTTTAGTGGAGAGTTCTATAAGAGACTTTGAGGTTACCAAGTGGATACAATGAATCTTAGATACAGCTATGCAGCAAGCTTATAGACAATATATTGTATAAACAAAAAAAAAACAATGTTGGGACCAACACTCACAACCTAGTTCACAGCTGTTGGCCCAACACCCTGTTTATTTGCCATATCATTTACATGCATTCTTTGTGGTGCCTTTTTCACTTAACAAATGACAAATGCAGTTTAGTCAACACTTTGATGTGATATATGTCATAACACCTTCTTTCACCCCAGGCAATTGGCCACATCCCATTGGTTAAGAGCAAACATTAGTGCAATTATTTATTAAGATGTGGTTAAAGAAATAACCCTTTTATAGTTACCCCCATCGGATGGCTACTATTGGCTGATCCAACAGCCCAGAAAGTTTGGCAACTCCTTATTATTATAGATTCTTCATGGTTGACCAATTAAATTGTATAAACACTAATATTATTTGGTATTTTGGTTTGCTAGTAAACATATTTAACTACATAATTGTATAGCTAAAAGTATTTTAAAATGAGTAACTTTTTTTTCATATAAAATTTCAAAATTGGAAATGTCACCTTCACATTCTTTCAAAGTTTAAGTGCCTCTTATAGTCCTTGAACAAACAAATAGAGATATTGGGCACATTTGATTAATTCAAAGAAACTAATCATTAAAAGTGTACTAGGTGATTTACAAATTTGCCAATAGAGAGAGCCAAGTCAACAAAAGGAGTCATTAAGAATAAATTTTTATAATACTCTGGTACACTAAAGAATATTTTGTTAATGTTTTAGTGGCAATATTTTTATTAAAGAGGCATTTTAAACAAACTAGTAATTTAAATATTATTTAAATCTGAGTGGCAATATTTCCTAATTAATAGAGGTTTTGCCTTATCACCTAATTTACAGAAGAAATTATTATTTTGATATTTAATAATTAGTATTATTAAATGTTTAACTATTATTATAAGATCTGTTTGAGTGTAACTTTAAGAAATGCCCTTTGTTATTTTGTGTATAACTTATAAATAATAATTTATTAATAAATATATCAAATTTAGAAAGAATATCAATATCTAATTCTTCCTCAATGTTATGAACCCCTTGTATTAAGATATTGTAGTGAATTCAAATTTTAACATTTAAATCCATCCCAAAAAGCATAAAATATATAAAATACATATGTTTGTAAGGGATTAAAGACTCACCAAAAATATAACATTGCAAAAAGTATACAGAAGTACAACTTGGGAATCAATTTGTTGTTGTGAGCACCAAGTGTATAGTTATGATGCCGTATATTAATATTAGCGTAATTAGATTTTGGTAACTGTTAGATTAGTTTCATCCAGACCATATATAAATTAGGGTTTTTGGACTAATTGATATGCACATTTTCTGTATTCCCTTTCTATATTCTATACACTCACATTGTGATATTATAAATATTTTTATTTACAGTATCAATTCCATAAATGAGAATTATATACTTGTAATGATGGTATTGCTGTTTGATGTTAAGACTTTTAACTTCCATCTTCATTTATAATACCTTTAAGTATGTTCTCTTTGCTTCCTTTCACTATGTATTTGTAATCCATACATTCATTAATTCTTGTTTTTAAAACTTGAGAAAAGTGTGAAGGTTGAGATTGTGGTTGTAGCATATGTGGTTTTTACCTTTTACCTTATGGTGGTTTATTATAGAATAATCATAGAGCAGAATATTAACCATTCACATGTTACATACCATATGTCTAAAGGTAGTGAAATGGAACTTGAGTTTTGGCACATTAGGCCACTGAACTAAAGGATAAAGCTAAACTCCCAAGCGTGTAATTAAGGAGCAAAAAAACTAAAGCACAGAGCAACTCTTGAACATTCAACTTAAAAAATAAAAAAGACATGAGCACAAAACGACATAAAAACAATGGAAGACAATGAAATTTCACTTGGAACTATGGAGGAAACTAACAAATAGAGAGTTTGAAATGGAAGACACCAAAGAGCTTGATAAAAACATAAGTGATATTTTGCAAGAGAAGCCAAAGACTAGTAACAAGATAATTATAAAAGTACTATCAACATTTAATTGTAGTTTATAGTGGTGCTTGTCACTTGGTGTTCCTCTTTTTAAATGGTAACTCCACATTTTATTTCTATTGTAGTGTTTGATGCTCGGCATCAGAGATAAAGTTTGTGAGTGAATTCAAGGGTTTAGGTTTCTATTTAATTGGCTTTAGATTTTGCTCCCTTTCAATTGAGGAGTCTTTCCAAAAACTGTCACATTGCTATAAGAACAATGATTGGTGTAGCAAGTACTTTGGAGTTCCTTCTCTTTTCTATCTGTAAACTTCTTTTTATTTGTTTCTATCAATAGATGTTGCTCTTGGTGTCTTGTGTAAGTTATCAAGTAATGAATGCAGGTTAAAGTCTCTCAAAAGGCATAGAAAATTGTGCACAAGAACGAACACTTCTACACTGGTGTCGTGAATGTGACTTCGGGTATCGAAAGTTACCTGTCAACTAGTCCTTACGGACAATCTTACCTTACTACCACGATGGCAGGAGGTTGGCATTGCTGGACCCTTTATCAGCCCCTCTTGTTCAAGTGTTAGTAAACTAGACTTTGCATCTGTACTTGGCCGGATGAGCATAAGGACGGAATTCCTATGTGTCTATTTAGCCAAGCATACTTGACCTGGCTTTTTAATTCTCTTTTGCTCTGTCTTGCACTGACTTGACAAGAACTCTTGCGTATTGAGATTGGTCCCTCAATATCGCTACATGATAGCTTACTGTGTCTGCCAAACACCCTTGCTATTATGCTCTTTGTGTTAGTCTCATTTCGGTCCCAAATGCTATTTATGGAAAGTGTCCAAATTTGCTCATTTGGCATATCTATAGAATCTAGAGATCGGTCTGAACATAATGGTGTTCATTCCGTGTCCAAATTCGCAATCTAAGGACATTCCATATTTAGTAAGTTTCGAGCTTGTCCCAGAGACTAACTCCTGATACTAAGGGAGGCTTGGGGTGAAAGCCCAAAGCATGTGTTCCTCAAGAGGGGGGTTATGGGGGGTTCCAAATGTATAGTAGGGATAGTGGGTATGTCGGGCATGGCCGACCAACCTGAGGCATAGTCTAACTCCCGCTTGCATGCCTGTCCTTGTTTTGCGTCTGGCTTGGGTCTAAGCCCAAGTTTCATTCCATGCTAGCTGATGAAATACCCATATCCTTGCGTTAGGCCATCGGTATGCCAAAATAGCACTAGACTCTGTTTGGCTCTGTTTTGCATACTAGTCCTGGCATTGGGATGTTAGTTGCTCTAGGACTGTTCTAAGTCGCTCCAGGCTCCTATCCCTTCGCTCCTTGGGCTTGCCTGTCCTTGTTCTGCGTCTGGCTTGGGTCTAAGCCCAAGTTTCATTCCATGCTAGCTGGTGGAATACCCATATCCTTGCGTTAGGCCACCGGTATGCCAAAATAGCACTAGACTCTGTTTGGCTCTGTTTTGCATGCTAGTCCTGGCATTGGGATGCTGGTTGCTCTAGGACTGTTCTAAGTCGCTCCAGGCTCCTATCCCTTCGTTCCTTAGGCTTTATACTCGGGAGTTGCTCCGTGGTTCGGTTCTATCACTCCTTGACTCCATGCTTGGGAGTTTGGCACCGTTCCTTCGTTCGGTGGCCCCAGGCCCTAAACCTCAGGTTCCTATGGACACATGGCATGGACACACGTGGCACAAAAAGGGTTTAGGTTCCGCTTCGTGGTGTTATCCTATAGTAAATCACCATAGGATAAAGGGTCAAACCACGTGCATGTAAGTTCCTAAATTTGGACTTCCAAGGACGCTTAACTTCAACTATCCCAAGACCCTTAACCGATTGGAAAAGGGGATGCACTCTTGTTCATGGGCCCTTTCCCTCTATATTTGAACCCTAATAGATCGTCTTTCAAGTCGTTCCCTTTGGTTGCTTACAATCCACCACGCTTTCCTGCAAGTTCACGCCCTCATGAATGGAAGCTAAAAGCCGCAGCTCTCCCGAGAGCCCCGCTCTCTTGACACCCTACCCTTCGGGTGGTGTGATTCCCTTAGCCAACCAGTAGAGTTAGTCCCAAACCCAAGGATGCTTAACTTCAACTATACCAAGACCCTTAACCAATTGGAAAAGGGGATGCATTCTTGTTCATGGGCCCTTTCCTTCTATATTTGAACCCCAACAAATTGTCTTTCAAGTCGTTCCCTTTGGTTGCTTACAATCCACCACGCTTTCCTGCAAGTTCATGCCCTCATGAACAGAAGCTAAAAGCCGCAGCTCTCCCGAGAGCCCTGCTCTCTTGACACCCTACCCTTCGGGTGGTGTGATTCCCTTAGCCAACCAACAGAGTTGGTCCCAAACCCAAGGACGCTTAACTTTAACTATCCCAAGACCCTTAACCGATTGGAAAAGGGGATGCACTCTTGTTCATGGGCCCTTTCCCTCTATATTTGAACCCCAACAGATCGTCTTTCAAGTCGTTCCCTTTGGTTGCTTACAATCCACCACGCTTTCCTGCAAGTTCACGCCCTCATGAACAGAAGCTAAAAGCCGCAGCTCTCCCGAGAGCCCCGCTCTCTTGACACCCTACCCTTCAGGTGGTGTGATTCCCTTAGCCAACCAACAGAGTTGGTCCCGAGACCCCTCTAATACCAAATGTAAGCTCCTGAATTTAGACTTCTCGGGAGGTCAGCCCAGTACTATTCAAACCCAAGGACGCTTAACTTCAACTATCCCAAGACCCTTAACCAATTGAAAAAGGGGGTGCACTTTTGTTCATGGGCCCTTTCCCTCTATATTTCAATCCCAACGGATCGTCTTTCGAGTCATTCCCTTTAGTTGCTTACAGTATGCTACAACTGATTAAGTTTTTTTGGTTTGAAAGTGAGTTAATAAATGGTTCTATTTCTCTCACTTTTCTTCTTTTGTGGCCTTCTCTCCACCATCGTGCATGACATTCCTTTTGTAGCCTTCTATATAGTTAACACTTTAACCTTCTCTTTGCTTTTGATGATTGTTCTTTCTTTTGTTTTTGTTCTGCTAATACTTCTTTGGCTCATCATTCTCTATGAAGCCTTCATGAAGATAGCCTTGAAAGTTGTCAATGGTGCTTATAGAACTTTTGTTCAATGGAGTGGCCAAAGGTGAGAGCTCCATGCAGAAAATTGCCTCTTTTACTCTTTCTTCTTGGCTGTGTTCCTGATGACCACTTTTGACATTGGAAAGGTATGCTACTGAACTTTATTTACCAGATCTTTATTTTTCCAGTGATTGCTTATGCAATCTAAGGTACACTGACTGGCTTGATGCTATCAATAAGATAAAAGAAAGAAGGAATTGGGGGACTTGTTGCTAACAGTAATTTCTAGATCAAGGCAGATCAGCAGATATCATTTTTCTATTCTTAGCTCAATTTTTTGCGACAGATATTTATGGAGATCAACTCAGAAATTATTATTATTAACAGGACTTTCGGCAAGAGGACTCGCAAGCAAGGACAGTGGTCCTATGCAACAGTTCCATCCAAGTATAGGTGTAGATGAGATCTCCAGATTGTATTGTGATTCAAGCTCTTTGTCTTTTTTTTCTAGGAAAAGAGCTTGAAACAGAGTTGCATCCTAGTGAATCCTCTGGAAAATGGTATAAGTTACTCTGAAGACAGTGTTTTACATTTATGTAGCCTTTTCAACTGTCAGTTTTGATTTTGTTTCGGATGATGCAAACTTCAAGACGAAACACTGGTTTGTTGACTCACAATGTTCCATGTTGGGGATATGTGCTACATTCTCTAATGACACTCTTTTTGTCACCTTTTCGATATTAATCCTTGTAGGTTAATCTTTGTTTTGCATATAGTTTGTCAGATTTGCTATCTTTGCATGCAATTCTAGCCGTGGCCGTAACTTATGGATATGGTTGCTTCGGCTCTACCCTTCCTTGTGCCAAGTTATGGCGTGCCATTTTGGAGAAGTCATAAACTTTCCACAAAATTCCTTTGATAAGGGTTCTCTATTATATAGTACAACCTTTAGAATCCACTGTGAGAATATACGGGCAAATGGTAGGAACTTTACGCCGATCGCAGCTAGGCACGAATGCTCCGGAGGGACATAGCGAGCACCCTGAAACAAACCAATGAGAATCCTATTGTCCCCAACGCGAAAGCAAAGGGTAGAATACCTTCCTATTGTAGATCGCCAGAAGATTCTTTACACCAGAAGTAAGAGGATTACCAAAAAGCCTGTGAGCGCAAGGCGGACGAGGATTCGTATCTTAGCTACAACCACAAGCATTGCCACCAACGCCACCGTGAGAGAGTAAATCTGGCCCCTGTTTATGCGAGCCACTTCCTTCCTACATAGTCTGCAAAAGGAAAGCAAGTAAAAAGGGCCATGAGAAAATGGCTTAGCTTGAGAGACCTCAGTTCCTTCATGGATTTAGAAAACACGTCGTCCGCAAGACGATGCTGCAAAGAAAAACCAAATTAAGGAAAGGAAATCTAAGAAAAGGTCTGCTTACTTGCTTCTGCACAGTGTCGTTCAGACTCTTAAGCTGCCTCATTATGTTTGTCAGCTCCTCTTGGTACTCATTGACAGCAGCAGTGTTCTGGGAGTTGGAAAACTCCACGTACTCCTCAAAAGTCTTCTGGTCACTTTCCAGTTGTAGTATCTGTTCGATGAGGAACTTGTTCACAGACGTAGTGGAACCACTAGTGGAATCCCCCGGGGAACTGCCAATCAAATCTTCAAGCATGCGCCCAAGCGCGACTCCAAAAACCTCGAAGGTGCTAAGCGTGCAGTAAAACTCCGTCCCATAGTGTGAGAGGATCCTCAGCTGGAGATATCTCGCCCACTCTGGCTTCGACAGAATAAACCTCTGAGGTTGCCCAACGTTCCTCGCCTCGAACTTTCCCAAGAGCCTCCATCCAGATGTAGGATAGCTCAGGCTTCCCAGCAGCTCCAGCTCCCTTGGATTGGACGAGTAGAGCTCGTAGTTGGCGATGACAAATGTTTCCACCAGAATTTCTTCAGCCAGCTCCACCATGACGAACTTCTCCTTGGCGCTGCATGGGTTCCGAAAGTACTTATCGTTGCCCTTGACGAGAATGTTGCCAGCACCCTTGCCTTCCTTGTTTGCCCCTAAAACTTTAGCACCGAGTGAGGCTGCGGCATAGTTGTGTTCGTTGCCCCCAACTTGGCGGTCGCGCTTGTGCCTGTTATCGTCGTCTTGATTCTCACTTGCTGAGACGAGGATATGCGAATGGAGAGGATTGAGTTCCGGACTAGCGAGAGGAACACTTCGTTCTTCCGCTAGCGCTGTGGCACGGTCGGGATCGAAGGGACTGACTTCTTCACCGTTGCTAGAACTCTGGAAATTTTCGCTCAGAGAAACAAGATGGAAGAAAGAAAAGGTACCTCAGCAGTGCGATTGCACGAAATATCGAGGAACTGCTCTTCCAAATCGAGAATCTGGTGATGCGCCTCCAAAATCTCGGGGATTGGAGCTTCATCGACCTCCGGAAGCTCGGAATGGAGCTCCATCCCGATCCCCAGTCCCGAGACGACCAAGAGAAGGAGCACCGCAAGACGTAGATTGCTCACCATGCCGGGTCAAGATGCGCTGATCGATCGACGGAAGAACCTGATCGGCGTCTCTATAAACCCTAGCCCGCGCCAGAGGAAGAACACATCCCTGAAATACCTTAGAGGAGAGCATCGGTGCCTAGTCCATCGCCACCACACCGCTGGCAGGATTCGACCCTGGAAACCATTCCCCGCCAGATTTAAATTGCGAATATTCTTTAGCCGGTACTTTTCCCGTTCTGCGAGAGAATGGAGTGTGACGAGATTCCACTCCGGCATACCTCGTGCACTCCGTTCTGCGAGAAAGTCACCAGCTTTGCCGTGTAGGAGATGAGATCCCACCCAGGCATAGAACCGAAGACGCCCTTTTCATCGTCAAAATGCCCCTTCTGGGCAAATGCCGTAAGAAGGACGTTCCAAGACACAGCATTTCTCTGCGGCATCAGATCAAAGAGGCCTTCGTGCCTTCGATGCTTCCATTCTATCAGATCAAGACCCGCAAGCCATCAAAGACCACTCTATGCTGCTGCATCGGACGGGTGGATCGCTCGCGCATCCTGCAGCTGGATCGCCCATAGCCAGGCCATCATAGATCAATAGAGGAGCGAGGGACCTCGGCTGGAAAACGCACCAGATGAATGACCAAGCCTGGCATCACGAGCTCCACATATCAGACCATTGCTAAGCAGCTCATCCAAAAGCCCTACTCTCTCTCTCTCTCTCTCTCTCGTGCACTATCCGATACGGTGTTAGGGTTTTTACTTTCATGATGCGGTGGTTCTGATCTTCGTAGTCTTGCTCTTCTGGTTCGTTTCAGCACAGGGGATGGGGATTGAGCTCCATTACGGGGATCCGGAGACCAATCTAGCTGAAGCTCTCCGATGAGCTCCACGCTGGGGGATGAAATGCAGGTCGGAGATTTCCGCAGATGCAGAGCTGACTTTGCCGGATCTTGCGCCGAGGTAGGCTTCTATGCTCATGTTTTCTTGTTGTGTAGTCATTGAGCTACGGCCTGTGGATCTTGGCACAGCGGCGAGTGAAATCTCGCACAACGTCGTGGAGGACAAGTATGCCACAGCCTCGCTGGGCGCCAAAGTTATAGGAGCGAACAAGAAAGCCGAGGTGGTATCTACATTCTCGTCAAGGACAAGGATAAGCACTTCCGCAGCCGAAGACAAGTTGGTGGTTGTGGAGTGTTCTTTGGCTGCTGCAATGCCATAGAGCTCTCCGAGGCCGCACATAGCAAATCCACCATAGAGCAATAGCTTCATGGTTTTGGAGAGATCAAGGGCGTCCATACCGTAGCCGGGCATCTGGGTGTACAGGGTGTTCCACGTGACGGGATCTGGAGCGTGCATTTCCCGGAAGGTGGACTCGGATGTGCCCGTTCTGGGCATATGCCTGGAGCCTGACGCACCACATCGCTCCTGTTTGAAGAGATTCTTGGCAAATGCCCCGACCATGCAGCTCCATGCTAGGATGGTCTTCTCCGGCATTGAGTTAGAGATTCTTCAAGATGCCCTGATTGGGCATATTCTTGGAGCAGGAAAGACTACAATAGCGTCCCATGCGGGCATCTGATAAGTTTCCAGCGTTTATACAGGCCTCTATTAGTGTGGTTCACGACACTTTTTATGAAATACTAAACGAGCTTTATCAAGAATGGGCATATGCTCTAATCAAAGCAGTCGCTCAAAATCTGGCATAGAATCAACTAAGCTGTTATCATTCGGTTTCTTCTCTGGGCTTCTTGGATATGCCCAGACTGGGAATATGCCTGGGTCAGAGAATTCGGCCACACCCGCTCTGGGCAATTGCTGTGAGAAGAACATTCCACGACACAACATTCCAGATCAAAGGGCCGCTTCGTGTCCTCGACATTCTGTATGGGCGATCCAGGCCAGCCTCCGATTTCTTGACTCGCTTCACGCAATTCTCGCAGGGGAACTGGAGCTTGAGATGCGCGGGACGATGTACAACGAGAAGAAAACAGAGAGCCAAGTTTGAATGCGTCGATTGCGACTAAGAAGAAATCGAGGCGTTTGATACTGGAATATTAGTGGTTTTTAAAATTTAGGGTTCGTGTCTTTTTCCCTCCATTTTGATGAAGCCCTAGCCCCGGCATTGTAGGGTTTCTTGTTCTATGGCGGGCGATCGTCGTCTTCCGGTGGTTCTGATCTTCGAAATCTTGCTCTTCTGGTTCGTGTCGGGAGCCGGGATCGGGATTGAGCTCCATTACGGGGATCCGGAGACCCATGAAGCGCAGATTTTCGAAGCGCAGCTCTCCGATGAGCTCCAGGCTGGGGAGGAGCGCGATGAAATGCAGGTCGGAGATTTCCGCGGATTCAGAGCTGATTTTGCCGGATCTTGCGCCGAGGTAGGCTTCTGCGCTCATGTTTTCTTATTCTTAAGTCATTGAGTTGCGAAACTTTCCAGCCTGGGGATCTTGGCACAGCGGCGAGTGAAACCTCGGACATCCTCGTGGAGGAAAACTATGCCGCAGCCTCGCTGGGCGCCAAAGTCATAGGAGCGAACAAGGAAGCCGAGGGTGGTGGCTACGTTCTCAACAAGGACAAGGATAAGCACTTCCGCAGCCCATGCAGTGCCGAAGAAAAGTTCGTGGTTGTGGAGCTCTCCGAGGAGACTCTGGTGGTCACCATCGCCATCGCCAACTACGAGCTCCTCTCGTCCAATCCAAGGGAACTGGAGCTCCTGGGAAGTTTGGAGTACCCAACCGAGGAGTGGAAACTCTTGGGGAGGTTCGAGGCGAAGGATGTGAGGATCCCGCAGAGGTTTACGCTGTCAGTACCGGAGTGGGCGAGGTATCTCAAGCTGAGATACTTGTCACACTATGGGACGGAGTTTTACTGCACGCTTAGCACCTTCGAGGTGTTTGGAGATGGCGTTGAGCGCATGATCGAAGGCTGGATGGGCAAGAGACCCATTCTCAACATCAGCTCGTCCAGTGAAGAGAATCAGTCCCAGGCACCATTCCAGAAGGTCTTCCCCAGAGTCCCTCAAGGTGAGAAAGGATTCTCGCAGGTTGTTTTGGTTGGAAAGGTCAGAGAGCTGGCGATGAAGCGGAAGATACTGTTGGATTACATTGACTACGTGAGGATGGTGCTCTTAGAGAACTCTCATCGAGAGATGCCGAAAGTGGTCTCGCGACTCGAGAGTGTGAAGATCGAGGTAAAACTTTTTATTTCTCTTAGTCATTTGCTTCTTTTTCCGTCTTTCTAGGTTCAGGCTGCAAGAGTGTTAGTGGACAACATCACGGTGCTTCAATTTCCGATCAAGTACAGCCATTCATTTTCTTTTACTCTATTAAAAAAAAATTATTTGCAGGCGTTGCGTGAAACAAATCAGAAACATTAGCGATCGGCGTTACTTTGTGGTCACCATGGCGTTCTTAGTAACAGTTTACCTCTTCCTCTCTAGCATGGCTATCCGTCAAGCAATAAAGCTCATGTAAGTATTGTCAAGCTTGGATACCCTGGACCTTTCTCTAACAGGATTCATTCCTGTTTAGGTGGCGGAGAATTTTCGGAAGCACTCGCTATGAACACTTGCTACGGGTAAGTATGAGGCAGAAGAATCTTTACTGAGACAAACTTTTCTACTCGTTCTCCAGATCCCCTGATTTTCTCTCCGGATTCCAACCCTCTTGAGCGCTTGCCCCGCGATCACTTGCGGGCATCTCCTTCATCTCGTCCACCACCTCCAATTCCAGAGGGCGGCGAGGACATCATATGCCTGCCGATAATCCAAAACCATAAGACGCTCTGGAATTTGCTTGGACGCTTACCAAAAGAATCGCCTTTGGAAAGCTCTCTTTCTCGCTGGAAACTCTTGCCGAGTGTTACATAATCTTTGGTGAGAAACAATCTCTTCAAAAAAATTCCCAAAAATTAATGCAAGTGTTAGATGAAAGTAGGCATCCTGAAAGTGACGGAAATCGAGTCTCCTTTACCCGGATCAGCTCCTGGTTACATATCCGCTTCTTCGGGACGATCATGGCTTCTTCCCGCAAGTGTGAGTGTAGAAGTGTCGCAGTAGCGATTCTTCCAGGCTCTCGTCTATAACAAGCAACACTGGAGGGGTGTCACTTTCGAGTCCGCCACTGGATCGTGATCATGAAGTCCTCGACGAGCTCACGAGCTCTGGCCAGTTATGCAAATCGTTGGTGTTGGCAGGGCCTGTCTTCTCCATTGCTGCTGTTGATCTTCTGGCAAAGCATGCATTGCGACTAGAGTCGGGTACTCTCTTCCTGGTGATAGCAGCGCTCCAAAAGCCAAGGTTGTTGCCTCAGGAGCTTCTTCTCGCTCAAGATAAACTTAAGAAGAGTAGAACAAACTTTACATACCACTCGAGATGTAAACATGAGTCAGCTTCATGGAGCCTGCTCGATCCAATGGTGCTTCTCGCTAGCCGTAGGCTAGCGATCATGAAAACCCTATGTGCGATCACTGGATTTGATGAAATGTGTATGTACTATTCCCCAATGCCCCTTAGGGGCTAAAACAACAGCAAGAGTGCATTCTCAGAGAGACTAACAAGACTACGAGCATGGACGCCCGGCGTTGCCCGTGGGCCGTCCACCTCCCAGGTGACTCGATTCGAACCCAGAAGGTGTCCTAAGAGATTTTAGGGTTCTTCCTACTTCAAACATCCGGCGGGAAGACATCAGGCCGAGCTAGGGTTGATGGCGCGCCTTCCGGCGCTGCCGCGCGTGCTCTTCATAATCTTGCTGCTGTCGGTCTGCGACCGGGCTCCATTCTTCGATCACGCAGATTTGCGATGGTAAGCGAGCTCGGCACGAGGAAAGCTCTCCGGACGTAGAGTACCAGATTCTCGAGTCCGATGAGCTCTATTTCGGGGATCTGGAGCGCGATGAAGCCGAGATTTCGGTGGAATTGGATGGCGTCGAGATCTTATCGGCTCGAACCGCTCTATCCGCTGCCGAGGTAGGCTTTCCCATGGTATTTTTTTTCTTATGGTTTCATTTGAGCTGGTTTTGAACTTTCCAGAGCCATGAGGAGCCTATGGAGAATACTACTGCCTGCGAACGACTGAAAAAGGTGACAACTGTTAGCTTGAAGGATTACAAAAGAATGGTGTCGTGGGCAAGCGAAAGTGACAAGTGGAACACCACGATCAAGCACAGGCTCGAGCCCGGGGGTGAGGAGTTCAACTTTGCCGCAGCCTCGCACGGTGCTCAAATAGTGACCTCAAGCAGCGATGGGGGTAATCTTCTCAAGGATAAGTACTTTCGCAGCCCATGCAAGGCCAAGGAGAAGTCTTTTGTCTTGCAGCTTGCAGAAGAAGTCTTGGTGGATACCGTCGTCATCGAAAATCACGAGCTCTACTCGTCCAATCCAAGGGAACTAGAGGTTCTGGGAACCCTCAGGTATCCTACAGAAAGCTGGAGGCTCTTGGGAAATGTCGAAGCACAGAATATTTGTCGACCTCAAAGGTTTGTGCTGCCGAAGCCGGAGTGGGCGAGGTATCTGAAGCTGAGGATACTGTCTCACTATGGGAACGAGTATTACTGCACGTTGAATCATCTGCAAATTTTCGGTTCAGGCCTTGAAGGATTGATTGAAGAAGCTCAACCTTACTGTGAGCAGCAGCAGCAGGTAAGAACGTTTTCGTGTCGACTTTGTGGTTGCTCACAGTCTTTCCATTTCCAGGATGCCACACAAATCCACAAATTGCAGGAAGAGTTAAGGTTAGTCTGTTTTCCATAGCTCATCTATTTGTCTTTTTTGTCTTCTTAAATTCTTCCCTTTTCCAGGCTACTCAAGAGCCAGATGGCTGACGACGTGTTGTATGTTGCTATTGCTGTCCTGGTTGTAGTGTCTGCCGTTCTCGTGTATCCGTGGATGGGTACTATCGTATGTTTGGTGGTGATCCACATAGCTACCTCTTGATTCAAGGCGATAATCCAAACGCTGGCGGTTTATACTGGCTTTTCTCTTTGCCAGGTTTATAATGGGAAAGCCTGGTCGAGCGGATAAGATCTCGACTCCATCCAACTCCGCGGAAATCTCGGCTTCATCGCGCTCCAGATCCCCGAAATAAAGCTCCTCGGACTCGAGAATCTGGTGCAGATTCTCGAGAGCTAAGAAAAAGAAAACGCCCCTAGTACAAAGATCACCCGACCGTGCAGGTCCAGTCTTTTCTGGCATAGAGTCGAAGATGCTTTTGGATTCTTCAAGATGACCGCATTGGGCATATGCTTGGAGGAGCAAAGACTGTACAATAGCATCATACACGGGGATTTGGTCGTAAAGTATTAAGTTTTCAGGGTTTAAAAAGCTTCTATGACTGTAGTCCATGACACCATGTTCTTATAAGGCATTTCGTGAAATAGCAAACGAGCTTGTTCAAGGTACCCGCATTGGGCAAATGCTTCAACTAAAGCAACTACGTCAAACTCTGGCATAGAATTTTGCAAGCATCAATATTTCCAGTAGATGAATATACTTGAAGCATCGTGGTCCAAGAATCAGTCTGGCATCTCATAAAAAAATCGACAAGTCTGTGAGTAGGCTGCCAGCATGGCATTCCACGTCATCGGCATCGACCAACTCAGCATGACGTATGCCCGCATATGGCCGTGAATCTCACGTGAACACACTCACCTCGGGCATCTTGCCGTGGCAGCACTGAGATTCCCAGAGTGGACGAACATTGCCAGGATCGCGTTACATGAAACCATGCAAGAGGACATGTCTTATTTGCTCGGATCTTGAGGACACACACGATTGTGTTCTTCTTCTTGCGATCAAGCAGCATGAAAAGAACCAAAATAAGTATTTTCTTTGAGTGCTCAGGATTCTTTGCTTCTTTTCTTCTTTGTGTGATCGAGCAAGCTGCGCGAGATCATTCAATGACTGTAGCATTACGCTAGAGAATGATGCTACCACTACAAAGAGAATGGAATGCCCCTAGTACAAAGATCCCTTGACCATGCAGGTCCAGTCTTTTCCAGCATAGAGTTGAAGATGCTTCTGGGTTCTTCAAGATGCCACCATTGGGCATATGTCTGAATGAACGAGCCTGTGAGAGGAAGATTCAGACCAGTCTCTCCAATACGGACTCACCTAGAGTTTATCGGGATATCCTTTCAGAGGCGACGTCTGATGACATATCATGGTTGTTGCTTCACCTCAAGCGGCCTCTTGTCAACGGTGTGTGGATTTCGCATCCTTGAAGATAAAGCACCTCTTCAGGGAAACACTTGCCCGCTCAAAGCTGGAAGACTTGGTGATATTTCTACAGTCCACTGGTGAGAATTTCGAACCACTTTGAGCTCATGGTAACTTCTGAGTTTAGAATTAGTCCTTAGGTTCTATAATATATATACACACTCCAAAAGTTCACAGGACAGAATTTCTCCACTTGGATCATAAGAAAACATTTTTACCAATGCTTAAGTCTATACCAAAATATTATCCTCTTTCTTTATCACTCTTTGGACTATTAGCGCATAGTTATGGATTTGGTGCATATGGGCATTTTTTTCCACAATAGCTTGATGATCCAAACTTAACAATTGGTTCATTATCAAAAAATTTACTACATTTACAACAATTAAAGCATGGAGAAAAAGGAATAATTATAAAAGGGCAAAAGTTGCATAATGATTTATTAGTCATTAACTTCAAGACAAAATAGTCCAAATACTTTGAATTTAGCTTCAAATTTAAAAGTGCAAGCACTCTTTCACAAGTCACAACTATTAATGCACCAAATCCTTTATTACAACTTGATAATTGTAGATTGAAAAAAAAATCAATAGTTATTTACATATTTATCCCTACTTGTCTCATATTGTCAAGGAATTTTCAAAACAATAGCTGAACACATGGGTTATGGTTTATGGTTTAAACGTCAATGGTTTATGAGGGTTTATAAAACCTACTATACACCATTTTATATATGTACATAAGTTATTTCAAATAATATTTAAATATAAATAAGGAAACCAGATTATTTTAATTCTAAACTCGCAAGTTACCTGTTGTGAGCTCATGAGCTCAAAGTGGTTCAGGCTTCTGTCTGTGCTCAAAGATGTATTTCCGTAGAGCGCCCAACTCGGGATCAGTGGACCGTAGAAATATCACCATGTCTTCCAGCTTTGTGCGGGCAAGTGTTTCCGTGAAGAGGTGCTCTATCTTCAAGGATGCGAAATCCAGCAAATATCTGGCACCGTCGACAAGAGGCCGCTTGAAATGAAGCAACAACCATGATATGTCATCAGACGTCGCCTCTGAAAGGATAGCCCGGTAAACTTTAGGTAAGTCCGTATTGGAGAGACTGGTCTGAATCTTCCTTTCACAGGCTCCGTCATTCAGATCGCCAACCTCTGCGTCACGAAGTAGACGAGGAATCCCACCGTACCAGTCGTAGTACAAGTCAGCTGCTTTGATGCGTGCATCCAACCGATCTGCCTCATCCAGAAGAGCCACCCGTGGAGACGACTGTTTCGAATACATCTTCCACCGGCGCTCACTCGGCTCGCTCGTCTTCAGCAGTCTATCAGCTTCTTCCCGCATTTCCTTGCTCTCAAGCTTCCACAGGCCTAGCAACGCCTCAAACTCGTCCTTATCCCAAGGGTGGACGAAGAACTTGCTTTTGACCCCTATTGGCTTCGCGCTCTTGATGTTTCTACGACCCGGGGATGGCGCTACCAATATCCTTTTGCCCAGAGGATCTCCACTCTCAATTTTCTGGTCGATGAGGTGAACCACACATCGCTGCAATCGACTCAAGGGGTACTCCGTCTTCTCATGGATGGATACCTGGCCTTCGGACGTGAATTCCCAGATAAAGTCCGCGGACTGGTAGACGACGACGAAGCTGGTGTTCTCAATGGTCATCTCAATTCCGAACCGGATGAGGAAGTACCAGAGGAATGCCGACTTTCCAACGCCAGGATTCCCGTTGAGGCGTCCTAACCAATCCATAGACACTGCAGCTTCTATGGCCGAGTAGAGATTATCGAAATCCTTGCGCACGTACAGCCTTGTAATGCCTCGAGGTCCTCTCAGGGTTCCATATTCCGCAGGCACACTCAAATCTATGAACTTGCCAGCGGCGTATACTTCTGGCTGTTGGTTCAGCACCCCTCCCCACCACGCGCTAAGCGCCGCCCCGGTTTCGCTCCTAAACTTCCCATCAGTTCGCATACCCATTCGAGCCCTAATTGGATCTAGGTTAGATGTTCTCCTTTTATTTATACGTTTCGCCTTTTTATGGTGTAAAATATTCTGACCTAGATCCATTGGTGGAAGATGCGTTTCCACGGCTGGCTCTTCTGTTGGATGCACGTATCAAAGCAGCTGGCTTGTACTGCGACTGGTACGGTGGGATTCCTCGTCTACTTCGTGAAGCAGAGGTTGGCGATCTGAATGACCGAGCCTGTGAGAGGAATGTTCTGCAATACGGAAGTCTATCGGGCTATCCTTTCCGCGGCGACGTCTGACGACATATCGTGGTTGCTGCTTCACTTCAAGCGGCCTCTTGTCAAGGGTGCCAGATACTTGCTGGATTTTGCATCCTCCAAGATTAAGTATCTCTTCACAGAAACGCTCGTCAGAACAAAACAGGAAGACTTGAGGACACTTGTACAGTCCACTGATCCCGAGCTTGGTGCTCTACGGGGATATGTCATTGAGCAGGAAGTTGTCCGGCTAGTGCTAGACAGCAATTTGGCTGCCGTCACCTTGGTGAGTGTACTGGTTTTATGTTTTCCTCCCTTTCATCACAAGTGTTTTGCAGACTGATAACAAGCACTGTAGTCAGTGCCAAGCGCGCGTCATGGAAGAAGGAGCAAACCGTGGGTTGATTGTTTGTAGACAATGCCGAAAAATCAGGAGTGTGCTCGTTGTCCACTACCTGTTCCTTCCTTGTGGAACTTTGAATCTTTCGAAGGAGAGACAATCCATGAAGGCATAAGCACTGGCGGTCTTAGGCTAAGGTATTACAACGGTGATTTGAAAACTGCGCTCCCGGCTGCAGGTAAGGTGTGAGATTTTCTGCTTACAATATTCGCATTCCTTCCCATTTGCTGCAGGTCGCAATGCTAAAGACTTTGTGTGGAGGCCAATAAATAAAAGCAACGCTGCTTTCGATTTTGCGATCCCCCCTCGAAGAGTTGCCTGTAGAAAACAATACGTACCGCTGCCGGGGATCCATGAGGTCCTTGTTGTACTCGTTGTTCCATGCGTCCAGAGCAGCAACACCTTCCTCCACGGCCTCCCGTGGCACCGGGTGCTCGCTGGCAACTGTGGCTTGGCCAAGAACCCTCAATCACTCATTGATTCATTTTAGGGAGTATATCTTGGCGTTCTACTTAGCTCGAGGCAACTTCGAATGTTTCGGGTACCAGAGCTACCGGGACAAGCATCGGCATGTTTGCAACAAAGCCGTGAAACGTTGCAAATTGCTCGTTTTAAACGTCACACTTACTTTTGAGTGTGTTATAGGAATTATCCAAGTCAAGATTTTGATCGAAACCTACGAGTTGCTTCAGTTAGCACATCCAGTTGCGGGCTCCGTGGATAAATTGATCGACCTTGAGTACGACGAGCAGTATGACCTCCATAAAATGACGGTTCGGGAACTCAAGGATTTGGCGAAGTCTTGGGGTCTTAAAGGCTATTCCTCCCTCAAGAAGGATGCATTGGTCGAGGCATTAAATGCTTGGGAGGAGCCACAAGTGCTTGAAAGCCGAGAGTACGAGAGCAAGTCGTACCAAGAAATGTATGGAGATAGAGTTGTCGTTTGATGAAACCTTATATTTTTCTTCATCTCTCTCTTTGATCATCTCTGCCGTGCACGATCCACCAAACTATAGAAGGTTTAGAAAATGAATCTTAAGAATGTTTGGCTTATCCTTTCAGCCATTGTCTCTGCATTATGCCCAGACTGGGAATATGCCTGGATCACGTAATGCGATCCTGTTCGTCCACTCTGCTGCCGCCAAAGAGTTCTTCGATAAGATGCCCGAGGTGAGCATCTCGTCTTGGAATTCTGTCTGGACTTGGAACGCTGGAGAAATCTGAGCGCATCGTCGCTATGTTCGTTCTCGACGCAGGCACTGATCATGATGTTCCACGAGGTGTTAAAGACATCTACACGGCCACACTTCCCATGCATTTGAACTTGGCATCGCGATCGCGGGTTCTAACGCCGCTGCTCTCTTTTCCTCTAACGAGATCTCTCGCGACACAGCACTCCCGCAGAGCTGGGAGTGGCGTTCCACGAAATCTTCCAGTGACGAACAAGCGATCAAGCGTTGGTTCATACACGATGGGATTTTTACAAAGGATTTTTCTCTCTTTCACTGCCAGCTCCTCGTCTTCGTTCTCGCGGCGACGATCCAACACAAGCAAGCTCCAATGGCGCTGGCGGCGCTGAGAGCCGCGAATCCTCCTCGAAAGCAATGACCCCCATGGCACACCAATTCCCGGCCAGCCTCGCGATCATAGAAGTAGCCCACCACCCTGGACGAGAGAAGATAATGGCCGACTGGATTCCCCACGAAGAGAGCGTTGAACACCACGCCCAGCCTCCTCTCTCCAAACATCTCGCAGGCTATGGCGGCGGTGAGCCCCCAGTTCAGTCCATCGCTCGCCGCTCCCAGCACCGCCGCGAAGATCGTCGCTCCAGGGACCGGGACCGCCGCCAGCGCCGTGCCGATCGAGTTGGAGGCCATCCCCAGCGCCAGAAACGTGGATTTGGGGGTGCCAAATCGCTCCAGGCAGTAGTCCGCGGCCAGGCCGGCGGCGATCCTCGCGAAGCAGCTACTCACGCAGAAGAGCGACACGAAAACGGGGCCTATCTTCTGCGAGTAGCCGAGCGAGATCGCGAGCTGGGTGAGATTGGTGGAGACTGCATTGGCGGCGCCGAATCCAAACACCAGCGCAACGAACAGTAGCCAGAAATCCACGCTGGTGGCGACCTGGGCAAGCGTGTGATCGTCGCCAAGTCTAGGTGGTGGTGATGTTCTTCCTGTCTCGTGATCTTTGGTCGCCCCTGTTTCTAGCAGAGCCTCTGTTCTTCCAGCTGGTTCCTTCTCGTCGTGATCTAGCAGGGCCTCCCTCGCAGATCCTGCTACCTTGCGATCTAGCACTCCCCTTCGCGATATCAGCTGTTCCTCACGATCCAGCAAAGTTGCATTCCAATCTTTGTCTTGGAATCCCGCCACCAACGCGATCACAGCCAGTAGCAGCAGCAAGAGCACGATGATCGAGCAGACAATCACCTGTGTACCACGAGTGAATCGCATGAACACCTCAAGAACACTCACGACCAGGAGCCACGCTGCTAGCGCCACCAGGCATCCAGACATGCCGTACATGACACCGTACGACGCTGGCGGAGACCCCGCCGTACGAGAGATGGGCCTTGCCGCGAGAGCCAATGGAAGCATGAGAGGGATCATCCACGAGAGCATCAACGGGAGCCCATCGCCGCTACCACCGCCGCCACCAATCGCGTAGAACGCCTGGAGGAAGATCGATCCGCCCAACACATGGTAGCCCTTGACCAATCCCAGCACCGCGCCCGTGTCGCGGCCGAAATTCCTGGCGCTCGCCAGCACCACCGGCGTCTGGACCGACGCCTGGGAGATCCCGATCAGGAGCTCGTAGAGACAGAGCTGCCACACCGCGGCGCCATGGATCCGGTGCGTGATGGTGAGCCAGATCATGAGGAGCGCCAAGCTCTGGCCGGCAGCTCCGGCGGCGAGCAGCAGCCATGGCGGGACTAGGGCGTAGAGAAGTCCTGGGATGATCCCGAGCGCGCTGCCGACGCCCGAGAAGGTGACGATCGCCGTCAGGGTCTTTTGATCCAGCGCCATGGCGATCTTCATCGCCTGGGAGTAGCCGCTGAAAGTGTAGATCGAGGAATTCAACGCCATGATCCAGCAGCTGGCCGCCAGCGCGATCCATCGGCTGTTCCTGAGATCCCGGAGCCCATATTCCATCGCAAATAACTCCTATCGATCAACTCATCTGTCACGATCGCTGCTACAATGCTCGCGAGGAAGAAGACGAACAGGCGTGGATCCCGTGGTAGAATCCCTTGTTCCTCCTTGCGAGGGCCGCGAATCCCACACCAGCAATGGCGCAGCAAATCGCCACGGCCAGGAACGATGATCCGAAGCACCGCGATCCCACGCACAGCAATCCCTGCTCGTTCTGGGCATCGTAGATCGATCCCACCAGCAGCACCGAGAGGAGGAGCGCGCCGATCGGGCACGCGAAGGTGATGATGTTGAGAATGGAGCTGAAGCTCGCGAGGCCGAAGAGATCCGAGGCGGTGGCGATGGCGAGGCACCAGAACGCGCCATCCGCGATGCCCGAGAGGATCGCCACGAAGAAGAGAGCGCCGTGGACGGCAATGCTGCCCAGGAGCAAGCTTGCTACCTGGATCGCGGCTGTGAGGATCAAAAACACTGGCCTTGGTGTGCCATAAACCCTAAGAGCGTGCTCCGAGAGAATGCCCGAGCCGAGTCTTCCCACACAGCTGCCGATCGAGAAGAGGGAGACGCAAATGGTGATCGTCCGCGAGGAGTAGCCGAGGGAGTGGCCGAATTGCGAGAGATTGCTGGTCACCACGCTCGTGGAGCCGGTGCCGAGAAGAACTCCGAGGAAGAGCAGCCAGAAATCCAGCGTTGCAATCGCCTCGAGCGTCGTGAATTCGCCCCCAATCTGCCCGTGGATCGCGAATCCTTGCTCTTGGATCACGGAGGATTCTTCGCTGGATTCTAGAATTCTTGGCAGCAAACCTTCGATTTTGGATTCGTGCTCCTCGTTCTTTCGATCGGGCTTGACTAGCACGTAGATCGGCGAGAGGAGTATGAGACACATTCCAAGATTGACGAGCACGATCTGGATCCGGTCGAGCGTGATGACACTCTCGACGATCACGGCCGCGAGCAAGAAGGCTGCGAGGAAGATCAAGCTCGCCGCGAGAAGCATCGACTTCCAAGAAATCGAGGATGGGGCCTGGAAAGGGGCAGGGATTTTGCGAGAGATGGCGAGGATTGGGAGCGCGGAGAGGAGTGGCAGCAGCCACGCGAGCATCAGAGGCATGCATTCTTCGCGGCCATGGCAGACGAGAAGGAAGAACTGGACCAAGATCGAGGCGCTCAATCCGACGAGGCCCTTGAGGTAGCCAAGAACGAACCCTCGCGCGCCGGGGAAGATCCTCACGCCGCTCACGAGCGCGGCCGTCTGGATGTACGTCTGTGCGAATCCGACGAGCAATTGGAAGAGGGAGAGGTGCCAGAGGGAGAAGAGGGAGGGATTCTTGATCGCGAGCCAGATGAGGAAGTAGCCGCAGCTGCTGTGAGCAATTCCCAGGCCGACGATCGCCGGCGGAGGAATGCGATCGTAGAGAAGCGCCGGGCCGATTCCACTGGAGCTTCCCAGGGTATTGAAGAATGCAAGCGTGTCGAGGCTCTTTTGATCGAGCGCGAGCGCGAGTTTGAGCGCCTGGGAGTAGGATCCGAAGAGATAGGAGGAGCCATTGAGAGATTGGAGCCATCCAGTGGCAATGAGACCCAGCCACGCCATTTGGAGCCAAGAACCCTAGTTTTGAAGAACCCTAAAATAATCTCTCGCTCGCCATCGCCATGGCGGCAGTGGAGGATCGTATCGAGGCGGAGATTGTCGCGGAGAATTCTGCGAATGGAGCTGAGGGATTGATTGCCAAGGGTGTGGCGCCTGTGCAGAAGGAATTTCTGGTCTCGGCACAGGTGCGTTCTACCATTTCGGACAAGGACGCCGCCAAGATTTCCAGCGAGAAGAAGTCCAAGCGGAAGATAAGAAAAGAGCGAAAGCAGGTGCGATGTCTTCGTGTTCCTCGTATCTCTGATCGCCATTGTGTTGTGTCTGTGCTCTATCCAGGCTAGAAAGCTCGAGGTGTGCAATGCCGTGGTTAGAGCTGGTGATCCAAATGCCTGTCCATTTGGGGAGAACTGTAGATTTAGCCACGACTTGGAAGGCTACTTGGCACAGGTACGTCAATTGTGATTCGTTTCTTTGTTTCTCATCTCTTTGATTTTTGTTAAGAAACCGGAAGATCTTCCTGGAGTTTGCCCGTCAGTGAGCTTGAATGTGCCTTGTCCTTATGGAGTAAGGTGTCGATTCTACGGAACTCACACAAAACAAGATCTGCCGAAGGAAAACCCCGAGGGTGCGATGGATGGAGACGAGGAAACATCGGGCGCTGGCGAGATCAATGTTCTCCGAAAGGATTTTCAGAAGTCACTCTGGAAGAAACTTGAGAGCTTTCCTAAAGCTGATAGCCAGCTACAAGCGATGGGTCTCAAAGTGAGTCTCTTCGTTTTCTATCTGCCGCGCTCAAAGCTTTTCTTCTTTCTGAACAGAACAAGGTTTATGGACCTAAGAAGGGTGCTACAACGGAAGGAGAAAATGGTGGAGCTGAAACGCATGACGAAAACAATGACGTATCGGATGACGCAGTTCCGCCTTTGAAGAAGCCAAAGCTTGTGGATCCTGTGGATGATGCTAAAGAACAAGGAGATGGCTGCAAGCTAAACAGCAGGGAGAAGAAGAAAATCGACTTGAAAGGCAAGCTTTATCTTGCCCCTCTGACGACAGTCGGGAATCTTCCGTTTCGGAGGCTGTGTAAGAAGCTCGGGGCCGACGTTACCTGTGGAGAGATGGCGATGTGTACAAACCTTCTTCAGGTAATTTTGATGTGTCTTGAACTTGCTAAAACTAAGTTGTTCCAGGGCCACGCATCCGAGTGGGCTCTTTTGAGGCGCCACCCTGTTGAAGACTGTTTTGGCGTCCAGATTTGTGGCTCTTATGCTGATTCTCTGACGAAGACGGTCGAGCTGATCGAAAGAGAATGCACTGTTGACTTCATCGACATAAACCTTGGCTGTCCCATAGATATCGTCGTCAAGAAAGGAGCTGGGTCCTGCCTTCTCACAAAGCCGACCAGGCTGGAGCAGATCGTGAGAGCTACTGCGTCGATCATGGAAAAGCCTTTGACACTCAAGGTAATCTTTTTTCGGTTTGTCTTTCCGCCTTTGAGCGTTGATCGCTTTCCATTCTCGCAGATGCGTACAGGCTATTTCGAGGGAAAAAATTGTGCTCACTCGATGATCTCTGAGTTGAGCAACTGGGGAGTCTCGGCAGTCACGGTTCACGGGAGAACTCGACAGCAGCGTTACAGCAAGCTCGCGGACTGGGTGTATATCTACGACTGTGCAAAGCGTGCCCCTGATGACTTGCAAGTTCTCGGCAATGGCGACATTTTCTCGTATAGCGACTGGAACGAGCACATGTTACCCGACCTAAACCTCTCGTCGTGTATGCTTGCGAGAGGAGCGCTCATCAAGGTACGCAAACTGATCAAGTAAGCGTCTTCGAATTTCGAATTTTTTTTGCATTGCAGCCGTGGCTTTTGACGGAGATCAAGGAACAAAGGCACTGGGATATCAGTTCCAACGAAAGGCTCGATCTGTTGCGTGATTATACGCAATTTGGATTGGAACACTGGGGCTCTGACTCCAAAGGTATGTGTTCTTGGTTTCATTAGCTACAGCGAAGTTAAACGTGTTCTTCAGGCGTGGAAACGACTCGAAAGTTTCTTTTGGAGTGGCTGAGCTACTTACACAGATACATACCGGTGGGACTCCTGGAAGTTATCCCACAAAGGCTAAACTGGCGACCTCCGCGCTACGTTGGTCGAAACGATCTCGAGACGCTCATGGCATCGGACAGTGCTGCAGACTGGGTACGCAAAGCTCATACTTGATCTCTTTTCTTCGCAAAACTCATATTTGCTTTGACCGATCTCTTTTCTTTCTTTCGCAGGTCCGCATTAGCGAGATGCTCCTTGGTCCCGCTCCAGAGGGATTTGTCTTCACTCCCAAGCACAAGTCGAGTGCTTACGACAAGGCCGAGAATGGTTAAGCCGATCTCGCTGAATTTTTTTTGACGGGACAAAAAGATACCTTTTTGTTCTTGCGAGCTAGGAGGAACTTCAAACTGCTAGGAAACTTTTTCGTTCTTTCTTGCGAAGAGCTAGGAGGAACTTAAGAGGTAACACTTCCGTTTAGAACGCTTGCAATACACAAAAACAAAAGGGGTGAATTCTCCTTCCTTGCATCGATGAATCAGTCCTCCTCGTCGGCCGCGTTCTCGGCGATGTTGAAGTATCGGAGCTCGTAGACGCTGCGGTCAGTGTTGGACGCGATCACTCGCAGCCAATCCCTCACGTTGTGCTTCTTGAGGTATTTCTTGGTCAAGTATTTCAAGTACCTGGCACAAAACCCATTGAGATCTTCGTAGCAGAGAAAAAGAGAGAATTTGATCACCTCTTGGAGAATGCGTTCTCGGATGTGACGCTGATCTTGTTGCGCTCCCTGGTGATGGTCACAGTATCGCCCAGGACACCCGTTTTGCCCCCTACCTTGATCCGGTCCTGGAGGAACTTCTCGAAAGAGGCGATCTCCATGATCTTGTCCTCCACGGGCTTGCCGCAGTCGATCGTGAAGGTCGCCTTCTTCTTCCCCTTGGATGCCGCTCCCGCCGCGCCCTTCTTCGTCGCGGGCGCCATCGCTACACGCACAACCACAGCCGCCGTAAAGCCCTAGCCCTAAATCTCGGAAAACCTAAAGTGGTGCCCTAAAAGTCAAAGTAAAATGCGCGAAAAAGTAATAAGAGGATCTGACGTGTCTTCCCTCGCAAGCATTGAGAATTAGGGTTCTTGCGAGTGAGCTAGGCGATGGATCTCGCGAAGACGAGAGGGCGGGTCGTGACGCTCATCACGGCCTTCATCGTTCTCACGTTCCTTGGTAATCCCCATCTCACATTGCACGAATTTCTTAGGCGCGCGACTGATTGATCGCGTTTTTTCTTCTACAGCCGAGAAATCCCGGCAGATTGTCGGTGAGGAGCGATCGTCGCAATCCGGGAAGTTCTCCTGGATGGACTGCTTCGATCTAGGCAGCGGCACTCTGGCGTGCTCGATCAAGGAGGGCGTCAAGCTCTACACGTACAACATCCGCTCCGGGATCGTGGAGAAATCCCGGCACAAGGCCTACGAGATCGCGCTCGAGGACGCACTCCACGAGGGCCTGTCGATCCAGGAGGCGTCCAGGGCGGCGGCGGTGGCCGGGAAGAAGGCCGCGAAGATTTCCTCGCGCAAGGCGAGGAGGATCACGGGGCCGGTCATAGCGGCGGCGTGGGATTTCTTCGAGGCGATCTACTACGGCGGAGGGCCGATCGAGGCGACGATGCGCGGCGCTGGGACGATGTGTGGGGCGTGGATGGGAGGGATCGAGGGGGAAAGGAAGCTCGGGCGGATCGGCTATCTCATTGGCAGCCATCTGGGGAATTGGATTGGCGGGAGAGTTGGATTGATGCTCTATGACATTGGCAACGCTGCGTGGTTTCTCAAGGAGCAAGCCACTGCGATGCTTGGTGGAGGGATCACGGTAGAGGAGGAGAGTGCCGTGGAAGTGGAGCTGTGACGATGATCCACGAATCTAGGTAGAGTTTTCGCGTGATCGATCGGGAGTGCCACCGAGAAAGAGGAAAGAACGATTTGGATGATTGTTTATAAAGTGTTTTATAGTGGAGAGGTTGATTACCTACAGAACGATGCGATGGGCTCTCTTCGGTCGTGCGCGCTCGCGGTGGTGGATGGAAGCCGGGATTTCAAGCATGGAGGAGCTAGCGCTGGCGGCGCCGCTGCGAGGCGAGTGATGATCGGCGGGATTGCGAGGAGGAATGGAGCTTCTTCTTCGTCGGCTAGGGTTGTGGCTATGGCGGGCGTGGTCGTGGCGGAGCCAGTGCTGTGCATTGGCAGAACGCTTGTCTTCTACGCGTTCTTGCAGCTCGGGCTTGCGGGACGGGCAGCCTCCGGTAAGATCAATGCGGCATTGCGGCAGTTCGATCGAGAAATACCCTGATCGATTGATTGTCACAGACGAGGAGAATGGATGGGAAGCGTGGCTCCAGCGCGTTCTTTTTGGAACTTCAGGTATACATTTCTTTGATTTCCCTCTCTTGGGAGATTTTAGGGTTCTTCCTCCGGTGCCAGGGAAGCGGAAGAACGAGAGGAACGAACAAGTGAGATTCCGGACGAAGTGGCACGCCAGCACCAAGGGCACGCTCGTCCGGCGCTACCGCGTCCCCACCGTCGCGCAGGGCCGGAAGCTCCTCACGGCCATCTCCTCCCTGCTCTCCAGCGACGATTCCTTCCGCGATGCGAGCTCCCACAAGGTACTGCCATCGTTCTTTCGATCTCCCGCTCGATATTTCGATCAATTCCGATCGAAATATCGCTGAATCGCGCTGTCTTCTTCGCTAGGGATGCCAGATCCGCCGGGAGAATGCGCACGCCGAGTCCGTGTGCTGCCACAATGTGAGGGCTCTCCTGGACCAGCTCCCGACGCCGCATCTGGTGGTGGAAATCACGGCATTCCCTCCGGCTCCAACGATCACCGAGATCCAGTACGCCAAGGCCGAGAAGATCGAGCAGGTTCTCAGGAAGGGCGTCTCGATCTGACGAACGAGGGAATGTAAAACTAGCGCACGGTATATTCGCGTGCTCGAGTGGCGGCATATTCGCGTGACCGCCGTACTCCACAATGTCAGTACTGTTCCTTTTACCTTTTTTTTTCTGCTCACTGTGTTGTATTAATGTGCAGACATTTTCTTTTGGCAACGCAGCAACAGTTTCGATCGATCGATGCGAGATTCGTCCTGCGGTAGAACCCCACGAGGATAAGAAGGAAGGACACTTTTTTCTCTTTAAAAGATCTTTTTTCTACTGAGGAACAGCTAGGCTCCTCAGGTAATGGTTTTCATTTGTCTCGCGATTGGTGCGAAGGAATGTGATGTTGCTGTGTTGTAGGTGAGGGAAGTGAGCGAGAAATCGGGAGAGTGGGGCGGCTCATTTAATCCACTGGACCGTCCCTCTGACTTGGGTCTTTGCTGGATTTGCGACCCACGATGGATTTTTGGAGCTGTTGGATTTGAGCTGCTGCTCCTGTCTCGATCCGTGGCTGGTAAGACTGAGGCTCAGATTTTTCTTTTCTGCTGGACGAACTTTGGAGCAACGTTGTTGTTGTTTTGCAGCCAGGCTAGAATCCGCCCCTCTTGGAGAAGCTGTTGTGTCTGGATGCGATGGAGAGCGTCAAGGCTGGCGAGAGCTACGACTCCGACGAGTGGAGCAGCAGCCACGGGGAGGAGGAGGATCACCAGTCTGTTGGAATCAAGTGCGACAATGGGTGGGACGAAGAAGAGGCTGAAAAATCAGAATGCACGTCCCAGTCTTCGTGGGACGAGGAAGAAGACGAGCAGGACGAGGTGCAGAGCTTCTTGGAAGAGACTCCAGAGTTCCGTGCTAAAGTTCAGTACCAAGTCAGGGTGGTGGCTCTTATCCCCGGATTCGAGAACTCGGGTCGCAAGGTCTCTACGTTTCCACACTTTTACAAGCTTCGTTTTGGGAAGAGTTTACTGGAGAAGACTGGATTCAGCTCTGCTGATCTCCTGTGCAAGTCGATGCCGCACGTAATCCAGCGACAGGCTCTGGACGAGCACGGCCAAGTTCTGTTGGTGGAATCGCCCAAGAACACGAGGATTGTTGCTGGTATAAGGTCGGGGCTGAGGAGGATTGTGTTCCACGTACTGAGGCAGTATCCCAAAGGGGTGAGCGCTGGCATTCTCGACGAGGAATGCTCCAAGTTGCTGGCCCGGCCTCTTTCCGTTGTTCTGAGCGAGCTCACATATGACACTCCCAACGTAGAGTGCATGGTGCGAGACATGGCAGACATTGCCAGCTTCAGGCAGCTTTCTACTCCAGGAGGATCAAGAGTCTTTCTGTCGAGCGAGGCTGAAGATCCCACGCTTACCGACGGGATTTTAGTCGGCGTTCCCCGGTTGCATCACTCGAGTAAGTTTCAGCTCTTTGTGTGTTCTGCCAACTTAACTTTGAAATGTTTAGGCAAGGAGAATGGCGATTCGCATGTCAATGAAGCTGTCGCTGAGATAAACGACATTTTGCAAGCGAGGTTCAAGATGATCGTTTTGCTGGCACTCCATAGTCGGGGCTTGGAGATAAACAGGTTGCAAAAGACGTTCGCAGAGCTGTACACAGAAAATCTCGACTGTAGAGTTCTGGGATTCAGCCACATCGAGGAGTTGCTTGGTGCTTGGACGGATATCGCGCTCGTGCAAGAAGAGACACGCAAGGTTTTTCTACGTCCGTCAGAGAAGAACAGCCGGCTGCTAAAGACTTTGAGCTCCGGGCTCCGTTTGGCCGTCTTCTCAACGTTGCTGAAATGCTATCCTGATGGTCTGGAGCCGGCACAGGTGGTAAGCCACCTCCAGCAGTCTCAGATTTTGGAAGCGTATGGAGAAGAGCTGGAGCTGCATCAGTTTTGTTTTGTGGTCGACGACATGATGGACTTCATTAGATTTGGCTCTCAGGAGGACGGGACTCTCGTTCTCAAGCTCAGAGATTCCAGCTTCCCTGTGGTGGAACTTCCAGAGTGCAGCCAAGCCGATGACGACGAGATTGCAAAGCTTTGCTTGGAAGGAGAGGAGAGCGCCGCCAGTCCTAAGGTGGTGCAACTCGCGGCCTTGTACCCTCCAGTGGTGGAAGTGGAAAATGACGACGATAATGGTGACGGGGAAATGGAGACTAGCGGTGAAGCTCTGGAGCAGCAGCTTCGACTCATTCTCGGATCCCCAGCTCACGCCGAAAGCGGTTTGCTGTTACCAGATCTCGTCTCAGTCTACAAGGAAAGAAGCGGACGATCTCTCAACGCAACTCAGGTGAAGAGCTTCGCCTCTAGAACGCCGGGCCTGCTGCGGATGAGCAACGATCGCGTGTGGCTCATCGACAGCCCGAGAAACTCGAGGATCGTGTGGGTGACAAGAGCAGGATTAAGGCAGGTTCTCTACTGGGCGCTGGTGAAGAATCCCGGTGGCGTTTGGAGCGAGCTGCTGGAAGGCTGGTTCACGGATTTCACAGGCTACAGTCTGGAAGCTATTCTTCGCAGGCACGGGTACCGAGCGTCCAGCAAAGAGCCACTTCTGCCGGTTTGCGAGTTCCTGCACGACATGGGCGATCTTTGCAAGGGCCACAGCAACAGGACGGTGGAGTTTTTCACCCTGGCTGGCGGACGTGTGGAGGATCCGGTGGAGGGCGATAGCAGGCTCTTGGGATTGAGCTCCGGAGAGATCGAGTACAATCCAGTGAAGCTGTGCTTGGAGCTTGACAAGGCGGTGCGTGGCCGACTTGGTGCCGGAGAGAAAGAGGAAGACGGACAACACAGCGAGATTTCCATGGAGCAAGAGCCATTCCCGGAAGAAAGCGAAGAAGAAGAAGAGGAAGAAGAAGAAGAGGTGGAGGAGAAGAGTAATGGCTATGATCCTCCCAAGGCTTACGCAACACCTCTTGTTGTGCCATCGTAGCAGCCACATTGGGAGTTTTCTCTTCTGGATATCTTCTGTCAAGCGATGGAAGATGTTCATCGCAAGCGTCTAAAAAATAATCACTTACCAAGTGAAAGAACTCTAAATGCTGCAATGGCTACGATGCTTTCTATGGGCGCCAAGGCTCCACTTTCAAGTATTTTCTTATCGATGGAGTTCTACGATCTCTTTCAACTCTACACATGCGTTTATATAGAATACGAGAGAAGGAAATCCAAAGGATGAGGAAGCGCGTGGAGGAGGTGCAAATTGGTACGAGTATCACGTAATCATTAAAATATGTAATTCTAGTGGTTATGACACTGAACTCTGAATCCGGTAACCCGAGTTTCGCCGAAAGTTTGTTTTGTATATTCTCAATGAAAAGGTTCTAAGGTATTGATAACAAAGTTGGCAAATATATTAGAATTATCCGGTATCATCACCAGAATTGTCCGTGCATACAATAAGTTAAGAGGTTTCGCCGAGATTTGAACTCGGGTTACTGGATTCAGAGTCCAGTGTCATCACCACTAGACCACGAAACCATTACGTATTTAAATCACCTCATTTGGTTATTCTAATTCTCACGGAAAGTCCAAGTGAAAGCCAAGTCTTCGATGTCGGTTTCATCATCCCGGCTGCCCTTTGGAATTTATACTGAAGCAAAGCCGAGGTGGATTGGAACAACTACAGAAAGGGAAAACAAAGAAAAAAAATAACAAAAGAAGAATCACGAAAGTCATACAAAGAAGACGAGGAATGGCAGCGAACACAACTTCTTTTCCTTCTTGACCGTCAGCGTCTTCCCTCCAGTGTCCCCGACTTATCCAGGCCAGATCTCTCGATCCACCGCGAGCCTCCAGGATCAAAGCGAAAGGGGAGAGAATGGCGATGAGTAGCAGCACCAGCAGTACCAGGGGACGGCGGCGATGGTGGAAGCGCATCTTCTCCGACAAATGGTTCACGCTCGTCGCCTCCTTCTTCGTCATGTCGTGCGCCGGCGCGCTCTACAGCTTCGGGATCTACTCGCAGCGCCTCAAGACGGCCCTCAACTACGACCAGCAAACCGTGAGCACCATCGGCTTCTTCAAGGACCTGGGCGCCAACATCGGCATCCTGGCCGGCATCCTCTACGACGTCTCGGGCTCCTGGCTCGTCCTCCTCCTCGCCGCCATCTTCAACGTCTTCGGCTACATGATGGCCTGGGCCTCCATCACCTCCCACCTCCCTCACCCCCCTCGGGTGTGGCACCTCTGCCTCTATCTCTGGGTCGGGGCCAGCTCCGGGGCCTTTGCCAGCACCGCCGTCATCGTCAGCTGCGTCAAGAACTTCCCCCGGAGCCGCGGCATCGTCATCGGCCTGCTCAAAGGATTCGTCGGCCTCTCCGGCGCGATGCTCACGCAGATCTATCGGACCCTCTACAGTGGCAGCGACCCCGCCTCGTTCATGCTCGTCGTTGCCTGGTTCCCCACCTTCGTCTTCCTGCTCTTCATGTTTGTCATCCGGCCTCTTCCGCATTCCACTGCTCCCATTTCTTCCGGTGATGGTGATGCGGAGGAGAAGCGACTGGAGATGAGGAACTTCTACGTCTTCCTTGCAATGGCGATCCTGTTAGCGATCTTCCTCATGACCGTCATCGTTGTCCAGCATCTAGTGGACGTCTCCGCCAGCGCGAACCAGGCGTTCATGGCAGTCATGATCCTCATTCTGGCGCTTCCGATCGTCGTTGCCGTGGAGTCCGTGAGGAAGAGTGGCCGCAACTCAAGTCCTGCCCCGGTTCCAGCTTCGGACGATCAACACCCGAGTGATCACGAGCAGCTCAACTCCTCTCCCAAGAGCAAGGTGGTGGAAGATCATACCGCCCCAATCCAAAACCAGCAGCACCACGAAGCCGATGACGAAGAGTCCGCGCGGAGACAGGAGGCGATCGATCCTCCATCAGTAACAGGCACTCCCCGTCTTCGAGTAAGTTGCTCTTCCTCAGCCAAGCAGTGTCTTCGAAAGTTGGCGGACGAGATCAGGCAAATGCCGCCGAGGGGAGAGGACCACACCGTTCTGCAAGCGCTGGTGAGCTTAGATCTGTGGATCGTCTTCTTTGCCACCACCGCAGGCCTGGGATCCGGCCTCATGGTGGTCGACAACTTGGGCCAGATGGGATCCTCTCTCGGCTACTCGCAGAGTAACATCGCCACCTTTGTCTCGCTCGTCAGCATCTGGAACTTCTTTGGCAGAGTTGGCTTTGGATTTGTGTCAGAGATCTTCCTCCAGAAACACGGAGCTCCCAGGCCGGTCTTCCTGGCTCTCGTTCTGGGAATTCTCGCGGTCGGCCACCTCTACCTGGCCTTCGCCTGGCCTGGAGCTTTCTACATCGGCTCCATTCTCGTCGGGATGTGCTTTGGAGCTCAAATGCCCGTCATGTTCGCTATCATCTCCGAGATCTTTGGCCTCAAATACTTCGGAACTTTGTACAACGTCGGGATCCTGGCCAGTCCTCTGGGAACTTATCTCCTCTCCGTCAAGACTGCCGGCCACCTCTACGACGTCGAGGCCGCAAAACAGCCGCAAAACGGAACATCCTCGTCGTCGTCGCATGATCTACTGTGCTATGGACCTCAGTGCTTCCGAAACAGTCTCCTCATCATGGCCGCCGTCTGCGTCTTCGGTTGCCTGATAAGTGTATTCCTAGCTTTCAGGACCAGGCATTACTATAGATCCATTCGTTCCGCGATGAAACAGAACCTGTAAGCCTCAACTATGACCGTAGCGGATTTCGGCTCTGTCTTCGAATATGTGATTTCCAGGCTGCCTGAATCCGTCTAGCTGCGTTGCTTCTGAAGTAGTGGGACTCGCTTCTGCACAAGCAGCTATGTAAAAGGGAATGCTGCGTTAAGATACTTACTTGAGAGCACTCAGGACCCTGGGATTGCGGATATAGCTTATGTAGTTTGCTACAACATACCGCAAATCCTTCTCCTCTAGGCTGAATGCTTCCACGCTACTTGAGCAACGAACAGTCCTCGTAGAGAAAGCCAAACCCCTTGTTGGAGCTGAACTATCCCTTCTGCTGTGCTCGCTATTTGATGTTTCTCCTGTAACAGACAAACATGAGTTCAAAAAGTCAATGACATTGTAAAATACTTACTGGTGTTTAACGCTTCGTTGAGGCACAGATGTAGTAGCTCCTCCCCACAAAAGTCGCCCGACACAAGCGTATGTGTATTACCATTCTTCCATACGCTGTCTAGAGTACCACGTACTACAAAGATCATGCGATGTATTGGAGCATCTGCTAAAAAAACTTCGCTGCCTTCAATGTACAACATCTCGTGAAGTCTTTGACAAATTGCATCGAGAACTTTGTCATCCATCACAGTAAACAGCCGAACCTGGTAAACATGAATTAATTCAGCAACAACACCAAAATGCTGAACACAAACCTTCGTCAAGAGCTCGAAGCACAAAAAGCGACGTATTTCTTTTTGCATATCTTCGGGCAAACGATCCAAGAGTTCCTCCTCATTCACACCTCTGGTCGATGCCCATTTCAATCTCACCGCCTGTCTCACGCGCCTGTGAGTACGCGTTAGGAAGGAAAAATAAGGACAGCAATACGACATACTTTCTTAAAACTACAGGTAATTCCCGTCGCCTCATCCATCTCTCAACATCATGTCGTCGTAGCTGCATCTCAAGGTGCCTGACAAAGATATCTGTTATGTAATTTTCGACAAAAACTGACATGCATACCTGCGTCCAAGGGACTGGAGAAAATTTTGCATGTTTCCAATAAGAAGTGCAAACAAAAGTAGTCCCAGACCAATAACACCGAAAGTAAAAAACACTTCACCAACAAAAAGGCTAGGCTGCAAGTTCCCACCGAGCGTACTAATTTGCTAAAAGATACAATGTGAGGAAACAAGAAAAATAGCAGTCATTCTTACCAAGAATCCCCAAAATAGCGAGTATACGTATTTGTGAATTGCACTGTCGTCCATGGCGACAGGAACTGCGATCGAATAGATGCCATAAGCGAAAGATGCATTCACCAGACATTTACTCGATGCATTTGAGGAATTAGTCCAGACCAGCCGGGCCCCTTGCTGCAGTGCCTGAATGTTGTGCCCATTTCCACAGTCAAGAAATTCTTTTCTGCAGACTGGCCTTTCAGCTCGACAAGTGTTTATCAGGCACTGATTTACACGCTGCAAATTATAGGCAACATCAGTACTATGAGACTATAACCCGTGTTTCTCAGTTACCTGTAGACCGAACAAGTACCAGCATGATCCCACCACATGACCCGCAAGCAGGTAGATGAACAGATTGATGGTGAAGTTGGCCCAAGCAGTTTCAAAGATGTAGCCGCCACTCTGAGAGCGACCAAACAGCAACGGCAAAAACCTGACCATCCT
>NW_003314275.1:2728796-2757670 GCF_000143415.4 Selaginella moellendorffii
TAAACCAACTTTGCAAATAATGCAAGGCAATAGTTTTGGGATCGTCAATCAAAACACCAGTTCCAGATGTTTGAGAAGCAAGCGCAAAGTACGCCAATCTGAACTGCCATCCATTAAACAGCGTGTTCTATCAATCGAGAAAATTAAAGGAAAAAAGCTAAGAACAAGATACCTGAAGAAGCAT
The DNA here is from genome assembly GCF_000143415.4 of Selaginella moellendorffii. Classification (NCBI taxonomy): domain Eukaryota; kingdom Viridiplantae; phylum Streptophyta; class Lycopodiopsida; order Selaginellales; family Selaginellaceae; genus Selaginella; species Selaginella moellendorffii. Next base: position 2,728,981 of record NW_003314275.1, read on the forward strand.
GTGTATAAAGTAAATTCCATCAAAAATGCTCCTCACAATAGTCACTCCAATGGCTAACTCCTGGTTGAAGACAATGCAAAAGTATCCCTAGAGAATGAACAAGATAAGCATGAGTATAAAGCTTTTGCTTCTTCGCATAGATATTACCTGCTTGGCGGAAAATATAAAGAAGAACAAAGGATCCACAAAGACGGCGATGAGACAGCATACTCCAAACACTTGATTCCATCTCTGGATGACTTTGGTGTGGGGATTATAAATCGCTGGCCTCCACTTGACAATCCCGAGCGCTACCGATTTAGCCTCGCTGAAAAGGTTGCGACTCTTTTTCATCTGGAATTCTTTCACAGCTAAGTCTCAATCAAATCAAGCCTAAAGAATTCTTCTTGCTCTACCTGGCTGCCGGCCGAATAATCGATATACGAAGGGCAGGTCGTGCAAAATGGATCATCGCAGCGCCCCAGCAATCCAGACTTGAGTAGATGCTCGTGCCTGCCGCCTGGAACGGCCAATTCCCTCCCGGCGAGCTCCTCCCCATCGTCCTCCACGTCGATTCCAAAATCCTGCGAGAAATGCAGCTCCATCGACGAGCCGCCAGCGCCATCGGCCCGGTTCCGAGGCATGCCTGCGCGAAATGGCCGAGAAAAATCCCGCGCTCGAGTTGGAGATTTCGCCGCTCCCTCGCTCCCAATCCGCGTTCCTGTTGCTGCCGTGGAGAAAAAATCATTTGCCCTACCCGCAGAAGAAGAAATTCACAAAAAGAAGTACAAGCCGCCTTGTCCTTCACTGGGCATATTTATCAGAGAGAGGTTTCGATCCTCCGACCTTTGGGTTATGGGCCCAACACGCTTCCGCTGCGCCACTCTGATACTACACACTAATCACGCATCGCCTTAATCCATAACCCGGTCAAACGGTAATATTCTCGAGCATATTCTTGCCAACGCGCAAGAACCGCAACTCGATCATTTATTTCATCCCACCCACCCGAGGAGAAAAAAGAAATGATCTGGCGGTCCGCGAGTAGCACAAATCCGGCGCTGACGTGGCGCCCGGACGACAAATAGAGAAATGGGAAAGTGACACACACACTCTCTCTCCTCCCTCCTCTGTACAACACAGAGAGTGTGTGAAGCCTCTGCCCAGCCGCTGGCTATGGCGTCTTTGCTGCCCGCTATAAAACTGCCACTGCTGCCTCCCTCTCGCCGGCCCAGGTAACACAAAAAGAGATTAACGCATTGCTCCTCTCCATCCATCGATCGATGCCCGTCCCTCGTATAGATAGACATTAGCTCGCGAGAAAATAGCAGGCGAAAAAGCAAGCGCGCATTCATCGATCGAGAGGATCCTAGGATCCATGGCGACGAATGGGAATGGATTCGGCCCCCACTCCAAGCTCGACAGCAGCCCGCCCAGCGATGGCAGGAGCAAGCGCTACAGCCGGAGGAGGAAATGCCTGGTGTGCGGCGGGATCACTCTGGCGGTGCTGGTGGTGATTGGCATCCTCCTCCTCATCCTGGCGCTCACCGTCTTCAAGCCCAAGAGCCCCGTCATCTCGATCGACTCGGTCCAGCTCCAATCCTTCAACGTCTCGCTCAATCTCTTGTCCCCGCGGCTGGAGCTCGGCCTCACGATGTGGGTGTCGGTCTACAATCCAAACCGGGCGAGCTTCAAGTACACAAACTCCACCAGCGTGATCACGTACCACGGCGACGAGGTTGGCAACGCCAGGATCCCAGCAGGGGAGATTGGAGCGCGCGGCCGCGAGAAATTCCCCACCGATGTTAGCATCCAGGCGATGCAAATCGTTGGAAACTCCAATCTCTTGCCGGACGTGGCCTCGGGCTCCATCCCGATCTCCACCCGGACCGTCGTCTCGGGCCGGGTTAACGTTCTCAACGTTATCAAGCGCCATGCTACGTCCACCTCGGTTTGCAATGTGACCATCTCCGTGGCCAGCCGGAACGTCCAGGATTTCAAGTGCTCGCACAAGACCAAGCTTTAACGAATTGGCAGATGGGAGGGATCGATCGAACGAGGAATCTTTAGAGTATCGTGGCAGGATCAATGGGCGCGTTAGTGGAAGCTTTATGAGCGCTTTTCCTTGATGAGCAAGGCTGGTATACGTAGGTTTCACTCGCTCGCTATTCACACATCTTGTTTTTATTGTTTCAATTCTTGCAAGTAGTTGGAGGAAAGTGACTATAGGAGAAAGATTTGTACGATTAAGAGTTATAATCTCATGAGTTACGCTAGTAAGAAAAGGTGGTGAGAATTTTTGTTTGGTTCCTCTCAAGGAATCATAGAGGTCAATGCGGTTTGGTCGAGAGGTCAAGGCTTTAAATTCGGATCGAGAAGGATTCTTCCATACTTTTATTCGCTGGATGTTTCCATGGTGCTTTAGGAATCTTTTCCTTTTCCTCTTGTCATGTTTCTAGCTCGGACATTCCGTGAAGAAGTTGCTGCTGAGAAGATCCAATTCTCGGCCACCCTCGAGCTCGAGCGCGCGATTAAAATGTAATGTAATCGGCGGCCAAATGCCAACAGAGGACAATCCAAAAGCTCGCGAGTTTAAAATGCGCGAGAATTCGAGCAGATTAACAATGCGTTTGAGGGAATGTGGGAGTTTCTCCTCACGATCTTTGTGATCTTCCCGAGTCTCGATTCCGCTCGTACAAATATGATTTCTTCCGGAGAACCAAACGTATTCAATGTCAGGCAATTCAACGCCCGGGGAGATGGAATTCAAAACGATACTCAGGTGAGTCAAACCTCAGTCAGCACGAGATTAGTCACGAAAATTAGGAGGATTAAAGGCCTTCCTAGATGCTTGGGACGCTGCTTGCTTGGTGGAGGACTCCGTTTTTCTCATCCCACAGTCATTCACCTTCTTGATCTGGCCGGCATCTTTCAAAGGACCATGCAAATCCAACATGACAATGCAGGTGATTGCTCAAATCATCAAGCAGATTAACGGCTCTCCAAATTCTAATTAACTTGGTTGTCAAGATCGATGGAACCATTGTAGCTCCCGGGAGCCCGGATCAATACGAGCCTGGGCAGAGGAACTCGTGGATCTCCATCGTCAAGCTCACGAGTTTTAGCATCACTGGAATCGGGACGATTGATGGGCGGGGTCAAACGTGGTGGAACATCTCTTGCAAACATAACCCTTCTCCTGTAAGTTTCTAGTCATACGAATTCAGATCCTTGATATACATATCTATCATATATTCACAGGGATGCAACGACGAAGATGCCCCAACAGTAAATCTCCTTTCTATGATCTCCCGAAGCTCTCGATCGAAACTTCAAGAGATTATCTTATATGTATCCTTGCGCAGGCATTGTGGGTGTTTGGATCGACGGGGCTAAACTTGAGCGGCATTCGCATCCAAAACAGCCAGCAGATGAACGTCGCGTTCGTGTCATGCCACGACGTGATCGTCGCGAGAATAAGGATAGAGAATCCACAAAATAGTCCAAACACCGACGGCATTCACATCGAATCGTCCATGAATGTGACAATAGAACACGCGGCCATTGGCACAGGTAGTACGGCAAAATGTCTTTTAGGGCTTCGTACGAATCACACCTTTTTTCCCAGGCGATGATTGTGTGTCGATTGGATCGGGGTCGTCCAATGTCGTGATCAGGGATTGCGAGTGTGGCCCTGGCCATGGCATCAGGTTAGTGCTGATTAATCACGTATTGGTGACTGATAAGCGAGATTTATTAGCAGCATTGGGAGTCTTGGGAAGGGAGAAAGCGCAGCTTATGTTTCCAGCGTTCTTGTGCATCGCCTGCAAATAAATGGAACCATGAATGGGCTGAGGATCAAGACATGGCAGGTAAAATGTAGGGTTTGGGGATTTTGGCGTCTCCGATCCATCGATCGATCGATCGATTGCATAGATCAGGGCTGAAATATCGATTTTGATCGCGGCAGGGAGGCCGCGGCAGCGCCAGCAACATCCGATTCGAGAATGTATCGATGAGCGGCGTTGCGAATCCCATCATCATCGATCAGAATTACTGCGACGCGCTGCGCCCCTGCTCGCCACAGGTAGAGCTTTTTCTTCGCGATATTTCATCGATCCTTGCAATTCTTTCGCAGGGATCGGCCGTCCAGGTGAAGAGCGTCGAGTATCTTCACATCCGGGGAACCTCCGCGACCGCCATCGCCACGATCTTCGATTGCAGTGCCTCGCTTCCCTGCCTTGATCTCCTCCTCCACGACATCAATCTCACGCAGAGCTCGGGAGCTCAAGCCTCGGCAAGCTGCTCCAATGCGTTCGGTGTTTCATCCGGCAGCGTCGTCCCAGCGAGCTGCCTCGTGTGACCGGAATTTAGGTTATCTTCGTGCGGAGCCTGGAAGGAATATGCTTCTAGCGTCGCGATCCTTGGGGTAGGGCATATTCTGTCTGGCTGATCCCTGAAGAGGGGATCTCGGGAAGGCTCCGTCTCTCTCTCTCTCTCTCTCTGCTTTGCTCATCTCTGGCGGCGCGTGGCGCTTCTCCATCGTCAGGGGGGTTCCAATTCTTCGAGACTAGGTTTGCGAATTCCATTTTCTTGCGAGCTGTGAGCAGGCAGGCAGGGAATGCGCAGTGGTGGCTTGGTGTCGCGAATGGAGGGCGATAGGATTGTCGTCAACGGGTTCGCAGCCGGGGGGAATCCAGGGGTTTCGGCGGCGCGGGGCGCCAGCAACGATCGCAGCCTGGAATCTCTCAAGTTGGAGCACCAGCTCGTGAGAGTTCCCTACGAGCACCTCAAGAAATCGCTCCGGGCGAGTACCAGGATGGTGGAGAAGGAGGTGAACGCCGTGGTCGCTGGGGTCGCCGTGGCTGTGGATAAGAATCTCTCCAAACAAGAGGCGGTGGAGCAGCTTACGTCGCTCGTCTCACGTCTCCAAGGCCTCAAACGCAAGGTTTGCTTTGGTTTCGTCTGGATGGATTGATCTGATCTTTCTTCGCAGCTGGATGAGAGCAACAAGCTCGAGCACGTCCAGGTCCAGAGATGCCGAGCGAGAATGGATCACTTAACGATGCTCCGCGACGGGGACAAAGATTGCCAGAAGAAATGGAATGAATTGCGGGTCGACAGGATCATTGTCGACTACTTACTTCGCAATTGCTACTATAGCACGGCCCAGTTGCTCACGGAATCTTCTAACATCCAGGTAAGAACCCTTCACTCTCTCAGATCGCGACTGAGAAAATTAAGGAGTTGGCTATGGCTATACTGAAGCTACTCATCTTCAGGAACTTTGCGATGCCGATATTTTTGTAGATGCGCACCGAGTTATCGAATCACTCCGCAAAAAAGACTGTTCCGAGGCCTTGGCATGGTGCATCGAGAACAAGTCCAAACTAAAGAAGTATAAGGTATGCAATTCTTGCTTCTTTGACCAACTTACCAGCGATTGCTTTACAGAGCAAGCTTGAGTTCAAACTGAGACTACAGGAATTCATTGAACTGGTTCGAAGCGAACGCATGATGGACGCAATTATCTACGCTCGCAAGTTCTTGTCTCCGTGGGGTAGCACTAATCTAAAGGAGCTTCAGCAGGCTATGGCAACGCTTGCTTTTAAGAGCAGTACCGATTGTGCGGGCTATAAGGTCTAGCGTGGTATTTTTCCTTCGTCTAGCGTATCCCGCTTCCTTGACCAACTTTCTCATCGTTTGTAATTTCAACTTGTGCAGGCTTTCTTCGAAGACAGTCAATGGGATAGCCTTGTCGAGCAATTCAAGCAAGAATTCTACAAGCTTTACGGAATGACCAACGAGCCGCTTCTACATTTACATATGCAGGCCGGTTTATCAGCGCTTAAGACGCCGTAAGTGATCTATATCTATCCGCTTTCTGCCTTTTCTCTAAAGATCTAATCTTTGTTCCTTCCAGATTTTGCTACGAAGAAAGCTGCACGAAGGAAGACCCTTTGTCACAGGAAAACATCCGCAAGCTCGCAGAGCCACTTCCATACGCAAAGCACATTCACTCAAAGCTCGTGTGCTACATTACCAAGGAACTTATGGACGAAGACAATCCTCCACTTGTTCTACCAAATGGTTATGTCTACAGCAAAAAGGTTCGTTCATCACTTTCGTGTCATCGTCTTCCTTTTTCTACAAGTCAAAACTTTACTCCATGTCCACACAGGCCTTGGACGAAATGATCCGAGCCGAAGGGAAGATTACGTGCCCCAAGACTGGCTACGTTTGCAGCATGAGCGAAGTTCACAAGGCCTACATTTCGTAAGAATCTCGCAAGAGTGTACTCTACTATAGGAAAACACTGCTTGAAAACACAGGTAACTGTCACGATTGTAAAACGAATCTCGATTGACAGGAAAAGCAGCCAACATGACGATCAAGTGAGCTCGCAATTGAGCCCCGGACCAGCTCCATTGAAAAACTGGCCAGTCCAAGTGTGGCCTTCGTTGTCAACGTAAGATCCGATCCCGTGCATCCGGTTTTCTCGCCATTCACCAGCGTAGGATCTTCCATCTGGCCACTTTGATCCAGTGCGAGTTCTCAGAGAAAAGAGAGAGTTTGTGGACGAAGAACTCTACCTTGAAAGTTCCATTGCCGTGATACTTGCCATTCTCCCAGGTCCCTTCGTACGAGGCACCGCTAGCATACTTGAATGATCCTGTTGGTCATCTACTTGTTAACTCTGATAAATTTTCTCGCCTCGTCTACCTGGGCCGTGCATCAAATCGTTCTTCCATTCTCCCTCGTAGGAGTAATTGCCATCGATGTAGTGGCCTTTCCCATCGCGAAGTCGCTTGGGTTTATCTACCTTGTAAGAAGAAACATCGAAGTTATAGAAAGCATCCAAAGTTCTTCCTTGTCGAGAATTGGGGGAATACCTGCGGCGGCTGGATCGGCCGGCGGCGGCGCGCCAGGCACTGGAGGCAGCGGCGGCTGCAAGATCCAATCTCCTTCTGCAAAGAAACAATCGATGATCGAATCAATCATCGCGGACTGCGAGAATTGAGCAAGAATTTACCATAAGTCCCGCCGCCAGGATAGTAGAACTTCCCAGTGCTCTTCACGGGCTCCACGGGCGCTGGAGCCATGGATTAGCAAAACGCGCGGATGGAGGGAAGATCGAAGCATTTTACCAGGAGCTGCTTTCTTGGGCGCCATTTGTGAAACTGTCCCCTCTGCCCTAAAAATTCGAATAGAGTTAGGGCAAAGTGAGCGAGGGGGAAAAAGAGAATATTCTAAAAGAATGAGCTTAGCTTGGCGCCATGGTAAATATTTTTGAAAACGAAGATAACGAATTTAATGCGATCCGATGGCACGGATGTATTGTGACCATGGGCCCCAACGGCCGGGAGCGCGCCACGTCGCCGTCCGGTTAGGTCTCACTGCGGTTAAACTAGGAGGTGGGCGTGATGACGTGCACTGTTTCAACGGGCGGGGGCGGCGAGCCCCTGAGCGATTCTTTCGTCTCTGGGGATCAATGGCGCCATAGATCGATCAAGAGGAGGCGGCGGTAATCCCAGATCCCCAGCCGCGCCGCCGCGGAGGGATTGATTTCTCCTCTGCCGCACGGATTCCTCGCCGCGATCGGGCTCGCGCCGGCGCTGGGGCTTTTCTTGTTTTGGCCTCTCGGCGATTCATTGCGATTGCGTGCGTCGCCGGGGGGGGGGGGATTGATGGAAATCTTCGCTCAATGAGGCTTCTTGGCGGCAATGATCAGTAGTTTGATGCGGCAGTTGGTCAGGCAGAGCCAGGAATCCGCGACTCCCAGCGGTGATCGGATCGATGCTCCTCCCAAAGGTCCGGATGATGAATCCCCGCCTCGAGCTTCGCCTCTGACTCCTCTCAAACTCAGGTCGGAGCAATCTCCACCTCCCGAGAATGAGAATATTTCGCCCTCTCCTCTGCCGCGGGCGATCGCATCACTGTCTCCAGGTATGGCGAAGTAAAGTATAATTCGGTATATCGAATTCTATTTTGTCCCTATAGGAGCATCGGCCGGAAAGAATGAGCAGTGTTCTTCCACAGGGTTTGAGGTACGGCTTACTTTCTTTTTTTTTTTTCTCAAGTTCCAAATTAGCTAAAATCTATGTTCCGGTTTTATAGAGTCCCCGCATCTCCGATTTTGGGAAGGATACTGATTCTCCAAGGTTTCAAGCGCTGCTACAGCTTACGAGCGGCTTAAAGAAGACCAAGCTACGAAGCCTCAACAAGAGCTTTGAGGTAGAGGCAAAAGATCTACACGCAAACATGTATTGGCGGCCTCACAGCTTTAACGACGTTGAGGTTGGTGTGCACTTTCTTTTTTTGTTCTTTTTGTTCTTCTTTATTACACCACCTTTTCAGGAAATCATCTCAGCTTTACGTGAAAAATTCAACTTGGCAAAGGAGGAAGTAAATGCAGAGCTTGCGGCGTTTGAGCTAGAGCTAAAGGAGATTCTGCGGACAGGAGACGTGCCTCCCGGGGAAGAGAAAAACTTCGAAGAGCTGCTGGCTGTGGCCCGGGCATGTCTTACGATGACGCCCTTCGACTTTCAGCAGCAGTGTGAGCGTGTGGTCCAGGCGCTCGATGAGAAGAGGCAAGAACAGTCAAATGGTCTGCTGAAGCAGCTTTTCACGCGCATTCTCTTCATCCTCACACGCTGTACTCGCTTGCTCCAGTTCCGGAACGAAAACGGTCTGAACAAGGATGGCTGCCTGAACAGGTTTCCGAGACATCCAAAGTCCGACACCATCGCTGATGCAACGGATGGAAAGGATTCGCGGTCCTGTCCGGCAACACTGAAGTTGTTAAAGCTTGAAGACAGGGTCCTCAACAAAAACCAAGATGAAAACACAGCGAAAGATGGTTCTCGTCAACTCGAGCAGTCAAGCAACGGGCTTGTTTGCCGGATATGTGAATTACGGGTTCCAGCGTTTTTCTTTGAAGGACATTCGCGTGTATGCGCGGCTGCTGATCGGTGCGATCATGACAAGCTGGGGTTCGATGACAGGTTAAACAGACTCGCTGAGACTTTGGAAAAAGTCGTAGAGACTTGCTCGCCGAAAAGCCAGGCAGAAGGTGACAGTTTGTCTCCTAAGCGAACGGACGATAACACTCCCCGGTCTCCGTTTTCCTCTGGTTCCATGGAGGAAGCCGATGATGTCTACGAGGTAACATTTATATTTTCTTTGCTCGTGATAAAAGTTTCTTCTCTACACGCAGATTGAAGAACTGGCATATCTTGCTAGATGTGTCGCAAGAGTGAACGTCCTAGACGAGTCTGCTCTGGAACATTTGAGTGTTTGCACTCAGAACGTTGAAAAAATCCTTCATGATTGTAAGGCCGAAGGTTTGACGGCAATTACATATGGAGAGAGAATAAGATCTCTTGTCAGGTAAGTTCGTTGTGTTGATGTAGCGTTCGTTGGAGCTACTGAAAATGCTGTTGCAGGCAAAAGTACTTGGAAGCTTCTAAAGCTTGTGAGCATAATGACTGTGTATCAAAGGAACCTGCACCTTTACCTTGTAAGCACAGAACCAGCATTGAGGACTTCGAAATTATCAAGCCTATCAGTCGTGGCGCGTTTGGGAGGGTGTTTTTGGCCAGAAAAAAGACTACTGGTGATCTGTTTGCTGTCAAGGTCTGGAGCTATCATTTATATTCGTAGATTTAAAAAAAAAAATCTGTTACGCTTTAATCAGGTTCTTCGAAAATCTGACATGATACGAAAAAATGCCGTACGGAGTGTTCAGGCCGAGCGCAACATCCTCATCTCTGCTCGAAATCCATTTGTGGTAAGTTCACAAGTTTGACGTCTCAAACCCTGCCTAACATTTGGTTTGTAGGTCCGTTTTTTCTATTCTTTCACATGCAGCGAGAACCTTTACTTAGTCATGGAGTACCTGAACGGGGGCGATCTATACTCATTGCTCATGAGTATGGGATGCCTTGAGGAGGACATGGCACGCGTTTACATCGCTGAGCTCGTACGTAGTTAGAAAGACCCTGAGTTTGTTGTGACGTTATATACAGGTCCTGGCACTAGAGTATCTGCACTCTTTAGGAGTTGTACACCGAGACTTGAAGCCTGGGAACATACTGATTGCGCACGATGGACATATCAAAGTAAGTGAATGGTGGTTTTTAAGTGACTAAAATTGTGCTTTCAGCTGACCGACTTCGGTTTATCAAGAATGGGTCTTATCAATAGCACTGACGACCTTGCTATTGCTATGAATGACGATAGGGAACATAATCAGCTAAAATCAGCTGTGGGGACGCCTGACTACCTGGCCCCTGAGATTTTGCTGGGAACTGAACATGGTAACGTTTTTCTTACTGACACGTTTTCATTGTATTGTTTTGATAGCACTTTTCTTACGGATTGTTGTTTTCATTGTAGACCATGCCGCCGACTGGTGGTCTGTTGGGATTATCTTGTACGAGTTTCTCACTGGTGTTCCTCCATTCAATGCCGAGCATCCTCAGGTGCCTACCGAGGAATCATTTTGTCAATTATAACGCTCTTTCTGCAGATCATCTTCGACAACATCCTTAACAAGAAGATTTCCTGGCCGCGAGTCCCGGAAGATGTATCATATGACGCCTATGATCTAATAAACAGGTATGAGCTCAATACACCAGACCTCCATCTCAGAAACGAAACTTACACAGGCTCCTCACCGATGATCCAAAACGACGCTTGGGTTACCGGGGTGCCGGAGAGGTGAAGGCGCATCCATTTTTCAAGGATGTGAAATGGGACATGCTTGCGCAACAGAAGGTACAAGAGAAAGCAATCTCTTCAATCTAATGGCGTTTCGTTTCGCTGTGATAACAGGCAGCATTCGTTCCATGCCCGAGTGACCAGCATGATACCAGTTACTTCAACTCGAGGTCCAGGTCCATGGACAGCATCGAGGAAGAGGATTCATTCGGGAGTACCTGCAGCATGGACTTGTTTGAAAACAAGCTTGGCGACGAGGTAAGCGAAGCAAATCTTTACACTCTTTCTTATAGCTTTCCATTGCTATAGGCCGATGACGATTGCCATGAGCTCACCGAGTTTGAATCATTCTCCCACGTCACATTTAGCAACTTCTCTTTCAAGGTATGCGAGACTCTCCCTCTCTCTCTCTCTCCCATTTTTCTTCCATCCCCCACTCCATTTTCTCACCCAACTCTCATCTCCATCTCACTGCCGCGGTGGAAAAACCAAATTTTCAGAACCTCTCGCAGCTCGCGTCCATCAATTACGACTTATTGGTGCAAAACGGCACCGGCATGGAGTCAATGGGAGGCCGACTTTCCAGTCCATGACGAGAAACCGAAAACAATGAGAGGAAAACGAACGAAAAACGAAGAGAGCCTCTTTTGTAGCCGATTGTAAATACATTTTTCCCTCCGTAAAAGTTTTTTGAACGGCATACCGTACGTGTTCGTTGGTACGGAGTTCTAGCAATGTCACGGGACTGGGACATTCTTACAGTTAAGACGCGGCGGTTCGCATCATCAATCGGTAAGTCTCGTCGTTCGCGTCGGGCTTGCGAGTCTGTGAATGAATCCCGTGAAGAAGAAGAAGACGAGCAGGGGATCGGCAACGCTCCGAAATCTCTCTGGATGTTGTCAGCGAGGACCCATCGAATCGATCCAAGGAATCGCGCAGTTCTCATCAGATGTTTAATTCCGGAGGAGGAGGAAGCAGTGCTCGGATGCGCTACAGCACTAGCACCAGCGCTTCCACATCGTCGCCCACCAATGCCGCCAAGATGCGCGCGGCGGCGTCGCTCCAGTCACCGCCCAAGACCAAGCCCGGCGTGGTAGATTCCTACCATGGGGACTGGAGCCGGTCCAGCAACTCCACCTCCACCATTGCCACCAGCAGCTCCAAGAGGAAGAGCCTCAAGCAGCACGACCACTTCGCCAGCCCGCCCCGGAGAGTCTCCCTCGCGGTGGAGCAAAAGGAGAAGATCCTGAGCTTGACGGAGCTCAACAGCGCGCTGTCCAAGGAGGTGTCGGGGCTCCAGCAGGACAAGCGCAGCCTCGCGGAGAGAGTCAACACCCTCGAGGACGATTTGCGCACCATCGGGGACAAGATCTTGAGCCTGGAGCAGGAGAAGTTCGAGCTGGAGGGGCGAGTGGACGAGTCCCGCGTGGATCTGGCCGGACGGGAGAGCAAGATCCAGGCGCTAACGCACGAGAAGCGCAAGGTGGAGTCGGAGAAGCTGACGCTGCTCGACGCCAAGGGCTCGCTCGAGTCGCAGCTGGTGGAGAGCGACAAGAAGGTGAAGGAGAGCTCCAAGCGCGCCGAGGACGCCGAGGCGGTGGTGGCGGTGGCGGTGGAGGAGATCGACAGCCTGGGCCACCGCCTCCAGCACCAGTCCTTCATCTCGGAGATCGCCAAGAAGATCGAGCTCAACGGGCTGCAGTCGTGCAAGGGCGCGCTGCGCAAGGAGCTCAAGCGCTTCTCCGGCATGGTGATGAAGGCCAAGGAGGAGGTGGGAGAGGCGCGGGAGCTCATCCAGGCGCTCAAGGTGGAGGAGGGACGGTCTCGGGAGGAGAGGTCTAAGCTGGAGCGCGCGCTCGAGGCGGCGATCGAGCGCTCGGGGCAGCTGGAGAAGCAGGAGAAATCGCTGCTGGGGCACGTCCAGCTACTGGAGGGGAAGGTGGTGGAGCTCGAGACGGAGCTGAGGGCCGTTAAGGCGGAGAGGGAGAGGGCAGTGGCAGAGGCCTCGGCGGCGGAGGAGATGTGCTCGTCCGAGCACGGCCTGGACGCCATCCGGCGCAGCATCGCGCTCCTGCGCGAGAACTCGCAGCGCGGGATGGAGAAGGTGGCGCTTCTGCAGCGGCAGATCGCCGAGGACCAGCTGCAGGGCGGGCACGCCATCGATCTGGACGCGGCGAGGGCGGGGCTGGAGCAGCAGATGAAGGAGATCATGGCGGGATCCATGGAGGCGATGGTCAAGGCGGAGGAGCAGCTCCTCCAGCTGCGGCACGAGGTGGACGGGTTGAGCGCGGCGCTGGCGGTGGCCAGGGACGCGAGCGCCGAGAGCGAGAGGGACATGTGGGCGGCGGTGCGGCGACTGGGGCGGGAGGACTCGTGGATACCTCACATCCCTGCCAGCGCCACCTACATTCTAGCGCTGGGCCTCTTTGCCTACGCCATTTACAGCTCTTCGTCTAGCGAGTAGTGGATACATTATTTTGACTTTCATTGACTTTTTTATTTAAATTCAAAATTATTATTTAAATAAAAATATAACATTTTCCATTAATTTATCGTTTATTTTCTTGGTGACTTGCAACATGAAATTAAAACGATATGGATAGGAAGATGGCTAGGAAGATGTTAAAGATGTATAAATAACAGTGTTTCAGATCTTTATTTATATCTATGGAAGTGTTTGGCTAAGATTAACATTCTTGAGGAAGCTTGTGGACAAAGGTAGCGGCAGCAAACACTTCTGCAACGCCCTGGCTGCCGACCTGGCTTCCAAATCATAAACCTGAAGTAAAAACAGCTTCTCAAGAACAAATTGCTGTTCCTGACTTTGGAATTAATCCAGCTGAAGCGGACGTTCCAAAAAGCTCATTGGCATTCTCCAGTCGAAGGGCATCACTTCCATTGGGTTCGCTAGGTTCTGCTGGGGAGGTAACTAAGACTGCCTTGTGATCATCTCGAATCTGAATTTGCTGCTGCTGCCTCCACAACGAAGGTTGCAACCACCATTGACAAGGAAAGCTCGGATTGCAACGCAGTCTTCTTGTGTCACCCTGTTTTCGCTGGTGAATCACATTCTTCAGTCGTGATTTTTCTGATTTCACTTTGATTACGTTCCTCTCCAGCTTGTAAACCACCCATCGCATTTCTAGCAGCAGAAGTCGATCAATCTTGCCCTGTTAAGCGATTCCTTGAGAAAGCAGAGAAAGTAAACTTTGATTACTGTAGCCTCTATTTACTCTTCGCTGATCAATGCACCTTTGGAAACAGACACATTTCGGTCAAGATTTATCCAGGGACCTCTCATGGCTGGACCATCCGCTATGATGTGAAGGAAGCATCTGCTGTAAAGAGTGTTGAAGAAGCTCATGACGACTTCATCACTTGGTTCCGCAAGCATCTTTTAAGATGCAGCCATTTTCTAAGTAAAAGCCGAGCATATTCTATGACAAAAATATTACACGCCGTTCGTGTGCCTGTAGTGCTTTCATAAGTTTGACTTTGGGTGTGTGGACTGAGTAAGCCCTTGTTCACAAATTTTCTTTATACAAAACGGCGGGGTGTTTGTCCGAGCATTTTAGTTATAGTGTCAATGCAGAAAGCTGTTAAATGCGTGCTGTGAGAGAATTGTTTTTAACGCTTTTGCTTACATTCTTCAGCTTGTTGCAGACTTGGGAGCCTGAAGCCTGAGGCCTATACAGGAAATGCAAGTGATTGCGAGGCCTGTCATCGATCTGAACGATCAATTAAATGAATCAGAGCTAAAAAAAGTTAATGATATTCGGATATACATAAGGTTTAGGAGTTGGTATGGTGCAGCTGCTCATGAAAAGGAAGGGTGACTTCCTGGTGGACTCTGTAATGGATTGTTTGGGACAGAGGCGATGGCACTACGTGGCTTTCTACACTGTTGTGGACATGGCACTTTGAAGGCTAGATTACAGGGATCTAGTGTGTATTTGATCATCCGTGCGTGCAAGGCAGAGTGATGGGTATCAACAGAATTATGATGGAGGCCATCGTCTGCGAGAAGCCCACGTATTATGACACTATGAAGGTATTTGGGACGACGACCTCACTTACACCAACATTCACTTTTGCATCGATGGCTACAAGAGGGTGCCAACAATGATCGAAGCAGTCGCTCCAGCAGCAGCAGAAACAGCAGCAGCCACAGAAGATGCCATTGTTTAGCCGACGTCTGATCAAGTACATGAGGTTAGACATGATACCCCATGAGATTCAAGGGCGTGGCCCAGGATTGAGAAAGTTTTGGCAAGAGATGGTTTCTTGGATGGAGCGGACCTATTCGGCAGTGCTGGATCACTGGAGATGCAGGTGCTGCTGGTGTTTGATGTGCGGATGTTGGCACATGAGTGGGAGTTGGTGTTGAGGAGTTTCGACAAGTCCAAGTTGTTGGTTAGATTGTTGCGAATGGACATGGAATGCTCACCTGATGTTGAATTCGATGAAGGGATTAGTCAGGAGGATTTTGATCAAGAGACTTATGATGAACTTGTTGAGGACCTAGAAGCTGCAAAGATGGTGGCGCAGAATGGTGGCTTCAACAAGATTTGGACGAATACGTGCGTGGATCTCTTCAACTTTCAGGTGGGGGTGTGGAGGAGATCATCAAGTGGTATGGTGAGCTCATATTCAAACCCGACAGAAACAATGGATACAAAGACAACTTGAGGATGACTTCAGCCTGGGTGAGCACCCAAATAAGCAGGAAGTGAAATACAAGATGACCAAGAGAGGTTTGCGATGTCTCAGAAGAAGCTCAACCTCTAATCCTAGCGAGCAAGAATAAGAAGTAATGAGATTCTTATAAGGTTAGATCCAATGCTGTGACTCACAACAGTCAATAAGGTTCACTTTATTCAACTCCAAGGTCTCTCACAAAGCTGGCAAAAGACAAGGACGACTTCCTAGGAGCAAGTGCCACCCTCCATTCTCCTACTTTTGTGGCCGGAAAACTACTATGCAAGTGTTGAGGATTTCCTTGCTAGAGCTGGAGCACCTTTTCTATCTAATGTATATGCTGTTTTGATAGAAAGATAGACTAATGATGCAAGATGGTTCATTGTTGTGTATACCTTTCCAAACAATAATGATTGATAGATGCTAGAATTGATGGGCAGATAACTGTTATTTTTCTTTTAGAATCTACAGATACTCAGACCGCGTTTAATGGTGTGGAGGAGTCGCAGCATTAAATCTAAAACCCTTCACACATGATTGGAAATACCAAGGCTAGCGTATGCAATGAACTTGTAGGAAATTTTTCTTTTTTCTTTCTTTTCAGTCTCTAGAGAGGCTCATGCACTCATGATGTTGAAATGATGATTAAGTTCAACCCAGACTAGCGGGATTTAAGAGTCCCCAACATCATCGGATATAAATTGAAGTTTGATTGAGTTCTTCTCAAGTCGTGAGGCTTTGAATCACCCCAAAAAAAGCTTGTACACTACCAACTCGCAGTTTTTTTCTCACATAACAGCAGTAGTGGTCGAGAACAAAAGGGAGATCATAGCAAAAAAGCCATAAGGGCCAAGCATCTCTCCTTCTTGTGTTCCATTATTTTCTTTCTGACACTACAGATCAAGGAGGATGCGAGAGAAACACAAGCTGGGAGAGGAAAAATTTCAAGGATTTTCTTGGACGAGGAAAGCTTAGTGTCGTCACTCCGCGAGCTTGGCCCTGGATTGGTCGAGCAGCCTCTCCAGCGCTGCTTTTGCAACGATGGAACTTTTCCAGTGTCCAAAATGTGCTCGACAAGTGAGGCTGCACTCACAGCGAGAGTCAATTTCCCCTTCTGCTATAATAAAAAAACTGTCAACTTACAGCTTGCAACCAAACAGAATCCCCTCTTGGTTCGCTTGATGCAGTGATCGTGTTTGCTTTGCTTTTGCTAGAGTTGCTTTGCCTAGTTGAAATATCAAACAAAGAGAGATGACAAGCCAAAACAAAAAAAAAAACTATGCACCTCCTTTACTGTATATCTGCAATTCCGACTGTCATGATCCACTCATAAATCCTCAACCACCACAGCCAGTTGCTCTCCTGAAAGTAGAAAAGGAATTACAAGCACGAAGTCGCGCTCCACCAGCTTGCATTCTAGTCTCAAGTTCCACCTGCAAGATGTCATGAGTAAACTGACAGATTATAATTTCAACAATCAGATAGAACTATCTAAAGTTACCTGAAGCTCAAATCAATCTCTAGGCATGGATCATTGAGAGAACATTGCGCTGGGGAGCTGGGGTGAGAAAGATCATCTTGGCGTGCTGCAGCTCTCCAAGATCATAGAAACATCCAAGTAGCTGGTTCCAGGACGAAATATCATGCGGCGGCATTCTCTCTAAGATCGTGCTCATATCTTGGCCGGGACAAACAGATTCCACACCGTGTACGTGATCTAGGTACCTTCAAACAGAAGACTTCACTCACTCAAGAACAAGAACATTGCAAGGGGAACTCCCGGAACTTACAATCAGCATAACCTGGGGCTTCTTCTCAACCTGGTGGACACATGCAACAGCTGCAGCTTCTTCCTTGTGAGAGCATGAAGAAGCCTCTTCCTGACCTGGTGGACGCAAGCAACGGCCGCAGCTTCTCTGCAAGAGCCCTAAAGATTCGAGCTTGGCCTTGATCTTTTGTTTGCTCAACCTTGCTTGCTCTCTTTCTCTCTTTTCCGCATCAAGGAGGAAAATGTAGAGCACTGGGAAGCAATTCAGAATAGGGAGATCATTGCTCTCATGGATCATAAATGCCTCAGAACATGCCCAAAAGGGACATCTGTAGCAAGTGCTTGAAATGATGGGAGGACCAGAGGAAAAGCCCATCTGGCTCTAGAATGCAATGATTCAAATGTTGACGATGTCTGGGAATTTTGACAAGGCCATGGAGCTGTTTAGGATGATCCCAAAACACTGAGATGAAGTGTCATGGAACTCCTTGGTCACTGCATTTGCCCTCAAGGGGGATTTCAAGGCAGCATCAAGCTTGCAATCCAAAATGCTTAAGACACTTCATTGTTTTCTTATTGCAAAGACATGGCAATGACATGTTTTTGCTACCATGGCCCTCTACTTTTGGAGTGTTATCAGCTGGGGAGAAGCTAGAATGTATGCCATCATGAGAGAAGATCTGAAAGTGATGGGGGGTGCTTGAGTGAATGATTGTCTAGGCCGTGGCCCCAATGGGGAAAGGGCACAGCAAGAATATTGAGACCCTTGAGGATTATTTTCAATGTTGTAAGAGCAACGCCAAGAAGGCCCAACATCAACAACTTTGGCACTTTTTAGTTAGTGGGATTCATCCGGACAATCTTTATCACTCGTTGATTTTCTTGGATGCACTATTTCTTGGTGCATCTAGAAGCATGTTTGGTGATAATGTCAGAAAGCTCAACCAAAAGGTAATAAAGTTGCAAAGGCTTCGGAATGTTTGTGCACATTGCACAGAGGTGCTCCAGGAGCAAAACCAGGCACTCCAGGCAGCACTTCAGGGGCAAAACCAGGCACTCCAGGCGACACTCCAAGGGCAAAAGCAGGCACTCTAGGGGCAAAAGCAAGGGCAAAAGAAGGGGCAAATTTCTGAGCAAGAAGTTGAGATAAGAAGAAGTGTATTAGAAGATATCGAGAGATGGATCTCTAGTGGCATCATTCCAAGGCAATTGACAAAACTACAAGCCTCTTACCAACAAATAAAAAAGTTCATGAGACACAAAAAGTTTCTGTGAATTTGAGCTTGTACATAGAATATATATGTAAATATAGGATATTATATCTATAAATATAATGATTATATAGTAGGAACTATACTTATTGCAAGTCAAGCAGTAAAAGTAGCAAAAGATCACTTAAGTTTTTTAATGAACCCTATCCCTTGCTCTCGTCAAAATCTTTATTCTCCTTGGTCTTTGAGAACATTAAACACTTGAGATTCAGCACAGTCGAGCCAACTCTTCTATACATCAAAAACGCATGCAATAGCACCAAAGGAAAGAAGATAAAATTTCCTCCTATTTCTAATGTTTACAAACCTTGTTGATTGCACACGACACTTCGTTATAAAATCTTCTATAGTGAGTGGTTTTGGCACGGCAAAAAATGGCCGTTTCAAGTTTTCATTGTGGTTTGCTAGAACCAAGAACATTCTACATGTTTTGGCAAGGCTAAGCTATTTAGTATTGCTCTAGTGTTCCGATTGTTTGTCATCTCAGTACACTATGGATGGGGACTTTCAACTAGTTTATATACGACAACTTTTTGGCTTTTCAGGTTGTAAAACACACAAACAGTGGCACACTTGTAGTTGCAAGACTGATGAAACTCCTCTAAGCAGACCCAATTGAAAATAGTAAAGAGCTCATCTATTGCATGAGGAGTTATTGCTTGTTTTTGCTTTCAATTCCAACCTCTTTGACCTCACAACATAGCATTTTTCTGTGGCCTCATTCAATGCAATGCTAAGTCCTCCTTGATTATTATTAGCTTTAATAATTTGAACTCTCACAAATTTATTATTATACAAGATTTATTGCTGCCATGATTACCAGGCACTTTGCACTAGATACCAAAGCAGATGCCACCATTTTCATTCCCAGAAAAAAGGAACACTATGATTGCCTAGCAGCAATAAACTTAAGGAACTTTCCACTATTTCTTGTTGTACATTTTGCAAGAAAATATATTGCAAAACAAAAGAGAATTTCATCTGAATATTCTAAGTACGTTCTTTACTCTAAAAACTAAGAAAATTTAGCATCAGTTTGTAGGGCTAGGGTATGGCGCAGCTGCTCATGAAAAGGAGGGGCAACTTCTTGGTGGACTCTGTAATGGATTGTCTAGGACAGAGGCGATGGCACTACGCAGCCTTCTGCACCGTTGTGGACATGCCACTTTGAAGGCTAGACTATAGCATCTAGCGTGTATTCGGTCATGTGTGCGAGCAAGGCAGAGTGTCGGGTATCAGCAGAATCGCAATGGAGGCCATCATCTGGGAGAAGGCCACATCCTATGAAGAGCACTACGAAGGTATTTGGGACGACAACCTCACTCACACCAACATTCACCTTTGCGTCCACGGCTACAAGAGGGTGCCAACAACGATCAAAGTAGTCTAGGAAGAGCTCCAGCAGCAGCAGAATCAGCAGCAGCCATAGGAGATGCCATTGTTTAGCTGACATCTTATCAAGTACATGAGGTTAGGCATGATACCCTGTGAGATTTGAGGGCATGGCCCAGGATCGAGAAAGTTTCAGTAGGAGATGGTCTCTTGGGTGGAGCGGGACTTGTTTGGCGGTGCTGAATCGCTAGAGATGCAGGCGCCGCTGGTGTTTGATGCCAGATGCTGGCACATGAGTGGGAGTTGGTGTTGAGAAGTTTCAACAAGTCCAAGTTGTTGGATAGATTGGACACGGACTGCTCGCCTGATGTTGAATTCAATGACAGGATTAGTCAAGAAGATTTTGATCAAAAGACTTTTGATGAACTTGTTGAGAACCTAGAAGCTGCAAAGATGGTGGCGTAGAATGGTGGCTTCGACAAGATTTGGGCCTAGCTAGGGAACGCATGCGTGGATCTCTTCAATTTTCAGGTGGGGGGTGTGGAAGAGATCATCAAGTGGTATGGTGAGCTCAAATTCAAACCCGACAGAAATGATGAATACAACAACAATGTTGAGGATAACTTCAGACTAGGTGAGCACCCAAATAGGCAGCGAGTGAAATACAAGATGACCAAGAGAGGTCTACAACCTCTCAGAAGAAGCTCAAGCTCTAATCCTAGCGAGGAAGAATAAGAAGTAATGAGATTCTTGTAAGGTTAGATCCAATGCTGTGACTCACAGTAGTCAATAGGGTCCACTTTATTCAACTCCAAGGTCTCTCACGAAGCTGGCAAAAGATAAGGATGACTTCCTGGGAGCAAGTGCCTCTCTCCATTCTCCTACTTTCATGGCCAGAAAATTACCATACAAGTGTTGAGGATTTCCTCACTGGAGTTGGAGCACCTTTTCTATCTAATGTATATGCTGTTTGATAGAAAGATAGACTAATGATGCAAGATGGTTCACTGCTGCATAAACCTTTCCAAACAATAGTGATTGATGGGTGCTAGAATTGATGCTTTACGATGGGCAGATAATGGTTATTTTTCTTTCAGAATCTACAGATACTCAAACTGCGTTTAATGGTGTGGAGGAGTCATGGCATTAAATCTAAAAACCTCCACACAGGATCAGAAATACCAAGGCTAGCGTATGCAGCGAACATGTAGGAAATTTTTTTTTTCCTTTCTTTTCAGTCTCTAGAGAGGCTCATGCACTCATCATGTTGAGACGATGATTAATTTCAACTCAGACTAGTGGGATTTAAGAGTCCCCAACATCTTCAGATATAGATTGAAGTTTGATTGAGTTCTTCTCAAGTCGTGACAGGTCATCCATGTTGAATCACCCCCAAAAAAGTTTTGTACACTACCAACTAGTTTTTCCCTCTCACATAACAGCAGTAGCAGCCAAGAACAAAAGAGAGATCATAGCAAAAAAGCCATAAGGGCCAAGCATCTCTCCTTCTCGTGTTCCATTATTTTTTTTCTGACACTATAGATCAAGGAGGATGCAAGAGAAAAGCAAGCAAGCTGGAAGAGGAACAATTTAAAGGATTTTCTTGGACGAGGAAAGCTTGGTGTCGTCACACTGGAGTTAGCCATGCGAGCTCGACCCTGGATCGGTTGAGCAGCCTCTCCAGCACTGCTTCTGCAATGATGGTCGTGGCAATGGAACTTTTCTAGTGTCCAAAATGTGCTCGACAAGTGAGGTTGCACTCATAGTGAGAGTCAATTTCCCCTTCAAAGAACTACTATCATAACAAAACTGTCAAGTTACAGCTTGCAACCAAATGAAATCCCCTCTCAATTGCCTCGATGCAGTGATCGTGTTTGCTTTGCTTTTGCTAGAGTTGCTTTGCCTGGTTGAAATATCAAACAAAGAGAGATGACAAGCCGCACCTCCTTTGCTGTATATCTGCAATTCCGACTGTCATGATCCACTCATAAATCCTCAACCACCATAGCCAGTTGCTCTCCTAGAAGTAAAAAAGGAACTATCCCCAACAAAACATGCCCAAAAGGGACATCTGCAGCAAGTGCTTGAAGTGATGGGAGGACCGGAGAAAAAAACCCATCTGGCTATGGAATGCAATGACGATATCCAGGAATTTTAATGAGGCTGTGGAGATGTTTAGGATGATCCCAAAACACTAAGATGAAGTGTCATGGAACTCCCTGATCACTGCATTTGCCCTCAAGGGGGATTTCGAGGCAGCATCAAGCTTGTAGTCCAAAATGCCTAAAACACTTCATTGTTTTCTGACTGCAAAGACATGGCAATGACATGTTCTTGTTACCATGGCCCTCTAATTTTGCAACGATATCAGCTAGGGAGAAGCTAGAATGTATGCTATCATAAGAGAAGATCTAAAAGTGATGGGGGTGCCTGAGTGGATGATTGTCCAGGCCATGGCCCCAATAGGGAAAGGGCACAGCAAAAATATTGAGACCTTTGAAGATTATTTTCAATGTTGTAGGAGCAATGCCAAGAAGGCCTAGCATCAACAACTTCAGCACTTTTTAGTCAGTAGGATTTGTCCGGACAATCCTTATCACTCGTTGATTTTCTTGGATACATTATTTCTTGGTGCATCTAAAAGCGTGTTTGGTGATGATGTCAGAAAGCTCAACCAAGAGGTAATGAAGTTGCGATGGCTTCGGAATGTTTTTACACATTGTACAAAGGTGCTCCAGGAGCAAAACGAGGCACTTTAGGCAGCACTCTAGGGGCAAAATGAGGCACTCCAGGCAGCACTCCAGGGGCAAAACTAGGCACTCCAGATGGTACTCAACTAGGCACTCTAGGGGCAAAAGTAGGGGCAAAAGTAGGGGCAAATTTTTGAGCAAGAAGCCAAGATAAGAAGAAGTGCATTAAAAGATATTGAGAGGTGGATTTCCAATGGCATCATTCCAAAGCAATTGATAAAACTACAAGCCTCTTACCAACGAATCAAAAAGTTAATAAGACACAAAAAGCTTCTGTGAATTTGAGCTTATACATAGAATATGTATGTAAATATAGGACATTATATCTATAAATATAACAATTATATAGTAGGAACTATACTTATTGCAAGTCAAGCAGTAAAAGTAGCAAAAGATCACTTAAGTTTTTTAATGAACCCTATCCCTTGCTCTCGTCAAAATCTTTATTCTCCTTGGTCTTTGAGAACATTAAACATTTGAGATTTAGCACAGTCGAGCCAACTCTTCTATACATCAAAAACGCGTGCAATAGCACCAAAGGAAAGAAGATAAAATTTCCTCCTATTTCTAATGTTTACAAACCTTGTTGATTGCACATGACACTTCGTTATAAAACCTCCTACAGTGAGTGGTTTTGGCATGGCAAAAAATGGCTATTTCAAGTCTTCACTGTGGTTTGCTAGAACCAAGAACATTCTACATGTTTTGGCAAGGCTAAGCTATTTAGTATTGCTCTAGTGTTCCGATTGTTTGTCGTCTCAGTACACTATGGATGGTGTAGCGCACCTTATCTCTCTCCCCTTAAGCCAATTGGAAAAAGGGCAATTGCTTGATAAGAAAGCCCTTAGTGGTTATTTTATCCCTATTTATCCCCTAAGGTTCCAAGGATCCACGGTGACAATATATCCAAATCTCATCCCAAGATCGCATATGCTACAGATAGGGACTTTCAACTAGCTTATATATAACAACTTTCTGGCTTTTTAGGTTGTAAAACACACAAACAATGGCAAGCTTGTAGTTGCAAAACTGGTGAAACTCCTCTAAGCAAACCCAATTGAAAATAGTAAAGAGCTCATTTATTGCATGAGGAGTTATTGCTTGTTTTTGCTTTCAACTCCAACCGCTTTGACCTCACAACATAGCATTTTTCTGTGGCCTCATTCAATGCAATGCTAAGTCCTCCTTGATTATTATTAACTTTAATAATTTGAACTCTCACAAATTTATTATTATACAAGATTTATTGCTGTCATGATTACCAAGCACTCTACACTATATACCAAAGCAGATGCCACCATTTTCTAGTGTTCCGATTGTTTGTCATCTCAGTACACTATGGATAGGGGCTTTCAACTAGTTTATATACGACAACTTTTTGGCTTTTCAAGTTGTAAAACACACAAACAGTGGCACACTTGTAGTTGCAAGACCGATGAAACTCCTCTAAGCAGACCCAATTGAAAATAGTAAAGAGCTCATCTATTGCATGAGGAGTTATTGCTTGTTTTTGCTTTCAATTCCAACCTCTTTGACCTCACAACATAGCATTTTTCTGTGGCCTCATTCAATGCAATGCTAAGTCCTCCTTGATTATTATTAGCTTTAATAATTTGAACTCTCACAAATCTATTATTATACAAGATTTATTGCTGCCATGATTACCAGGCACTTTGCACTAGATACCAAAGCAGATGCCACCATTTTCATTCCCAGAAAAAAGGAACACTATGATTGCCTAGCAGCAATAAACTTAAGGAACTTCCCACTATTTCTTGTTGTACATTTTGCAAGAAAATATATTGCAAAACAAAAGAGAATCTCATTTGAATATTCTAAGTACGTTCTTTACTCTAAAAACTAAGAAAATTTAGCATCAGTTTGTAGGGTTAGGGTATGGCGCAGTTGCTCATGAAAAGGAGGGGCAACTTCTTGGTGGACTCTGTAATGGATTGTCTAGGACAAAGGCGATGGCACTATGCAGCCTTCTGCACCGTTGTGGACATGCCACTTTGAAGGCTAGACTATATTAGCATCTAGCGTGTATTTGGTCATGTGTGCGAGCAAGGCAGAGTGTCGGGTATCAGCAGAATCGCAATGGAGGCCATCGTCCGGGAGAAGCCCATGTCCTATGAAGAGCAATACGAAGGTATTTGGGACGATAACCTCACTTACACCAACATTTGCCTTTGCATTGACGGCTACAAGAGGGTGCTAATAACGATCGAAGCAATCTAGGAAGAGCTCCAGCAGCAGCAGCAGAACAGCAGCAGCCACAGGAGATGCCATTGTTTAGCGGACGTTTGATCAAGTACATGAGGTTAGGCATGATACCCCATGAGATTCGAGGGTGTGGCTTGGGATCGAGAAACTTTCGGCAGGAGATGGTCTCTTGGGTGGAGCGGGACCTGTTCAGCCGTGCGAGATTGCTGGAGATGCAGGCGCTGCTGGTGTTTGATGCGCAGATGCTGGCACATGAATGGGAGTTGGTGTTGAGGACTTTTGACAAGTCCATGTTGTTAGTTAGATTGCTATGAATGGACACGAACTGCTCGCCTGATGTTGAATTCGATGACGGGATTAGTCAAGAGGATTTTGATCAAAAGACTTCTGATGAACATGTTGAGGACCTGGAAGCTGCAAAGATGGTGGCGCAGAATGGTGGCTTCAACAAGATTTGGGCCTGGCCAAGGAACGCATGCGTGGATCTCTTCAACTCTTAGGTGGGGGGTGTGGAGGAGATCATCAAGCGGTATGGTGAGCTCAAATTCAAACCTAAAAGAAACGATGAATACAACAACAATGTTGAGGATAACTTCAGACTGGGTGAGCACCCAAATAGGCAGCGAGTGAAATACAAGATGACCAAGAGAGGTCTGCAACCTCTCAGAAGAAGCTCAAGCTTTGATCCTAGCGAGGAAGAATAAGAAGTAATGAGATTCTTGTAAGGTTAGATCCAATGTTGTGACTCACAGCAGTCAATAGGGTTCACTTTATTCAACTCCAAGGTCTTTCATGAAGCTGGCAAAAAACAAGGACGACTTTCTGGGAGCAAGTGCCACCCTCCATTCTCCTACTTTTGTGGCCGGAAAATTACCATGCAAGTGTTGAGGATTTCCTCACTGAAATTGGAGCACCTTTCTATCTAATGTATATGTTGTTTGATAGAAAGATAGACTAATGATGCAAGATGGTTCACTGTTGCATATACCTTTCCAAATAATAGTGATTGATGGATGCTAGAATTGATGCTTTACGATGGGCAGATAATGGTTATTTTTCTTTCAGAATCTACAGATACTCAAACTGCGTTTAATGGTGTGGAGGAGTCGTGGCATTAAATCTAAAACCCTCCACACAGGATCAGAAATACCAAGGCTAGCATATGTAGTGAATGTGCAGGAAATTTTTCTTTTTCCTTTCTTTTTAGTCTCTAGAGAGGCTCATGCGCTCATGATGTTGAGACGATGATTAATTTCAACTCAGACTAGCGGGATTTAAGAGTCCCTAACATCATCGGATATAGATTGAAGTTTGATTGAGTTCTTCTCAAGTCGTGACAAGTCATCCACGTTGAATCACCCCCAAAAAAGTTTTGTACACTACCAACTAGTTTTTCTCTCTCATATAACAGTAGGAGCCCGGGTAGGTTTTGAGCTCATGAGCTCACGAGCTGAGCTCATGAGCTCACGAGCTGAGCTCATGAGCTGAGCTCACGGCTTCTCAAACACAAGAAAAACATTGGTTCGTTCCGAACCAACATCTTTCCATTTTTCAAATTTTGATTTAATCTATATTTCCAAGTAAATTCGACCAATAAAATACAAATATAAATATAGATCCGAACACTAAAAGCAATCTAAAAACACTTCTCAAGCTCCGCAACTGTAAGGCTTGCCTGGTGGATGTGATGGTCAATCTTAGGATCTTGGTTTAGTTCCTGCATAAAAATGTAATAAATGTGCTTGCAGGCTAAATATACCTTTCCCCTGGTCTCCCGCTGTGTAAAATCTGGATAGGTACAGGACGGATTTTCGCAGATTTTAACAGTGTAGCTCGTACCCTTTGATGACTCAGTCACAATAATAAACTCCTTAGCCATAGCACTGATGTAGTTTGTCTTTGTGATTGTGCACTTTAGCTCTTTTGCCAGCTTGATCTTCTCTTGTGCACCTTTTGAAATAGAAGACTTGTATTGTACAGCCTTCCCATTCCTAGTTGGTCGTGTATGCCGGTCTAGTGTTGATATTGGTGGCATAGCAGTACTAACAGCAACATTTGAGGAAGTCTTTAGCTTGAAACCTGCTCTCTCCAGACTTTCAATCTCTTCTTTCAAAAGATTGCAGCTTCGCTCAACTGGCCACTCCTCTGGCACAGAATCTGGCTTCAAAATAATTGAGCTGTGGATCCGGCTTGTATGAGTAACATCAGTCCCACAACAGTAAATCCAGCTTGACTGGCGGCCCTTCACTCCTAGATCTCGACAGCCCCAGAAACATGGCACTGCTGAAGAACTTGAACCTGAGCGCACAAAAGCGAGACACTGACCTCGACTCCCAATCATTCCAGAGCAACGTGCATTGCTCTTGGCACTGACTCTTCGAATTGCCCAGTTGATACGAGAAACTGGCTCACGAGAAATAACCTTTTCAACCTCTGGCACTGGACTTACTTGTGTAACAACTGGCACCTCCTCCACTCCATGTTCCTTAGTTCTTTTTCGGTGTCGTGGAACAGAATGATAGTCAAACTCTGGACAGTGAGAGCTAGAAGGAGTGATGTTTGACCCATCAAATGTCTGTCGACGCTTCATACGGGCTGTTCTCATGTCCCCAAGTGGCTCATAACTTGATTTCATAGGAGTTCCAGCAACAACTTCCTCCACCATCTTAGACATTGACCCTGCTGCTGGTGTTGTCCTTCTACCAACCCGCTCTTGAAGCCTGTCTAAGTTCGGACCTGTACCAGCAAACCTTGCTTCCTGTGCAGCCAAAGCTTTTGATGACTGCTCAAGAGATCTAGTGAGGTCGGAGAGTGTAGCTTCATAGAGGGACACTTTTCCTTTCCCTGCTTCGGAAGCTCTCCAACTCCAATGTTTGCTCTCAGAGAGATTAATTGTTGGTGTAAGTGCAATATCATCAAGTGGTTGATCCTACAAAAAATGCAACATTTGAATGTGACAAGAAAGAAAATGAGAGAAAGCTTACATGGAGAGTATAATGACCCCACTGAAACATTCGAACTTCCCACCATGCAAGCCAGCATTCCATTTGTGGAAGGTTTTCAATTGGCACTTTGTCTCCTTCACGCCACCATATGCGCATTTCATTTGCCTTTGCCTCGTGCTCCTCTTTAGTTGGTGCATCCATCCATTTCCGACAAAGCTGCTTGAACTCGTGATGGAAGGTAGACTTGATGCATCGGCAATGTTCATTGACGCTCTTTGCCAAATGAAACTCACAACTCTTCTCTCTACCTTGTAATGGCTGACTTTTATCACCTCCGAATACTTGTCGTACAGCCAACCAGTTAGCACCAGCTGCATCTGCCATGAAACCACAGAAGTTGGGTTTCTTCCCGGTTCGCTGTTCAACAACCTCGGACATACATGTCCAAAAGATGGTTTGTGCTTGAAAATCTTGAACCTTGAATTCGGCTATAGCTATAGTCAAATTGCACTGCAACCTATAAAAGGAATGGTTATAATGTAAATTGGTATAGATCCTTAAAAAATGAAAAGCCACTTACTTGTGATCATAAACATGAGCTCCCATTGTTGACCAGCCTAAAACTCGTTCCATATGGTCAAAATGGATCCAGGAATTAACTAAATCCCCATCTCCATCCATATCCATTCGTTGTACAAGGTCCACACCAGAAGCAGGACCAAGGGTAGACATCTTAAAGATGAAAGGGCGTTGATTGTTCGAAGTCACTTGGCCAACGAATAAGCTCCCATGAATAAACTCATAGGGACATTTTCTCTTTAGCTCCAAAATCCCATCCAATCCAGATTGAAGCTTTCCATCTCGCCCTTCTCGCATCCAGTTCTTTATTCTACAAAAAAAAAGAGTGTTATTAGTGATAAAGTAGAGTTAAGTGTAATTTTATACCTGTTAAATTTCATAGTTCTGACCAGCCAGTATCGCCCCCTTCTCGGTAATTTTTTT
>NW_003314276.1:0-3641 GCF_000143415.4 Selaginella moellendorffii
CCAGTTTCCATGTCATGTCCTGTTTATCAATTTTTTCTTATACTATATACCATTGGATGCCTTAGAATCAATTTTGGCTTGTTGGAAATTGTCTTTACGAATGTTAACAGTTGGAATGAACACTACATTACTGAAATCAATGCCATGAACCACTAAAATAGTGACTCATCTTTTAAATTTGCTATGTAAACCTCTGAAAATAAAACTAAAGAAACTACCTGATGCAAACACAGAGTGCAGCTTGTTTTGTATTAGCTTAAGTTCTTATTCCTCATCATACCACGGGTCTACTGCTCACACCACTCTGATAACCGAGCCCAGTGATCGATCTCTCCAAGAACATCCTCTTGTTAAATCCATCAAACTCGCAGTTTCCACCTGTGAGTAGAATCATCCCATCCATAACTCGGCTGACGAGTTAGTTTGGCACTCTCCTCATGGCAATGGATGCCATTTCTCCCACTTCTGCCTGATCCATATGTCTCCGATTTCACTTCCATGATTCTTTAAGAATATCTGCCAGTTTGTATCGGTCTCAAATATGTTGTCGTTTTTTGTACTAGAGCACAGTTTGAACATGAATTCAGATGTTTCATCGAACACACAGATAATGTTTTGATTGTTGCAGCGGAAACAGTCTTCCATAGTTTTTCTTGTCAATTCGTTTGGAAACTGCTAGTGGTTTTCAAATATTTTTTCTACAAATTATAAAATACAACACGCATACATACCGTCAACCAAACACCTTTGCAGAAGTGGAAAGGACGAAGAATGAATGAAAAATTCATTCTATTTGACCTAAACCTAACTACCAGTTTCACATGGAAAAGAACTTTGTTCCCCCCAATCTACCCAGAGATGTAGTTTTCAGAATTGCAGAAAGCAATGGCTTTTGTAGCGCAGTTTTTTCATGTGTAGCTAAAGAATTTTACATGGAATTTCAAAGTGATAGAATTTGGCAATTGCATTGTGAACAGGATTTTTCTGTCTACATGTGTACAGATTACGAAGGTAGACGCTGCAGAACGTACAAGGTTTGTATTTTCACTGATTTGCTTAAAACAAATGTCAAACTTTGCTACAGGAAACTTACAAGAGTTGGTTCAATGTGTTCAAATGCTACAATTATAATATTACCTCTGTAACCAAAAAGTTGTGCCTTAAAATACGAAGCTTCCTCAGATTTAAAGGTTTTGAGTACATGTCAACCAAAGGTTTACCAAATAACGTCATAAATGAAGCGGAGGCAATTTTGAATGTCAACCTTCCAAATTCTTTAAGATGTCTACTGCTTTCTATGGACGGTCAGCCTGAAAATTGTATCATTAGTGGTTTACAGCATCAAGAATACAGAGGTTTTATTAACAACTGCTGAACTCATTTGTTGATCGTCTAATGAATTGCCCTCTCTAGATACCTTTCACATTTGTCCAAATATTATTAATTTTAAAAGAGGGATTTATTTTTAGGTCAGGTAATGATAAAGAGATGGAAAGAGACACTCTTGGTTTGTACACACATTTCCAAAGCTATTTTTAAAGTGCTTGGACCTTCAAAGGCACCAAGAAGAGCAATCGAAAGAGGCTTAAAGACACATTGACCACAATTCCTCCGATAAATGATGTTGAAGAAGGTATTTTCGTTATTAGTTTGTCTGAATTTCCAGGGATTGCATTGAAGAATGCACAGCCATGTAAAGACTAAGAGGAAGTGTCTATAAATTTTATTAATTTTATAAAATTTCTAAATTAAGATTAATCTTAAAATATTAAGATTGCTTGACAACAATCCTCATAGAAGAATGAAGAAAGTTGTATTGCTCTTTGCTATGAAACTTGTTTGGATATAAGACCAAAACCAGTAAAGCACACTCTTATCCTCTGTCAGCAATGATATACAATGGAATGTCCCCAAACTCTGTGTGGTACACTGGACCACATAAACACTTCTTCTTTATCTATGCCTTCTTCAAACCACTAGAATTCCAAACTTGTCTATCTGGAACACTACCTACTATCCCTATTGTTATGTAAAGGAATGAAGTCTTACTGTCTACCACAACTTGAACTACCATTGAGTAGTACTTTTTTGCCCTAGCATACCAATCTATTGCATCCTCTGATCCTAGGAGCTCAATTGCCATATGAGTGCAATCCATTGCACCACAACAATTTAGGAATCCATGCAATCTCTGAAATCATGCTATAACTTCATTTATTCCCTCCTCATCTGCCAATGGATCATTAGTCCTTCATGCTCAAGCAATGAATACCTAAATCAGCATAGACAAGCTTGAGTGCATGAAGCTACTCTAAATGCATCACCAATTATTTGCCATGTATCCCCGAATGCCAAGCGTTTCAAAGCACTAGCTACTTGCTTTGAAATAGCTAAGTGCTACTTTGGTATTTCTGCCAAACCTGGAGGAGGCCTCCTGGCCAATTTTGGAGCAAGCTCGTCACAAAAAAAAGTGAATGTAGATACGAAAAAACTTCTTTGAATCTTTGTGGATTTATATAGAGAACCTGAAGCTCTGTTTGATACCACCAGTGGAGACTTCTTGGCTTGATGTAATCCACACTGATCAATAGCCTTAGGAGCTCCTTTTTAGTGATCACTCTTTCAATAAATGAAGTTGCAGTAGGACATGGCATAGAAAGTACTATAGCAATCGCTTCCTCCACCATTCAAATGAATAAAAGCTTTTTTGAAACTAGAACTAAGATCATGTCCTCCTCCAGAAAGAACAACTCTACCAGATTTAAGTACCTTATCACAATCTCTACAGCATGGGAAATGATTGCCAAGGAAGAATTGCCAAGCTATGGCATGCTATGCACTCAATTTAGGGTAAAAACAATGGCACCCTAATCCATTATGATGTGGAAAAAATGAAGCTAATGTGTAGCCTTATGTGGCATATAAAAAAGAGGGTTACATGTAATGTAACCATTAAAAAAAAAGGGAGGGGAAAGTTGTTTTTGGAGGGGGGGGTGAGGAGAAATTTCCAGGTGGGTGGAGCATGGAACCCCACCCTAAGGGAACTACTCCTTATTCACATGGGTATAAATTAAAAATGCCTTGAGATGGAAAATGCTTAGTAGTCTATTGCTCAACCCCCAATGAGCTTATAGAAGGTGATGAACTTGATCTAGAATGCCCAAATAATATACCAAATTGAGGAATATGATTAAGCCACCTCTTCATGTGTTGAATAATTCTTTTAAGCTTTGAGTCCAAGCTTGTATTATTCTATTCCAGTAAACCATTTAAGAAATAGTGTTTGGTTGCAATCACTAAGTAAAAACTAAATAAACCAAGTGCTTGTTACATATTGAACTTAAGCAAGTTTTAATAAATTGTTCTCTTTTTAGAATTAGCATCTAACTATCCCAGCGGAGCTGGGTTCCCTGCTAGTGATGAAAAGTACATACTCTACAGGGAATGACTAAGAAACTAAGAGACCCCAGCTCCGCTGGGAGATATAGCATACCCAAGATCTTCTTTTCTAATTTTACAATGTTAAAAATTTTGATTATATACAAGTTCAAATGATATTATATCAATTGTTATAAGATATAATTTCTTTCCCTTGTTTAAATGCAAAAGACTGGCATTCTGGCCATGCACAGCTCTACATG
>NW_003314276.1:3741-10205 GCF_000143415.4 Selaginella moellendorffii
TGGCCTTGCATCCACAAACAATGAGCTCCTCCTGTACAAGTGCCTCTTTATGGGGCAAAACCGTCACAAAAAATGAATAAAAGCATTTCAACCCTTTTACCATGTGTTTTAATCTAGGCAGTCATTTGAAAGTGATCAAATAGTAACTGCCCAAGTCCTCCAAGTGAGAATGGAATTGAGAGATAACATATAATAAGTAAAGAAAAGATTCTTAATCAGCAAATCAGCAAACATGACAACAGATGATGTACCTGCTGACAAATCTTGCAGATGGTGTCCTCTTTTTTGTTGCACTAGTGCTACACATGCGTTTGATGAGCATACTACCAAACACAAAAGAGAGAAAAAAAATGAGGAAGAGCCAGAAAATTTCTTAGAACTCTCAGACCACATATTATAGAAAATTATAAGATTATTAAGATCTAGAAATTTATAAAATTTAGTTTAGATTAATTTATAATCTAATTTAATCTTATTACCACCAAATAGTGGTGATGTATCCTAGGAGATGTGTTTTAAAACCTTAGTTTACGTTTAATTATTTTTAACC
The DNA here is from genome assembly GCF_000143415.4 of Selaginella moellendorffii. Classification (NCBI taxonomy): domain Eukaryota; kingdom Viridiplantae; phylum Streptophyta; class Lycopodiopsida; order Selaginellales; family Selaginellaceae; genus Selaginella; species Selaginella moellendorffii. The sequence goes on from NW_003314276.1 coordinate 4,292, forward strand.
CTTATTTTACGTCTAAATATGTTAATGTTAATATCATGTTCCTTATAGCAATTATATGTGGAATTAATCATCCTATAAACAAGCATATATTTATATGTAATAAATATATATACCTATTTATAGCATGAAAGATCATGAAGAACATTGAGGATGGGAACAGAAAAGGCCAAATAAAATTTGATTGAGCAACTAGTGTTAGGTATGACGAATATAGATTCAAATATTAAATAATTAACATAAATATTTATTAATTAAAATGTATAAAACATGTACTACTATATTAATTAAGAACTGAGCTAGCAGAAACCTAAAAACTGCTATGCCACAACAGGCGAACATCTACATCTTTTTATTGTAACAAAGCTCACTACTCTCACCAGAGCTTGCAAGAAATCTACTACGAATACCAGCCTTTTAAGAACAATATGTCATTACAGAAACATTAATATATAAGAATCTGCTATATACCAGAACCACCATATTCCGATCAAAGAATGTAAAGCATCCAAACAAGACCATTCATCTGTAAAAAATAATTGCAAAATCTGGAAACTAAATTAATCTTAATGCAATTAAGAAACATGTACATCTGATTTAAGGGAAAATTCAAAGGAGGCTGATGAAATTAGAAAAACAAACTTACTAATTTGGGACGAAATAAGTATGGTTCCAGTACATGCATTTAATGCTGTAGAACGTGTAATACGTGACATTAAAGGTTGTTCTGATAAATTTGGTGGTATAACTGTTGTAACTGGTGGTGATTTTAGACAAACACTACCTGTGCTTAAAAGAGCACGACGGGTTCAAATTGTACAAAATAGTGTTAAGTCAAGTTTTATATGGCCATTTGTAGTGAAATATACACTTACAGAAAATATGCATGTTAACAAAGATGAAAAGGAGTGGTCAGAGTGGTTAATTAGACTCGGAAATGGTAATTTACCAAGACTTGATGGATATGAAGATGATATAGTAGAACTACCAAAAAAATGTACAACCAAGAATTCCATGATAGATGCTGTGTTCGGTCAAAAACACAGAACACAGCAAAAATTGATATCTGCACAGGAGAGTGAGTATATACAACAGATTAGAGGGGAATATGAATATAGGGACAACTTCAGGATGTCTACTAGCTTCTCTCACCCAAATTTCTCCTTTTGAGATGATTTCCTTTGGAGGGGGCATCAGGTATTACTGAGCAACAAAAGAAAATTCTGCAAGCAGGTGTTTTAGGAATGTCATGAGGGAATTCTTGTTGGACACCTAGGTGTAGTATCAATAGACATTTGCTAGTGGGGGATATATGGGGATACATTAACAAAATGGTTTAGTGCTAGATTTTATTTGGCTCTGTTTTGTGTGTTAATCTTAGTCATGGAGGAGGATGTCATGGAAGTGTCTACAGGGAATGTCTGGGGTCTCATGGAAGTGCTATTGGCATCGGGGGACAGATATTCTCTTACCTTTGGATTTTTTAGATGGACGGTTTTGATGGATTGATGGAATACTCTCTTATAACGGTTATGGCTGTTCATATCTGAGGGTTTTATGTTTGACTCTCTCTTGTGTCACTGTGCAGCATTGGGAACAAAACAAGTAGAGCAAGCTCCTTGATTCTTCACTATTGATAAGTTTCTTTCTCGCATTTTTCACAGTTGAGTCGCCACTGTTTCTGGGTCTCCAGAATGTATACTTTCGAGCGGGTATGTGTATGATTTACGGTCCTTGCAATGTCGTTTGAATGTGTTTGCATAAGAACAGGTCATGAGTACTGGGAAGATGAAGGCATTGAAGAAAAAGAGCCAGCATGCAGGCAAATGATGAACATATTTCACCCATATGATCCTGTCACCTATAGGTATCAACCTACTTCTGTGTGACCAGTGTTTAAATTTATCCTTTCGTCCTGATTACAGAGTGGAACCTCTGATATCTATTCTTTTTTGGAGAAAGTCAGTGAATATCTTGGGATACAGGTAATCATAGTGCTTTGTAAGTTTTGTTGTCAAAGCTAGAGGAAATTCTTCGGTTGGGGTATGGTTTTGTCACAGTTTTTTATGGTAGTATGGTGACAGAAAGGCTATCTAGAAGTCTCAATGGTAGATTCGACTTAATGCTACAGGTAAGTCTTGCTCTTTGCTATCACATCATTCTCATGTGGATCCAGGATACAAAATTTGAGCACCACTACATATCGGTATCTGATAAACGACAGCAGTGGCTGGAGAGAGAGAGAGAGAGAGAGAGAGAGGAGATTTGGAGTTGGAATCACAGCAGCAGCAGCATCACCAGCGAGAAGATCTTAAGGCCATGAGAATTCTCCACCAGGAGTTTGGGATTACGTAGCAGCCAGGTGAGAAGGTCAGTGCGAGAGATAGGGACGAAGATATCACAAGGGACAAGGACGAAGATCTTGCAGGGTCGGCCTTCACCCACGAGCAGCAGAGATTGATGAGGTCACTGGTTTGCTCTATCACTTCTGCTCAACCCAGTGGCAAGGTGAGCTTCACTGTGGTTACGGTGCTCTAGAGCAGGTTAATGAGCATGCGTTTCTCTACAGGGGCACGGTGCTGTACAAATCCAATTAGTCTGGAGACAAGGAGCATCGTCACACCCATGGACGTGTATCAATTATTGTGACACACTAGGTAGGATCCAATCCAACTTCATCAACTCGCAGAGAAAGAGAGAACTAAGAAAAACAAAGAATAGTGGCCATGGCCATATCTGGACAAATTAAGTGAATTGGTGCCAGACTCAATTGTATTTGTGTTGTAATACTACATTATTTATAAAGTGTCTCCTGCCCTTGACTGTCTAGAAGTCCCAATGGTAGAGCTAATTTGTAAGTCGGAATCACAGCAGCAGCAGCAGCATCACCAGCGAGAAGATCTCAAGGTTGCATGAGAATTCTCCACCAGGTATTTCTCACATGTACGTATTGGCAAAGCCAGTGTCAGTGAGCAGGTTGGTGCGAGGGACAGGGATGAAGATCTCACGAAGGACAGGGAAAAAGATCTTGTAGGGTCTGCCATCGCCCACAAGCAGCGGAATTACGTTTTTTCAAGCTTCCCGGAGGAAGACTCAAGTCTGGAGAAAAACAGTAAAGAAGTTTCTTTCATCATTCACTCTGCTAACTTTGATAAATCTGCTAACTAGAGGTGGAAGGATTGAAGAGGAAGCTCATGAGCAACCAATGGCAGCTTCAATCCAGCCTGGGACAGGTATGATGGAAATACATGAAGATATAAAGAACTTTGGTTTTGTTCATTTCCATTTCTTCCAGTTTGAAGAGTTTGTGGTAATTTGGTAGAGACCAAACTTTGAGGTGCTGCCATATCCTTACTGCCCTCCTCACATCACCAAACCAAAGGTATCGATCTTTGTTCTTCATTACTCATAATTCTTTTGTATGATCTTCTCATTTCTTTTATCATTTCTTGTGTCAGGAGTGTAAGAAGTTCTGCATGGTTCTCCTCCCCAAAAGACAATACTTTACTGTTTCAAAGAATCTCAAACTGCTGGCAATTCCATTGTTTAAGCTCTAAGATAATGTAGATAAGAGAAGAAACATTTAATGTCTACATTTGTTTTTTTTTTTTTTTTTTTTGTTTTCTTGCTTTGAGAAAGTTTTTCTCTTCCTTTGCTGATGTGAGAATTGTTACTGCAGAGATATGCCCAGTGATCTCTGCCATCTTCTTGCAGCTTTCAAGGTTCACCTTCATTGCCATTAACAGTTGAACACTGGCAATCTGGGTGAATTTTTTCTTCTTTTTCTCCATTTTGTAAAGCTATTAACTTACTATGAGTAGCTCTCTTTTTTTGTTTCAAACGTTTCTCTTATAAATGAAGATACACTCCCTCAGCTGGATAAAAGTGTAATGGAATCAAGAAAGAAATAAAAAATTACACGCCTACCATATACATGTGTGTATACGATGACAAGAATATGTCAACCCACCTGAAGATTGTTGGCCAGGACGTGGAGGTGCTAATATTGTTTAATGCAGGAAGCAAATGAGTTATGTGAGCAGATGGAAAGCCTGCAGTTAGTGTTAATCAACAAGCTTTCTTGAAACAGCAAAATACAAAAGCGATGACAGTACAGCCATACAGCTTGAATTGAGAAGGAAAAGAAGAAACCTGCTACTAAGAGAAGACTGGGCTTTGATGAGACAGAAAAATCTAAGACCGAACAGGAGGTACTGAAGATTACGGAAGAACTTGAAGACACATGTGAGTTGAACAGGTTTCTCAAAACAATACATTGCTGGCTATAGATAAAAAAAAAATGGATGTCAGTGTGCAAAAGTGGAAGTTGAGATGGCAAAACTACTACAATGAATTGAGGGTGGACAAGGAACTCTGAAGATGATGTGACACTTGATGCTACAGCAATGAAAATGGAACGGATTTTAGAGACTTCCTTGCCAGATTATCCACCAAGCCATTTTGCTGTGGAGAAGCAAAATGTTATTCAGGCTTTATAGTTAAAGCTACAATAAGCTTTTGATTTTGTCAAAGATGCAAAGCACAACATGGAGGTTTTAACTGATGCGACCTCAAATGTGTCTAAAATGCAAGAGGGTGTTCAGAATTTCTGAACGATACAGGTATTGCTCAAAAGAAAAAACCAATGTGCTACTTCTCCAAGTACTCTAACATTCAAGTGAATCCAAGGTGCCTTGTGATGTTTCTCCAGTCCAGTGAAGCTGATCAATGGCATCGTGATCAATACAACAGAAACCAGTGAGCTTTGTTTTTTTTATAAAATGACTAACATTGTGATGGTTCTTCAAGCATGTGTTTGCATTCTAGCAAATCCAGGATGGCTGTTTATTGCAAGTCACAAACACCTCACAGATGCACAGTAAGTTTTTCTAGCACACACTTGCTCTCTAATGCACTAAGCACGTATATTTTGTCTCCTATCTGTAGTTTATCGAGAATCCCATTCGGGCTGTGTGCCTGGAAGGAGCTCCCATCACTCACTGAACAAGCCACACTGTCCAATGCTCCCTGGTGCTACACCAAACAAACCGTGCCAATGTTGTCCCATGACACCGTGAACACGGAATCCCACCCATTTCCAATCACAGCCATGTTACGATTCATCTCGTAAGAGAGCTGAAAGGACCACAACTGCAGTGAGCCTCCAGCTCCCAGGCTGCTGACAGCAACAACAGCAGCAGGTCCAGCAAGCGATGCCTAGATGAGAACTGTGAGTCTGGCACCCAATGAGTAGAAGCAATGCGTTTGGACACACCTCCACAACTTGGTGTGTGTAGCTCACACCGTGGGAGATGTAGTCGAGGTCTGGTTGGAATAGGTGGAGAGGCAAGAGCTCGGACTTGTAAGTGACGTCCTTGGTAGCTCTCCAAACAGGATCCGATTGACACATGTGTTTGCCTGAGTGGAGGTGCCCCGGAACACAACCATAAGGTGTTTGTTAGCGGAGGTGGTGTCTTCCTTATACACTGAGGAGGGCTCAAGTGTTGGAAGTTTGGAGATGACTTCCAGCTGGGGATGGAGGCAGGCATCCATAGGTTTTGGTGGAGATTGTGGTGAGCGGGGAGATGAAGAGTGCCAGACACTTAAGATCATGCTGTGAGAGCTTGGAGACTTCGTCCCACACTTCCAGAGCTTCTTCGCTTGGTGGGTTTTGTTTGGCTGAGCGGTGGTGGTGATGGCGGGCTAGAAAAACAATGGCAGGCACAACCAAAAGCAAGAGCAGGAGAGTGCAAGCCATGCATTTATGATTTTTCTTCATGGTTTGGAAGGAATCTTACCTCTGTTCTCCCTGCGGGTTTGAAAATTAAAGAGTCACCAGGTCTCATGTATCTGTGTTGCCTTCGTCAAAGATTTACAAAAGTCCAACTCTTTTACACTTTATATGGTTTGGCTCTTT
>NW_003314276.1:10350-15215 GCF_000143415.4 Selaginella moellendorffii
TGCATTTCTTTCTCTCTTTTAGAAGTTTCTTAACATCAAATGCTTTGTGATCAAAAGAGAGCATGCAAGAAGTTCCTCTGCAAGAAGAACCCCCAGGCTGCCTATGATGTGTTCCAAAGGCGATGACTCTGAACTCAATATCCATGTTGAGTAGAATAAAGCTGCTTGGGTCCTCAGTAAACTTCCACCACCTCTCTTCAATTTCTTTTTGCCACTTTACAGTAAGTCACGGAAAAAATCTAAGATTCTGTAGAACTTCACTGGTTAAAACTTGGACAGGAAATCTAGAAGAAAAAACAAGCCTTTGAACACTTCTGTTTTTATCCTGGTCCTTTAATTTAAAACCAAGTGGGTTATGCTAGAACACCCTCCCTCGATATCAAGCTTTCAAATAGATGTTGTAACTTTTAATTATGGATATCTTATGTTCCATCTCCAGGATGATGAATTTAGAATCTCTTGGAACTTTTTATGTAGGCATTTGCTTTCATTTCAAGCACAAAACTTGTAGAATAAAAGAAGCCAGTTTTGATTAATTACAAAGCCTTGCTTTCTAGAGCTTACAGCTATAACTTTCAACTGATTATTTTAAAATTAAAATTAAAATGCTTACTCTTGACGCTAAAATGCTTAAAAATTCAATGTGCCCAAAATATTTTGTACTTCTCCCAGCGGAGCTGGGATCCCAGCTAGTTTTCTATCTAAGTCACGTGTATATGCACTGTTAGCACAACTATTATATAGAAACTGAATAAGAGTTTTGATGGATGGCTCAAAAGAAGTTAGGTTGATTCAAAAAATACCTCTCCAAATTTTTTAAGAGATGGAGAATGATAACTCCACAATGGTGAGATGTGATGGTAAGAATTAAGGACTAATGCTTAACATAAACATGAAGTTTACCTATGTATGTATTAAGTTTCTAAGCATAAAAAGTGGCAAGAGGAAGATGGATAAAGACAATAAATTCTACACAACCAACCATGCAAACAAACCGTCAAGTAGGCAACAATCAAAAGTAAAAGCAAAATAAGTGTTAGATAAAATGCAAAACATCATGGATGAGTTGACAAGAACTTGTCAAGTGAAATGCTGATGAAGCACAAGCAAATGTTCTCAAAAAATCACAAATCATATCACTGATTTATTATTTCAATACTTATTTACCATACTTATTTCTGTTACTTGAGCAGTATCTAAAATATATAACTGTGAATAAACCAATATTATGATAAACTTGTCCATGTATTTTAAAATAATAAGGGTCACCTACTACAACCTCTTCAATGTTTGCACCTATTGATGCAAATGCTAATGCACTATTATAATTTAGTATTAATACACATATAACTTTTTTGACTGCAGGTATTATATTAGAAAATAAATTTTAGTTACTTATAAAAATGTATAAATGCGAAGTATGAAAGTGTGGATGTACTCTGAACACTTCAACATCAGAAATTATACAATCTGCTATTCTTTTTGTGAGAAACCTTTTTTACTTGAACTCTGAAACAAACAGTGAATCTAACTGAAAGAAACACAAGGTTGTTTCTTGTATTTTTTCTCTCAACGCATTATCATGTTCTTCTCCTTCACATTTTTTTCAATGGAAAGCAGACGTTGTGATGACAAATATCTTTGGAAAATTGTTTCCAATGCAGAAGCTCTACATGCGGGACTGGCCATTTGAACTCTACATTGATATGTGGGCTAAGATATATCTTCTTTATCTAGCCAGGCATTAGGGTAATTCAGGGCATGGTAGTGAGCTGATTAGCTTTTTTGAAGCTTGATAGTGATGAGGATCTGACAGAGATTCAAGATGTAATGCTGCCACAATGTGCCAACTTGCCACAGAGAAAAAAAGTGATGTATGCTCATATCCAAGTTATTAGGGTGACACCATCCAGCCAGCACTATTGGAAGCTAGCATTAGACAATAAAAGTGAGTCACATCTATTTCTTGTTGATCATGTAGATGGAATAGAAAATCTATTTGTATTCCACACTTTATGACAATGCATGCATGGGCTTCTGGTTACACAAATTATACTATAAATTATGATTTAAGATATTAATAACTTATTCTATAATATTTTAATATCATAAAAATCATGATACTAAAAAAATAAAAAATTATATATACATTATAATATAGCATGTTATAATATAACAATAATTTATATATTAAGTATAAATTATGTAAAAGGGACTTTCAATATAAATATTATATTATGTTTAATTATGTATGCTATAATAATGATTATGTTAAAAATTACAATTACAATTACAACTCTTTGAAATTACTAAAACATCAGGAATAAACATGATGCTCCCAGCGTAGCTGGGACTTTTGCTAGTTTAGCTCCTCTACATAATCAGGCTGTGTACTCCACATGAACCATGGAGCCTATAGTTGGCCTGTCGCAAGATGTCTCTTCTCCTCCGGTATTCCTGTTGAAGCACTAAGCAACAAGTAAGCAATACACAGCTTACACATGGATGTGAGAAATCCAGCGATCCCTCCTCCATGTTTTGGACACGAGTAATATCCTGTTTTCTTTCCTTGTTTTCTTCTAAACTCTTTTTCCCCTGCAGATACTTTTGTCTGTAAGAAGATTTCTACCGCTGGAGTCTCGCCTATTCCTCGGGATAGCCATACCTGCTCTTCCTATAAGAACTGTTTCGTTGTCATGGGTGACGAGGACGGTGGTAATCCAGAAACAATGGCATGGCGGGAGGTAAAGACGACTGGTGCCGAGCTGATGCCAAGAGCCGGGCATACAACAATCAGCCATGAAAAGTATCACGCTTGTAGGTAGATTTGTTTCCTGTTGGTCTCTCATGGGCCTTTTATGTATTTTGCAGCGACTGGTGTTTGGGCAACTTTGAATCCCTCTGGTTCCAGGCCTTCTCCAGGTTTCTCCCTTGCAGGAGATTCTGTGGACGCAGAGCAAGGCATATTATTCGTCTATGAGGGATGTAACAAAGAGCTTGAAGCTCTGGATGACATGTATTTCCTTGATACAGGTAGGCTTCTTCTTTTATTGACATTGCTGCTATTCTTGACAATATGGTTGCCGTTTTTCTGTGAAGAGATGCTGAGGGAGAAAGATCCATCAGAACCAAAGCTATCCATGCGTAAGGAACTTAAGAGAAGGCAGCAATGAGTATTGTGCCACGCCATTCGTGCTAGACAAGCAACGGGGATGCGGACAAGAGCTTGGTTTCATCTCACGGAAATATCTGCGGAAAACCTTGGACCTCTCCAATTTTTCCCTGTCAAACTCATGCTACAGAGTTTCAAGCTCACGTTCAGCCGCTAGGCGAGAAGATGTTCAAGGCCAGAGAAAGTGACGTATTCAACTATGGATACACGCTAGAAGCCTCCATCGGTGGGAAACTCTTCTGTGGGCTGCTCTTCTCGTACAAGCCTGGCTTTGCTCAGGCAGTGCAATCTTACATGGCGAGGTATGTTTCGTTTGATCCTCAGTTATTCTCTAACGCCAGGAGAGTGTCCTTTTGGACAGGGCACGGGCATTTTCCTCGAGTGATCACGTTCGTTTACACCAGGATCTCAAGCTCGACAACAATCTTTCCAAACTAAACATGCGTGACAAAGTGGTGATCAGCACCTTTAGGAGATATCACCACAGCGTAGTACATGGCAGCTAAGGTGGTGGAGAACAAGGATTGGAGCTCTACATGGCAGCCTACTCGACTTTCTTACAGACAAAGCCATGAACTGTTTTTAAAAAAGCCATTTCTGAAGGAATAAGACAGTATTAAATAAACTGTTGTGTATGTATGTGTTAATAGACACAACTTTGAAGCCATGAGCTTGGTTTGCTTCAGTGTACATTAACTCAGGGCATATAAATGATTTCTATGTTTGATTTTATTTAGTCTTTTGCTCTCTCTCGTAAAGATTTTAGGTAAAAAACAAAATGTGTATATGTCGTTCCAGATCACGATCCTAAAAAACGCTTTAGACATTCAAAAGGAAGCGTGCAGGCAGAAAAAAGTTCAGAAGAGTGACCTGCACATACAAGAATCTCATTCTATTGTGCTATTGCTATGTTTGCTTGAATACAAAACAGAAAAAAAAACAAAAAGACTTATTGATAAGAAGCTGCATCGTTGCATGACGTTCTAAACAGAACTAACACCTACCAAAGCTATTCTACTTTGCTGAAATCTACTAGCCTATTATACAAATTGAAATAACTAGCTGAAAATGGGTGGCAAAAGAAAGTGGAAAACTGTGGATGCCATTTTAGAAGGGGATGTAATTGTAGCAAATGCTACTGGAAATCAAGAACTCATACCTTTTACCACTAATGTGGAGATTTGTTTGGAAACTAATATTGGCAAAAACAATGCTTGCAGAATATGTGAAACTGGAGAAGTCATGTCAACTGGTAAATTCTGTCACACGATTTCCTGTATTCCTGCAACCACTGCTTGTAGGGCAGTGAGACGAAAGAAATACATGGGTTTAATGTCGGAGAATGAAAATGGAAAATGTGAGCAACATTATCTTGGTAAGATGGAAAAACAATGTATACATTGTAAGGCTCTTTTTTTATGACGGAAAGTGTTTTCAACTGTTGTTGTAATGGGAAGAATATAAATTAAAAATTAAAATACTTTTCCTCAAATTCATCCAGCAACTTCTGGAAGAAACACCACAGCAAGGAAACTTTACAGATTTAATACGAAATTATAATAGTGCATTAGCATTTGCATCAATGGGTGCAAACATCGAAGAGATTGCAGTAGGTGGCCCTTATTATTTTAAAATACATGGACAAATTTATCATAATATTGGAAGTTTCAGACCAAACAATGGAAATATCATT
>NW_003314276.1:15399-17205 GCF_000143415.4 Selaginella moellendorffii
TTCATTGAAAGATTTTAGCCTCAATATAAATTTATATAAGAAAAAATAAAACATAAAGGTAATAATCTTAATTCATTTTAGCATTCACTCTATATAAAAACATATACAGAAATAATATTAATTATATAAAATATAATAATTTAACTCTTAGATAGTACTTCTAAAAAGTATAAATATAAATATTATGAAAAGAGAGGATATTGAATACAAATATGGAAAAAATTCTAAACCAAAAATATAATATAATTTTAGAGAATAAGTTTAAATATATTTTAAAAATACTAAATATAATAAAGGAAAAAATAAAATATCTAAATTAGAATATAAATAAAACAGTTTCTATAAAATATGATATTTTATAATTTAAAATAGAGTAGTTAATAGTTCTAAATATTTTTTATGTAAAATATTTTTTTATTAGTAATCTTATGTTATTTATTAGTATAAATATAAATTAAATTAAACTTATTGAGATGTCAATTGGCTAAGACGTAGTCTAAGATTTATAGAATATCATAAATTTTCTACCACTTTATCCTACATGGTATTTATACATGAAAAACATAATAAGGTATAAATATGATTGAGAAAAAATTAGTACATGAACCATATAAAGAAATTTAAATATATTATATTAAACCTTCTATATACCATTCATGAATTTTCTGATATATTATAGTTCTAGCATAACCATTCATTTATCATCATAAAATTTCAGCATTCATAACAGTGCTATAAAGCCTTAATTATAAATATAAATACATGAATATAGGGAGATAATAATCTTATTTCAGATTTATAAAAACAACTACAGAAATAATGTTTATGATATATAATAGAATACTTTCTATTTTAAATATTACTCTCAAAATGCATGAATATAAATATTAGATAAAAAAGGAATATCAATGATAAATATGTAAAATATTATAATTTTATAAAAGAAAATATAACACATAAAGCTAACGTCTTTCACTTATTGTTATGCAATTCCAGAACTTTCAGTCTGAAATGATGAAAAGAGAAACTCCATAACAATGTTTATATTTTTTAAATTTAAAAGATGTATGCACTTTAGATGAGTTTTTAAATATATATTAAATATATTTTTAACATCATTATAATTGAGTGTACCTAAGTAACACATACTTTATTAAGAGGAGAAATTATATAGTTTAATAAATCATGAAATAATAAGATTTTTATCACTTATATAGAGATTTCAAATAAAAGAAAAAATTATTTAATAAAAAATGACTCATCTGAGCATTGGATCCCACAGTGAGAAATTCCATTTATAGAATATCCAAGACTTCAGTCAACAATCAGAATTTTAAATATGATATAATGTACTGAGTTATATTTATTATGTTATGATGTTTGTTGGTAATGGAGTCAATTGTTGAAGATATTTTTAATATAAATATTATGTTATGTTTAACTATATATCTTATAATTATGATTATGTTAAAAATTACACTCTTTGAAATTATTAAAATATCAGAAATAAACACAATGCTCCCAGCGTAGACCAATTCTCCCAGTGTCATATATGGTCCATGTACTAATGTTATCTCAATCATATTTATACCTTATTATGTTTTCATATATAAATGCAATGTAGGATAAAGTGGTAGAAAATTTATGATATTATATAAATCTTAGACTACATCTTAGCCAACCATAAGTTTACTAATGAGAAAATATTTTACACAACAAATATCTAGAACTATTAACTCCTCTATTTTATGTAAGAAAATATCATATTTTTATAGAAATTTCTTTTTTATATTCTAATTTAGATAC
>NW_003314276.1:17552-18444 GCF_000143415.4 Selaginella moellendorffii
TTTTTCCTAAAACCATAACATATCAGAAAATAAAAAAAGGTCCATTGATTGCTTTGTTAAAAATAAAATTTTAAGTGATGAGGAATCACATTTTTTAAGATGGTAGCCTTTTGTATTTGTCTAATATTGTCTCAATGATATTTTATGTATCTGTTTTCCATGTATCAATGCACAAATTATTAGTGTAAATAACAGACTTATTACACATTCATCAATGAATCTACTCATATTGAGTTGTCTCTTAGCTTAGATGTAGTCTCATATTTGTGCAATATCATAAAGTTAAAAATCATAAGATTATGATAAAAGTATAACTTATTTACAAGATATAATAGCTGGAGCTATTCAACTCTTCTATTTTAAGTTATAAAATATATAATTTCTATAGTCACTACTTAATTTACTTTTAACTTTATAGTATATCTTTTATTGTGTGTACTATATACCATCTTTGTAAAAAATTATGTTTAATTTTAATAATGTAGCATTGAATTAATCAGATACTCTTTGTTCTATAAAGTTTTTATTCTATAGAAGAAAGAGTATATGATTGATTTGATAATACATGTTTCTTATGGAGGATACCAGCCAATGGAAGCATTTGATCTCATGTGACAGTGGGCGACCTCTGTTTCGAATCCACGGCCAACATCTTAGAAAGGAGATCCTCCACTGCAAACAAGCAAGGACCAATCAGGTTAAGGTTCGATCAGGTTCTGCAACACCCATGGATTTGTACAAAATTGCAGCATTAAGACCATCCAACTTTGAAGGAGTGGTGTGAAAAGGAGTGCTCCCGGCCTTGAGAACAAGAAAGTTCAAGTGGCTTAAAAGAAAATGCCAGCAGTAAGTTCCTATTTCCTTTTCACCATTACTAACTTCATTGCTTTAG
>NW_003314276.1:22104-24184 GCF_000143415.4 Selaginella moellendorffii
CCACATAATCCAGAAAATATATAAATAGTCCCTTGGATACTTTTTCTGACAATGCACGTGCAGTTTCACCATAGCTGACTATACGAATCTCACTGCTTGCAGAATCAGCCACATAAAAATTAAAGACCCAACCTGTGAGTTTTGTAGTGAATTGTCTAAGAGTGTCCTTGTGAGTGACTCTCGCCTTAAATGACCATTTATATGAACGGTTTGTAAGGCTTGCGATTGCAGTTTGAGCAATTAATGGCCGCTTTGACTCGTTCTCCTACATTTACAATAACAATTTTTAAAAAAAGAAAGAAAATTTGTGAAATTGGTTCCAAAGAAGAAAGACTTACACTTGATACACTACTATGACGCTTAGATGCCTGCACCATTTTGTTTTAACAATGAAAAGAAAAATTCAATGAGAAGATTTGCTGAAGTTGTTTTTGACATTTTACTCACTTTGCTTGATTTGGGTTGAATATTGTTAGTTGGAATTGGACTCCAGATATTGTTATGAAGATACATTACATCCAAAACAGTTAAAGTCCTGTAGAAAAGTAAAACCATAGAATTGAAAATCACTATATAACCACATGCATACTCTTTTCCATTGTTTGCATAAAATGCGTAGTCTGTGAATTTCAAGAACGTGTTTGGTCGTATGATTTCCATTCTCATGGCTTGCGTAATATGAGATGAAACTACAGCTTCGATGTTATCTATGCCATCAGTAACTATGATGTCCCCTACTTCAATCGCTCTAAAAAGTGTAGTGCCAAGGACTTGAAGGTAACATATAAATAGAAAACATATCAGCATTTGGAATTTGGAATTGGTGGTTGCCAACCCTGCCAAAACTAATGCGTTGATTCTCAAGGATTTTGCTCCTTCAATTCCTGACAAGAACATCACTTGAAGGTTGCTGTGTTTAACGTTACATATGACAGACGTCGTTCCTATTTATACAACTCAAGCAAGCTGGGGAAGATTTGCAAAGCACAAAGGCAAAACATGAAAACTTTTAGAAGCAGGTGTATTCTCTCTGTTGCTTTTGTTTATCATTCCACTTGTTGATTTCTACAGGAACACATGGTTAGAGGAAGCTTCTTCTGAGATCGAAGCTGCTGTTAGGAATAGTTTGGACAAGGTTTAACTCAACTTATTTTGATGCATGCTAAGTGGCTCCAATGTGGAAGTGTAGGCATAGGCCTGTGAACTTAATTCCATTCATTAAATCCAGCTCTGAAATGTCCTATCTATCCCAGCGGAGTTGGATGTCACTCTATGCCCATATTCATCTTTGACACAGAAATCATTCACTTGGATTACTTTTGTTCTTTTTAAAAAAAAACTAAGGATTTGAGATTGTTTTGGACAGAGTCTAAACCGTGCCATTGTTTTTTGTTGTATAAGAGATCATATTAAAGCATATGGTCATGTTAGAGGATGTATGAGATCTTGCAGCAGAACTGAACTTTGAAGTATTAATGGTAGGTACATGCTCTATAGGCACAATAGCATTCACAAGTTGCCTATCCTCATAGCGCTCTTCAAAAGTACAACAAGGATCACAGAAAGTTAATGCATGTTCTAGATGAATTACATCTTGAATCTCTATCAGATCCTCATCACTATCAAGCTTCAAAAAAGCTAATCAGCTCACTACCCTGGCCTGAATTACCCTAATGCCTGGCTAGATAAAGAAGATATATCTTAGCCCACATATCAATGTAGAGTTCAAATGGCCAGTCCTGCATGTAGAGCTTCTGCATTGGAAACAATTTTCCAAAGATATTTGTCATCACAACATCTGCTTTCCATTGAAAAAAAATGCAAAAGAGAAGAACATGATAATGCGTTGAGAGAAAAAATACAAGAAACAATCTTGTGTTTATTTCAGTTAGATTCAGTGTTTGTTTCAGAGTTCAAGTAAAAAAGGTTAATCACGAAAAGAATAGCAGATTGTATAATCTATGATGTTGAAGTGTTCGGAGTACATCCACACTTTCATACTTCGCATTTATACATTTTTATAAGTACTTAAATTTATTTTCTAATATAATACCTGCAGTCAAAAAAGTTATATGTGTAT
>NW_003314276.1:24378-25264 GCF_000143415.4 Selaginella moellendorffii
TGATTTTTCTAGAACATTTGCTTGTGCTTCATCAGCATTTCACTTGACAAGTTCTTGTCAACTCATCCATGATGTTTTGCATTTTATCTAACACTTATTTTGCTTTTACTTTTAATTGTTGCCTACTTGACGGTTTTTTTGCATGGTTGGTTGTGTAGAATTTATTGTCTTTATCCATCTTTCTCTTGCCACTTTTTATGCTTAGAAACTTAATACATACACTAGCAGGGATCCCAGCTCCGCTGGAAAAAAGTAAAGAATGTTTTCAATATGAAAAAATGCAATCATACATACTTTGGGTTAGAACAACACATTTAAAAAAAATAAAATAAAAGAACAATGACTTATGATGTTCGTCACTGCACAGAAACTTTGCAGGTGCAAAATGCAGCTTCAGCACTTGCATCCACTCTAGCCGTGTCAAAGAGGGGAAGAAATTATTGGCAAAGATCTTGGGATTATCCTTTTCTAAGTTTGGTAGTTGACAATTTGTCAAAAAAGAATGGGAGAGTCTCTCTTTGCATTCTCCCCACCACCAGTAAGTCTTTTAGCAATTCAATGAGCTCTTCATTAGTCTTTGCAACTAAGTTGATTAAGAATACCTTCAAAACCAAGAGAAAGAGTATACATCTATAAGTTCAATTACCAGATTCTGGCAACCAGCTCTGGACTCTCAAGAATCTAGAAAAAAAAAAACTTCACTTACTTCTGTTGTCACTACTCCTGTAAAGGGTCATAGTCTAAACTCCAATCATGAAATTAAGAAGTTCTTTGATGCAACTTTTCTGATCAGAAAACATTAGAAGAGGATTGTTATGGCCCAAGTGTTGTCGAAGTTGGGTGGCTCAGAAAGGTTGCACAAGTCACTTAGTTCCGGAGGTAGATC
>NW_003314276.1:25364-29339 GCF_000143415.4 Selaginella moellendorffii
GTACAACTGGAGAAATTTGCTAGAGATGCTCATCTTATACATATTATATGTTATGTAAATCTGTCTATTCTTTAATTCTTTTAAAGGCATTTCGTTCGTTCTCACTCATCACGTACTATTGATGATGGAAGTGAGGCATGGGAGGCCACTATGTGTAGCTCCAAGACATGTGTCATACTAACCTTCCCTAAGTTGCATGAGTAGTTGATGTTTCACATATATCTTAGTATTATCTGGCGCACTGAAACAAAGTGGCATTGACAATGAGGTAGCCAATGAACTTACATGTGACTTAAGTTGTGTAGACCGGGAAAAAATGGTGAAAGAAATCTATCCAAGAGCTTTTAACTCACGATCCAATCTTAACAGCAATCCAGGTGGCTTGAAGTACTTGTTTGTTGTGATCACAACTTTCTCAAGCAGAGAATTTGAATTATCTGAGAAGAATCTGAGTAGTCATCTGGCTTGATGGGACAACACATTTGCAGTTGAAAATAACAGGAACAAATGTGATGAATTTAACTATGTTCTATGCCTCGTAGATCTTATTAGTGAAGCCCTCTAAAGCAAGGCCAAGGCCTATTCTCTGTGTTGTATTTATCCTGAAATCCTGACATAAGAACAAAGTCAGATTCCAAAAACTTTTACTGAGTTTGACACGGCAGCATTGTTTTCTACACGCCTGGGAGTGACCCTCTCCTTCTCTAAGCCACACATCCACCAGGCTCCCACACAACTTAAGCACCGTGGAGAGGCTTATGGCAAAACCATCACAAACAAACAACTCCAGAACCACCTCCTTGCCAATCCCAGCATCAGTGACATCTATGACACAGCACTGTGGCAAGCCATCTTGTCAAAGCTGGCTGAGAATCCACCAAGTTTCCACATTTCATGTACATGCCCTGTTTATAAATTTTTCTTATACTATATACCATTGGATGCATTAGAATCAATTTTGGCTTGTTGGAAATTGTCTTTACGAATGTTAACAGTTAGAATGAACACTACATTACTGAAATCAATGCCATGAACCACTAAAATAGTGACTCGTCTTTTAAATCTGCTATGTAAACCTGTGAAAAAAAAACTAAAGAAACTACCTGATGCAAACACAGAGTGCAGCTTGTTTTGTATCAGCTTAAGTTCTTATTCCTCATCATACCACGGGTCTGCTGCTCACACCACTCTGATAACCGAGCCCAGTGATCGATCTCTCCAAGAACATCCTCTTGTTAAATCCATCAAACTCGCAGTTTCCACCTGTGAGTAGAATCATCCCATCCATAACTCGGCTGACGAGTTAGTTTGGCACTCTCCTCATGGCAATGGATGCCATTTCTCCCACTTCTGCCTGATCTACAGGCTGGAAGAATATCTCTGAATCGTTCCACACCAAGTACTATTTGGTAGTCCTTCTCAGTAAGAGGCCGTTGTATTACAAACTCTGGCACTATTTCCTGCAGTCCGGGTGGTGGCGCTGAAGTATATGAAAGATCAATTTCCTGGAAGTAAAGCAGTTAGAAAGGGAAAAGAAAAGTAGTGACGAAAGTGATATACCTTGAGTTTCGAGGTTAGACGACTGAGTTCTGCTTCATCTTCATCTACATCTTCTTCTACTTGTTCTTTGTAGTCTCTGTCCATTTGCTTGTACATATGCCAGTCCTCATCATTCATGCCAAAAGTATCTTCGTCCAAAGGTTGCTTGCATTAAGAGTTTCATTTGTTCTCTCTACACGGCATTCAGCCTTTCACTTTTGACCGTGAGTCTGCAACTACAGTACCATGGCCGTTGGTTGTGCAAACTTTCTGCTGTTTTCTTTGGTCTACCTTTGTTGAAACTTCACAATGCCTGGCCTTCAACTCCTCTAGATACTTCTCCAGGTTTTCCTATGATGAGAAAGAGTTGTAAATATTTAGAAAGAAAAAGATGTAAAAGATGTACAAGCGATACTCTTCTTCCATTTGTTGCTTGTGCTCTCTCTGCAGGGACTCTTCTTAACATCTTTGCCTTGCTCGAATGTGTCTATCAAGTGCACGATCCCGATTTTTTGGGTTTTCTGCCAGTGGTGCTGTTGTTTTTAAAAAAATCTTTGCTTTCTTTTTCGCTTCAATTGCCAATGCCAAGCACACAACAGCTGACAAAAAGAAAATTTGATATACACAACTGTTCCTTGAATAAAAGGCTTTCTGCATTTTCGAGCAGAGGGTACTTTTGTGATGCTAGAATGTCACTATCTTTTAACACCTTAATGCTTTCTCCGTTAGCTTTACATATACTACTTCAATCAGTCTAGATCCCGAAAAAGGTTCTTCAAGTATTCCGCCTCATTTTCTAAATCAATAAGCTTTGAGGATAGTTTTGCTGCTGCCATTTCTTGAAGCCGCTATCACTGCTTTTCTCTCAAAGCTGCCAGTTCATCCTCCCCAGGCTGCTCTTTTTCAGGTGGCAGTATCCATGGCACCTACCACCATCTCGTTTTCACTAATGCCTAGGGAGATTATAACTGATGAAATAAATTGCTACAACATTGACACACCGAACTGCTTACCTAAAATAGTTTTAGCTCTGCAGTATAGTCGACTGTAATGCAGCTATTCTCTGTTTTTCAAAAACCACATGTGGTAGTTATGCTATATTCAATCAAATTGCTATGGACTTACAGATATTGAAGGCACAAAAAGCACTTTAGATAATCAGAGACATGAAAGCCTCCTACCGATTTTCTGCAGCATACTTCCATAATAGGCTCCTTAATAGATATCTGACACAATACGAGTTTTGAACTTACAACAAAAGCAAAAACTAACAGAGAAACCATCAGTGTATTGGTATAATATGAGTTGTAGCAAACAAGTATACCATCAGAATTGCACGTGTGTGTGCATGCATGTGCGTGCACTCAGAGAGAGAGAGAGAGAGAGAGAGAGAGAGAGAGAGAGAGAGAGAGAGAGAGAGAGAGAGAGAGCACGCACCTGTCCAGTCGATTACAGTGTCAATCCATAAGGGTGCGAGAACTGGATTGCTGGCCGCGATGGCGGCAAAATCCAGCACCGCCGGCTTGATCCCTGCGATCCAATATTTGGACTGGATCCCGATCCGTAGGAGATGGCATCAAGGGAATCCCTCACAGAGCTGGATAGCTGGAAGCTTGTGACGTCCTCACTGCAGCAATCATGGCAGGGGAGCGCCACCATCGCCAGCCACCTGTGTGCCGACGCCAGGTTCTTGTGGCACCAGGATCTCTTTTGGTGCGTTGCTCATCACCATCCCCAGTGCCATGGAAGATTGATAGGGGAGAGAGAGAGAGAGAGAGAGAGAGAGCACGCACCTGTCCAGCTGGTTACAGTGTCAATCCATAAGGGTGCAAGAATTGATCATGTCCACAATCAGTACAAATATGAAACCCTCAGATACAAAGAGCCATAATAACTGTTTTTAAGAAAGTATTACATCTAAACCATTGATTTGACAAATCGAAGGGTAAGAGAATATCTGTCCCCCGATGCCAATAGCACTTTTAAATAAAGAAGTACTAGCAAAAGTCCCAGCTACGCTGGGAGCATCGTGTTTATTCCTGATGTTTTAGTAATTTCAAAGAGTTGTAATTGTAATTGTAATTTTTAACATAATCATTATTATAGCATACATAATTTAACATAATATAATATTTATATTGAAAGTCCCTTTTACATAATTTATGCTTAATATATAAATTATTGTTATATTATAACATGCTATATTATAATGTATATATAATTTTTGTTTTTTTAGTATCATGATTTTTATGATATTAAAATATTATAGAATAAGTTATTAATATCTTAAATCATAATTTATAGTATAATTTGTGTAACCAGAAGCCCATGCATGCATTGTCATAAAGTGTGGAAATACAATAGATTTCCTATTCCATCTACATGATCAACAAGAAATAGATGTGACTCACTCTTATTGTCTAATGCTAGCTTCCA
>NW_003314276.1:29490-42816 GCF_000143415.4 Selaginella moellendorffii
CTCACTACCCTGGCCTGAATTACCCTAATGCCTGGCTAGATAAAGAAGATATATCTTAGCCCACATATCAATGTAGAGTTCAAATGGCCAGTCCCGCATGTAGAGCTTCTGCATTGGAAACAATTTTCCAAAGATATTTGTCATCACAATGTTTGCTTTCCATTGAAAAAAAATGCGAAGGAGAAGAACATGATAATGCGTTGAGAGAAAAAATACAAGAAACAACCTTGTATTTCTTTCAGTTAGATTCAGTGTTTGTTTCAGAGTTCAAGTAAAAAAGGTTTCTCACGAAAAGAATAGCAGATTGTATAATTTATGATGTTGAAGTGTTCAGAGTACATCCACACTTTCATACTTCGCATTTATACATTTTTATAAGTAACTAAAATTTATTTTCTAATATAATACCTGCAGTCAAAAAAGTTATATGTGTATTAATACTAAATTATAATAGTGCATTAGCATTTGCATCAATAGGTGCAAACATTGAAGAGGTTGCAGTAGGTGACCCTTATTATTTTAAAATACATGGACAAGTTTATCATAATATTGGTTTATTCACAGTTATATATTTTAGATACTGCTCAAGTAACAGAAATAAGTATGGTAAATAAGTATTGAAATAATAAATCAGTGATATGATTTGTGATTTTTTGAGAACATTTGCTTTTGCTTCATCAGCATTTCACTTGACAAGTTCTTGTCAACTCATCCATGATGTTTTGCATTTTATCTAACACTTATTTTGCTTTTACTTTTGATTGTTGCCTACTTGACGGTTTGTTTGCATGGTTGGTTGTGTAGAATTTATTGTCTTTATCCATCTTCCTCTTGCCACTTTTTATGCTTAGAAACTTAATACATACATAGGTAAACTTCATGTTTATGTTAAGCATTAGTCCTTAATTCTTACCATCACATCTCACCATTGTGGAGTTATCATTCTCCATCTCTTCAAAAATTTGGAGAGGTATTTTTTGAATCAACCTAACTTCTTTTGAGCCATCCATCAAAACTCTTATTCAGTTTCTATATAATAGTTGTGCTAACAGTGCATATACACGTGACTTAGATAGAAAATAAAGAGATAGTTTGAATTCAAGTCTCGGCAATAATGAAGCTCCTACAAAGCACAGAACTCATATGCTCACGCTTCACACACTTAAGCATATCCATTGCCACCTTTTGATCATCTCTCCAAGTCCTCGTGAACTTTACAGGCACTAAGCAGTCACTAAGAAGTGAATGACATTCTCTTGATGAACCTATCTGCATCTTGTATTAGTTTAGTTCTCTTGAGAAAGTCTCCCACAGTACGTGCTCGTGTGATAAGTCCACATTATCCACATTCTCATTATCATCAGGGTCATACAAGAGTGGAAGTGCCTGGAAATTTAGAAGCAGAGAAAACATTGTTCAAGTTATTACTTTCTGATCATTCCCAGAGGAAATAAGTGAAGAGTTAGGCAGCACACTGAGTACAAGAGTCACCAAATCTGTGATCCATACACCACAAATAGTTGAGAACCGTATGGAACTGTTTGTAGGACTTTCCCAGAGGCTCATTATGCGAAGCCAATGTTGTTGTTGTCCTTGTGTTCTCCACCACATCATGTGAAGGAAAGACATAGACAAATAGGGATCATCATAACAATCTGCTCGAGGCTACCCCACCATGTGGAGATGATTCCAGTGGAGTGGTTCCATAAAGCTTCTCGATCTAGGCCCCAAGAACATGTTATATTGAAATCCCTAGCAATGGCACTACCACAGAGAATGCTACCGTCCCAACTCCATGCTCAAGCCCTGGAAGAATGCGTGAAGCCCTATCTTCCGGCCTGCTATGAGAGTTCTAAACAGCACGGGAGGGATTTTTTTTGGTGGGTTCCTCTTCGCAGTGAATGGATTCTCTTTAGTGAGTGTGCAGTTCCATCTGCTGATATCAGTAGCACTAAAGAGGAGGAAAATTCTGTATTGGGACAGCGAGCATAACTGCGAGTGTGCGCTCATATTTACATGATTCTGAGTCTGCGCAAGCGTGGAATTTAAGTAAGCTTTTGCAAAAGTGACCGTGAGTGATATGGTGTAAGCTTTGTATTGCTTACTTGTTGCTTAGTGCTTCAACAGGAATACCAGAGGAGAAGAGACATCTTGTGACAGGCCAACTCTAGGCTCCATGGTTCATGTGGAGTACACAGCCTGATTATGTAGAGGAGCTGTTGATATAAATGTAGAGAAGCAAGGTGACTTTGAGCTTGAACTGAGCAGTGGGCTTGTACTTGGCCTTCTTGACACATATGTTACTGTTATGTGTGTTGGTCAGAGTGCTCACTTAGAGCAAAGAGGGAAAGACATTTGCTATTTTTTGTAGCCAGTCAAGGGTAGGAGACACCTTATATATAATGTAGTATTGAACATAAATACAATTGAATCTGGCACCACTTCACTTCATGTGATGCTAATAGTAATTGGATTTGTACAGCACCGTGTCCCTGTAGAGAAACGCATGGTCATCATTACCACTTCTAGGGCTGCTGCTCTGGATCACTACCACCACGTTGAAGCTCACCTTGCCACTCAGAAATGGCTCCAAAGTGATAGAGAAAACCAGGACCTCATCAATCTCTGCTGCTCGTGGGTGATGACGGACCCTGTAAGATCTTCATCCCTGTCCCTTGTGAGATCTTCGTCCCTGTCCCTCGCACTGCCCTTCTCACCTGGCCGCTACGTACATGTGACTGATCCCAAACTGGTGGAGGATTCTCATGGCCTTGAGATCTTCTCACTGGTGATGCTGCTGCTGCTAATGCTGTGATTCCGACTCCAAATCTCCTCTCTCTCTCCAGCCACTGCTGTCGTTGATCAGATAGCGATATGTAGTGGTGCTTAAATTTTGTATCCTGGATCCACATGAGAATGACGTGATAGCAAAGAGCAAGACTTACCTGTAGCATTAAGTCGACTCTACCATTGGGACTTCTAGATAGCCTTTCTGTCACCATACTGCCGTAAAAAGCTGTGACAAAACCATACCCCAACCGAAGAACTTCCTCTAGCTTTGATAGCAAAACTTACAAAGCACTATGTTTACCTGTATCCCAAGATATTCACTGACTTTCTCCAAAAAGAATAGATATCAGAGGTTCCACTCTGTAATCAAGACGAAAGGATAAATGTAAACACTGCTAACACAGCAGTATATTGATACCTGTAAGCGACAGGATCATATGGGTGAAATATGTTCATCATTTGCCTGCATGCTGGCTTTTTTTCTTCAATGCCTTCATCTTCCCAGTACTCATGACCTGTTCTTTTGCAAACACATTCAACTTACGTTGCAAAGACTGTAAATCACATACATACCCATTTCCAAAGCATTCATTGTGGAGACTCAGAAACAGTGACAACTGCAAAAAATGCGAGAAAGAAACTTATCAACAGTGAAGAAACAAGGAGCTCGCTCTCCTTGTTTCGTTCCTAATGCTACAAAGTGACACGAGAGAGAGTTAGACATGAAACCCTCAGATATGAACAGCCATAACCGTTATAAGAGAGTATTCCATCATGTCCTCCAAGCCAGTTTTTTTGCGCTTGACTGCCAACACTTCCTCAAGAGAACTTGTCATAAACTGAAGAGCACCATGTATGGCTGTCCCGTATGACTATCCATGTAGAGACTACAGGGTTTATAGCGCTGCAAAATAGAAATCCCTCTCAATGCATTAAAAATGCAAAACTGAAGAACAAGGAAGCGAACCATGGACGAAAATTTCTATTTTTTCTCTTGGTTCCGGCCTCGAGCACCTGGAACAAACAGGAACTTTAAGCCTTGAAAGAGAATAGCGAAGAGCAAGAGAGTGAAAAACCTTGATTCTAGTCGTGATTCCAGCCTCGAGAACCTGGAACAAACAGGGACTTGAGAGACTCGAAAAAAGAATAGCGACGGAGCAAGAGAGTGAAGAACCTTGATTCTAGTCGTTGATGACAACGTGAATCCCCTCGTTGTCCGAGACGTCGTCCCTGTCGTGAGCTCCATCCACCATAGCCTCTTCGCCTTTCACTCCCAATCCTCGTCGCATTGAGCACGTCAATCTGCCGAATGCACCTGCGCAGGTGGATGCCGGCGGATTTGTTCCCTGCGTAAGTCTGGAAGGCGTCGAGCCTGTTCTTGCTGATCATCAAGCACAACTATGGTGACACAGAGAAAGCCGTGAGCCTCTCAAACCTTTGCAAACGGAGAAACAAACACAACCTCATTGTAATAGGCTGGGACTTTCAGCTGCTTAGGATCGTTATCCAGTGCCCTTCCCAGGACTTCTTCTGGAGCTGTCCAAAAACGAACGCGTTAGAGTTTTTTCTAGTGTCTAAATCGAAGGAACTCACTCAAAGGTGTTGGATAAGGAACAAATGTAGGTTGCAGCTTTTGGTAGGAGGTTTTTGGTCCCTCGCCAGGCTCGACACCGCCGTTGCTGCGATTGGCCGGAATATCTTGGTCATCCTGGAACATCTCAAGTTAGAATCGCAGGGACGACGATAGGGGGGTCAAGACTCTTTTACCAGATGATATTCTGCGTTGAGTACTTTTTCCATAAGTGCGACTCGTTTCTTCACGAACTCAATAATTCTCCTGTTGAAGAATGCTTCGGCGTCAGTTAAATGATTGTCATTTCCTGGCGCGTGGCCATTAACCATGGTTTCCTGAGCTTTTGAACTCAAGAATGAACCAACCAGTGGCAGCTTCAGTTCTTCACGTACAGCTGACTGTAGCCTTCTAAATCGTTCCATGGTTCTTTGAATGGTCCACCAGGAAAGTATGATCCAAAATCAACTACTGAGGTGCTCTGCAATGAAGACCTCATCAAACACACACACACACACACACACACAGACAGAGGCAGAGAGAGAGAGAGAGAGAGAGAGAGAGAGAGAGAGAGAGAGAGAGAGAGAGAGAGAGTACCTTCCCACTAGCGATGATTGACCCTCTCTCTTCGTGGTCATGTAAAAGACATTTGACATTTTTTATGTCCCAAAAGTCACGACTTTACATTGTTTAATCTCAGCCGTTAGATTTTAGGATATGCCTAGAATAAGTGTCTCTAGTATATGCTATTATTATATTGGCTCTTTCATTTAAATATATGAGTATGATGATGATGATGATAACAACTTTAATGATGATGATGATGATTATGATGATGGCAGTTTTCAACAAAGAAGAGAAAAATACATGCAGATCTAAAAATGGTCCTGTCAAATGCTAACAAGCACCTAGGCTTTTCCACCATTGTGTCGAAAGTGAAGGTCGATGTGGTAGAAGGCCATTTTGAGCGTAGATAAACTCCATTCAACCACGGACACCTCATCAAACAAATTTGAACTGTGCAATAGGAATTTAAAATAAATAAGTTAATCCATGCCCTTCCATTGGTTCACATAAGGCTAGTAACTCCAGTTGCAAGCTAGCATATTTCCGTTGGGAAACAATTGGGAATGTCAATTATGATCGAAAGGGTGGTCTAAATCCAACAGCACCTCTAACAACATGGAGTCCCTACATGGTTATGTTCAATACCATGGACAGTGGCGCTCTTGCCATGGTATGGGGGACGAAGTCAGCCTCCAACAATGGTATACAAACTATGTATTCCCAATCTGTATCTTTTTCTCCCAAGGGGCTCCAAAACGTCAATACGGACAACGACGCTCCCACATCTCTGCAACGTGATGTTCATCACCCTGAAGATGAACTGGAGTGTTTCCCTCCACGCGTGAATCCCAGTGGGAGATTCATGTCCATGCACAAGAGTCCAAAGGAGATGCGGTCCTGGACTGAGGAAAACAAAATTGTTGATTGTGACCTCCCTTCTTGTTTTGTCTGGGCGCCCATGACGGGATCCATATAGATGAGGTGTTGGTGGTATGTGTATTGCAAGTTCCTAGTCCCAGGGGAAGATTTTGGCTTTGCTCAGGCTCACCAGTAGCCAGCTTTCCAAGGTCTCTTGGTGGTGAAGAATGTAGTTGATGGGGCTCGGGCGCATCATTCCGACCACGTCCATAGGACAGTATTGGGAGGAGTGGGAGGTTGAAGGAGATCGCAGAACTGGGCAAGGATATCTAGCTGCTTCTGCGTTTCTAGTCCTACGATATCGGACTTGGCTGTGAGCGTGGTAAAATGCTAATTTACATGCTCATATGCGAGGATGTAGACACTTCCAGAAGATTCCAATCTCAAATCATGCTCACCAACATCAACCGGCAATGGCTGTTTAGAATCTTGAGAACTGCACATCATAGGCAAGTACTTCAAGCTTGGTGCTCATTATGACAAGCTCATCCGCGTCCAATCACGTCTTCTCAGTTCCTATGCCCCAGAAGATGTCAATTAATACCTCATTACAAGTGTATGTTTAAGTTTTTTTTAAGCCAAACTTGAAGCATAAGACCGACTTCTCTAAAAAAAATAGGCATACCTCTCTTTCCCTGGAAACGCTTCTCTAACAAAGTAACGGCCTTAGTCAAACTATTCAATTGGGTCACAACTGCCTAAATAACCATTATTTAAATGCAAGTAGAATATTAAATGTTACATGCCTGAAATGCCTTTTCGTAATCTTCTTCTCCTGGCTTTAAAACATCAGGTGATGGTTTCTCGGTCTATTAAAATGTCATGTCAGCTCCATGTCTACATTATTATAATTACCTCTTCCTTTTTTAAGTTTTCTTTCTTCTCGTTAGTGTTAGTTTGAGATTCCCATTCAGATTTCTCAGAATTAGGGTAAGTTATGGTAGTTGCTGCATCATTCTCGTGTAAAGCACTAGCTAGAATCCCTGTAAATCAAACTAGGTTATATACTCCCCGAAAACAACCGTACCGGGATATAGGCCACGAGAGGCAGTAAAGTTACTTCTCCAGATAACTACCTGTTACTAATTATAAGCGTTCACGTTTTGAAATTCATTACCTGCTCATCAGCGCTTCCTGATGCAAAAAAGTCACCCGATTTGCAAAATTCAGCGCAATTCGTAGATCCTTCATGACCCTTCAACATATACAAAAGCTGGCCTTCTCTTAAATCCCAAAGCTGCTGCAATTGTAAATTTACAGTAACCAAAGCCATAGGGTTGTTACCCTTAGTCCACCATCGTCACATGTTGAGAGAAGGTAATCGCCAGAGGGATGGAAGGACACTGTGTTTACAGTTCCTGCGTCAGCAGCGTAATGTTGAACCAATCTTTTGCTTCTAGTATCCCAAATCTGCTACATTTGAGGCATATTAGTACGTCAACATTTCCAACGTTTCGTGGACACCTGAATGCATTCGTCAGTTCCGCAACTTGCAATGCACTTGCCTTCGGGGTGAAACCTAGCTGACCGCACCATCCTTCATTTGTCAAAGTGAATAACATTCTTTGCTTGATCTACAGATTTCCATACCCGAGTATGTCTATATACTGGTGAATACACTGACGGCTTTCAACATCCCAGAGCCGAATAGTTTTATCATCAGATCCTGACACAATTGATCTAAGAGAAACTAATGATAAATTTACACCAGTGACTACTTAACCTGCCATCATTGTTGAACTCTGCAGACCTAACCCAGTTCAGATGCCCAAGTAAAGCAAATGCAAATTTTTCTGTCTCCACATCCCAGACCTTTCAATGGTTCACAATACGAAACAAAGAAGCCAAAAACAGAAGCTAAAGAATACCTTCATGCATTTATCATCGGAGGCGCTTAAAAGGTATTCGCCACTTGGATTGAAGGCTATTGATCTAACAGTTCCGGAGTGTCCCTTAATAACAGTAGACTTTGCATACCTGGAACATGAAATTTACTGTATATATATTTAAAGATGTAAATACTGTATACACTCTTGGAATCCATAAGCGTACAGTCTTATCCTTAGATCCGGAAGCAACAACAGTGTCTAGAGGAGAGACCGCTACAGAACATATGGGAGCCTGCCAAACATTTCCTGTTCTTACTTCACATTCCCCGTTTTAATAACTGACCTTGTGTCCTTGTAAACAGTATGGCCTGCGTATTTGCCTTCGAGATTCATGACACGATTGAAGTCCCCACATTAAAACATTGCCGTCTGCACCTCCAGATACTAGGTGCTTCATGTAAGGCCGAAAGCATATTGAGGAAACTCCAGAAAAATGCATTCTCCCTCCTCTGTGTGCTGGGTAGGAGATCACAAGCGAAGGGTCCTCACAGTGAGGAGGAATGGCCCTAGTTTCTGCCATCTGCCAAGAAGTGAATGTTGAACCTAGAAGGAAATTTTTAAAAGAAATTCATTCTGCAGAGCAAGAAAACGTATATCCGCCTTCCCATTGGTCCCTGTAATGCTTATGTCATGTCTTCTTCATAATGTAGTGCAGATGTAATGTCTGGAGGATCACCTAAGACATTTTAATAGCACAAGAGTGAGGAGAAAGGCACTATCTCCGAGTATTTGTTCTAGAAAAGTCGTGCCACTGGAATGTAACAAAAAAAGCATGCATAAAAAAAAAGAAGCAAACCAAGCATTTTCAGACCAAGCATACCAGAATCAGGTCTATATTTGAGTCTCAAATCGAGCATGCTCACTCACAGGCAGCCATTGCCAGCAGCACGTGGGATTAACCAGTTTGCTATCTGCTTGCTCAAAAATGGAGTGGACGAGGGAATCAATTTGATCTAAGGTGCTAATTCTTTTCCTGGTTGCTGACATGTGAAGGGAAGGATTTTAAAGCAGGAACAACCTTCACAAATTATAAAGAATGTTCATGGCTGCTAACTGCCAGGCATCACCTGGTTATGATCTTGAACAGTGCGTATTAAATCCAAGACTTATATCATTGAGGACTTGATAAATGCATTCTCCATGTGAGTTGCACTTGATTCCTAGGTAGCAATGACTTCTGATCATTGACAAGTTGAGATCAATGCCACCGCCACTTAAGAATACTTACTGGTTTGGGAGCACCAAATATCTGCTTCCCTAAAGTGAATGGCTAAGCTTGGATATCCCAAGCCTTGGGTGCATGTCTTTCTGTGGGGGAAACACTGTGGCTTAATGGCTCGGTATGAGTATCCTGACTCTCCCACCTCCATCCCAAAGGGAAGGTCGAAGCCCGAGTGAGGACCAATGAGCTACAACGTACTCAAGTGGGGCACCACTCCACTTGAGCTGGGAGTACTACAGTTTGTTTCCCTCCAAGAGTGGGAGCTACTTTTGAGCATTTCCTTGGGAGGCCTTTTTGTCACCCTCTGAGTTTATGCTCACTCCCACCCATGGACAATAACCCCCAGTCCCAACCTTAATTTGGTTTGGAAGCACCATTAAAGAGTTCCTTCAAGATTGAATCTTTAACCTCATTATCCTTACTATACTTTTGGAACCCTCTGCATCCCCTCTCCTGAAGACTCGACTCCCAAAACATGCATCAAGGTAGGGGCTTTTGATTGCATGATATGAAACAAGCAATGAGATGACACCTCATTGTATAGCATCTCCCAAAGAAGAAGAAATGATTTACATATTTGATCCTTTATCCCCGATGACTCTTTTTTTGGTCTAAAGTTGACTAAACCTTAAGCTTGTGCACTCAGCCTTCAATTCAATCCAAGAAAAGTGTCTGAAAGAGTACGGCAATGACCACTTGACCAATAGACTAATTTCTTTAGTTTTGATTGACCACTGACATTCATGCCTAAGAATGATCCACTACTACTGTGCTAAATAGTTAAGGACTCACTTATTTGCCACTCATAGCAATGCAAAGAAGATTTACTTTTACCCATAGTAGCATGGAACAACTCATGGTAACCACCATAGGCTAACATTAATCTTACCAACTCAAAGTTTAACCTTGAGTTGCTAATGTGCAACACTCATTAGCTAAAGTGCAAACTCGTGCAAATGGAATATCTCACATCCATTTTATGAGCCCAAGTGAAAGCTCATATAACCTAGTATAGAAAAGTAACCAAAATCCATACCTAAGGGACATATGTGAAGCCATAACACCCAAATGTGTACTCACTATCGTTTTCATCTCTGGGTATGCAATGAGACTAATTGCCTAAATTGATAGTAATCACTAAGACTCATCCTCTAATACCAAATCTAGCACACATGGTTTTCTCCCTTTACCCTATAGTGGTTTACCATAGGATAACCATGGAGTGGAAGTTTAACCCTTGCATGTAGGGGGCTAAGGGCAATAGGGCGGAATCTGAGTTCAAGGCTTTGGGCCACAGAATAAAGGTATAGAACGGAGTCCAACTCTTGAGAATATAGCAAAGGAACATGAGCACAAAGCAATGTTGGAACAGTCCTAAAATTTTCAATATCCCAATGCCAGAACTAGCATGAAGACAAAGATAAATGGAATTTGGCATCCTATAAGCCTAAGAACAAGCTTATATAATATGGTACAAAAAGGTAACCAAATCCCCAAAGGAACAAATGTGAAGTCTTAGCACCCAAATGTATACCCACTCGAAAATCGAGTTTTATTGAGTCTTGGATGTGGTGAATCACTCTTTGATGATGTGTTATTTGAAGCTGAGTATTGTTGAAGGATTGGTCTCAAATACTAAGTATAGTATTTTTGACTTTGGTTAGTTTAGTTGTCAAAAAGCTTTAAGTGATGATTCTCTTCTTTTGCTTTCTTTTATCTTTGTTTTGGTGTTAATAGTATTGAAGTGATGCCTTGACATTGACATTGAAGTCGCTAGTCTTTACTAATCCATGTGGAGAAGCTCTATTTAATCATAGTATTCAATACATTTAAATAATGATAGCATATACCACCTAGGTGTGCTATACCACCTAGGTGTACTCATCCCCATTTGCCCATGTGTCTACAAAATATCATGAATCTGCCACATGGCCCATCTAGGCAGGCAAATCCAAGGCTACCCAACTCATTCATTGGCTAGAAAGACCAACCAATTGAGCTGGGAGCCTCGATTCCATGTTGTGTTGCACAAAAGGAATCCCACATAAGAGAGGATGAAAAAAGGGCACTTAGAGGGGAGGGGACAGCTTGCAACAACCATGTTTCCACTAGCTGGCCACAAGGCATCTTAGAACTACAAAAATGGGGGCTCCAAAGCACCAGGCAAGATGCAATTGCCCCCAATTGCCCCACCACATAACCCTTGCAGGAAAGAGACCAACAACACTCCTTTATTAATCAGATCTGCTCAGGGCCACTACATTACCACCAAGGCACTTTACTACTCTAGAATTCTCCCTTAAACCCTTTCAATCCTCTCAAGAGAACACTTTGAAGATTTGACCCTCAAGAACACTCTTAGATTCAAGAATTAGCCAAGAATTAAATGGATTTCTTCATGACATAAGCAAAGTAGCAAGAAAAGACCATTCCTTACACAGGGAGCTGGTGTGAAAAAGGATGAGACCAAAAGGTCTTTGGAAAAGGGAATAAAGAAGAAAGAGCCTAAAGAAGACTTTAGGATTTCTTCTTTGGCCCAAGGTTGTTGAAAAGCTAACATAGAAAAAGCAAGTGTAGGAGATGGAGTCATCTATTGAGTAGGTGCTAAATATAGGAGTAGGGGAAGCTAGTATCAAGAGGATGTTGGAACAAAGGGAATTTGGGATAGAGCAAGAGATTCCCATAGAGCAGCAGGTACAAGGATATTTTACTTCAACATTAGGAGTAGAGGGATATGAGGAGCCAAAAGTGGTAGTGAACAGGAGGCTGAGAGGAGATCTCAAGTGGTCAAGTTCAAGATGAAGAAGGAAGTGGTTAGAGAAAAAGGGAAATAGATTCTCTTGATGCAAAGATTCTCAAGATGCAGTATGAAAAGGAATTTATGAGTCTAGCAAAAGAGATTGGAGGAAGCCAAGTGAAGCTACAATGGCTAGTAGAGAACCTATATGGAGAATGCTACAAGGATAAAACAAGTAACATTTTAGCCAAGACAAAGAGGAGAAGTAGAAGCCGACACAGGGATAATTAGCTTCCAAGATAGAAGATTCCATATCTATTAATTGGAATGGAATATACAAATTGAGTAGGATTTTGGTGAGGATGCAATTACCATTGCAACCAAGGATGCAATTAGCATTGCATCCTAGGTGGTGGCAAGGTGGTACAACTATACCATCCAAACTCTAGAAATAGTCAAAGTCATGTTTGATTGATGTGGTGTCTAAGGTGTAATGTGGAGATGCATGAATATTCCCTATGGGAGGAGAATTTGCACTAGAGGACAGCAGAGATCTGGAGGAAATTAGCAAGAGAGCTAGCTATAAAAAAGAGTGCAATGACAATGAAGGGTTAGGCTGGGCCTGACCCCCTTTCTAAAGTGTTTAACAGTGTTTTAAGGCATTTACAAGTGTTCTTAGAGAGTTGCAAACCCCAATAAATCTTAGGAGCTAGGAACAAGGTGCCACCTCTTCTTGGCTAGGAAGAGTCTGCAGTGAGTAGCATTCCTTGAATCTTAGTGTGAGGAGATTGGCAGCTGGAAATTGAGTGTGCATTTGATTGAGCGGCAAATTGGATCCTCAAATCTCTATTTGGATCACTGTTACTCCCATTAACTTTGTGCTTCTACAGTCTTGGAAGAACTATCACATAGTAGGCCACATGGTAGAATATCTGCTAGTGACATGGGCCAATAAGGGGAGTTTGACTGTTCCCCCTTCCTTGAGGGGTGAAAGCCCAAAGCGTGTGTCTCCCAAGGGGGGGTGTGGGGGCGGGATTGTAGGGGTTTCCAAAAGTATAGTGGGGATAGTGTGAGGTCTAGGAACTAGTCTTGAAAGAACTCTCCAGTGGTGCTTCCAAATTGACTTGAGGTTGAGATTGGGGTTGGGGGGCCTTGGGTGGGAGTGAGCATGGACTTGGGTGGTACACTACTTATAATTCGGTATTCTTTACTGCCATGACGGCAGGAGGTCAGTATTGCAGGACCTGTTATTAGTTCGCACTTGAGCTAGTTGAGAAACTAGTCATTGACCGTGCATTTAAATGGGATAAACAACAGGTAGGAACCCTATGTGTTTCTTGCTGAGCATACTCGGCCCGGTTTGAGAAACTCCTATCATTGGCTTGCATTTGCTAATATCAAGAACCCCCGTGATATTGAGATTGGTCCCTCAATATTTGCTAGATGATAGCTTACTGTATCTACCAAACATCCTCGCTATCATGCCCTTTGTGTTAGTCTCATTTCAGTCCCAAATATTATTTATAGAAAGTGTCTAAATTCGCTCATTTGGCATATCTACGGAATGTAGAGATTGTCCTAAACACAATCGTGTTCGTCCCATGTCTAAATTCGCAATGTAGCACCATTCCAT
>NW_003314276.1:42916-53690 GCF_000143415.4 Selaginella moellendorffii
CGCGAACTCTATTTGGCTTTGTTTTGCATGCTAGTCCTGGCATTGGGATGCTGGTTGCTTTAGGACTGTTCCAAGTTGCTTTGGGCTCCTATACCTTCGCTCTTTGGGCTGTATGCTTAGGAGTTGCTCTGTGGTCCGGTTTTGTCACTCTTTGGCTCCATGCTTGGGAGTTTGGCACCGTTCCTTCATTCAGTGGCCCAAGGCCTTGAACCTTGGGTTTCACACCACTGTCCTATGGACACATGGCATATAACACATGGCAAATGGAGGGTTTAGGTTCTGCTTTGTGGTGTTTTCCTATGGTAAATCACCATAGGATAAAGGGTAAAACCCATGTGCGCTACAATGCCCCACATGAGTACTATACACGTCATTGGTCCTCACCCCTTCCTATGGGCTTCGGCCTTCCCTTCAAGATGGAATTGGGGGAGTAGGGGCACCCATATCAGGCTGTTAGGCCACGATGTTTCTCTTTGGGGTCCTGAAGCAAAGTGATGCACTGAAAGCTTGGGATTTAGAGGGTCCTATAATCAAGTTTTATTGTACTAAGGGAGTTTATGAATCTAAAGGTTTGGTGTGCTTGGCTTCTTGTGCTTGTAGGGAGTGTAGTTAAACCTTAAGTCCACTCATAACCTCCATAATTCCTATTCCTGACTTGGGGATTTAATAGCCCCGTGCAAGCCACTTTCAATCGAAATCATAATTGGTGGGTTCAAGTGATTCCCATGGATAGATTATCTCCAGCTTTAAAGAAAAGCACCATTATAGAAATCAAAATAGAGTATTTTCTCTTAGCTTATATACAAGAGTAAGTGGTTCAGATTGAAACCAATCTGACAGTCACTATTGGCTAAATGTAACACTACATTTTATGGATGCTCATGCAGAGAAGAGCGATGTGTAGCAATTTTCCTTGTCTTATTTTATTTCCCAAGGCTACTACAATGAATGGAAAGGCTATGATATCGTTTAAGCCCGGTGCCTTTATTCCTGGATTTCCAATACAATCTGTTGTGGTTAAATACCTACACATTCATTTTGATCTATCCTGGTATGTGCATGAAACACCAACTTGATAGCCTCTCATCCTTTTTCTTCACAGGGGCAAGATCTCTCTGAAAAGCTTGATCCCTCGAATGTTTCTTTAATTTCACAATTTTATGCAGGTTAGATGAATTTTTGTCTAAGCTTAAGAAACCATTTTTTGGGGAATCAGGTTCATTATCTTCCTGTTATATATCCCTCATCACATGAAAAGTCCCATCCAGTGGATTATGCACAAAGGGTAAATGTGCTTGAAACTAATACTCATACTTATCATTCTTTTGATTTTCAGGTGAGATATGCAATGGCAAGGAGCCTCAATGTTCCAGAAATAGAACACAGTTACAGTGATTTACTCCTTTCTACAAGATTGTTGTTGCTGAAAATGGTATGTCCTTGAAATCTTGTGAGTTTATTTAGTTTGCTCTTTCTTTAGCCTTTTTCAACCTCATTCACACTTGAAATGACAAAAATGGACACAGTAAGTGATCGGCATCAAGTCCTTTCTTACAGAGTTGTTCTCAGAGATCTTAGGCCTGACCTCCCAAGTTTTCTCATAGCAACTCCAGCTTACAGATGCCAACACACTCTACTATTTGGAGAAATTCTCAATCATGAATTCATCTTGCAAGTAAATCTATCAACATGCTCTTTTCCTGTTCACATAGTCCTCTTCTACTCATGCAGTGAACAATTGATGAGGTTTGAGTTCTTGCAAAGCCTGGGACTTACACATTCTCCATTCAAAGAGCAGGTAAGAAGTGAAGATCGATATGTCTTAAGAAAATTGGCTACTCACTTCAGAAATTCACAGGCTTTTGCAATGTTTGACAGGAAAAAGCATGAATTTGTCACCTTCCAAGAGGTAAGAATTGTCACTACTTGTTTTCTCCCAACACTATCCGATTGATGCAGTTTGTGGCTGCATCAGTATCTTTGTCCAGAAATGCAAGCTTTTTGAAGCTGCTGGATTTGATGTTTTGCCATGCGGTCCACAAGAACAGTGACGAAATGCTTCTCATAGACAAGGTAAGCTTTTTTATCTCACAATTTTTCTTTAAATCTTGTGTTCTTTCTTGAAAGGTTGCCACACTTTTGGAGAGGAATTGTGCTGGATCTATAAGCAAGGTGGCTTTCAATGCAACTTAAATGTACATTTCTCCAAGTCTCTTAGGGACTAATACAAAAACGAGTCACCCTTGGTGCTATTCACTCAACTAGGCCGTCCTGCAATTCTCCACCTAGTAACAATCGCTGCCCTCCAATCATGGCTATTGTGGTCATCGCCTCCGCAGTGCATCCAGTGCCAAATCGCCATGTCAAGCCTCCTTTGTTACCGTGTCCAATGGTCTCCATTTCCACTTGACCTCTCCCTCGTGCTCTAGTCCATAGCATGGGGTCCATAGTCGTCGTCAAGCTGTCAGCGCCTCCTTGATTTTTCTGTGCTCCTGGAGCAGCATATCGCTCAAGCGGATAGCAGCCAGTGTGAGCCTCCACCAATTCGCCATGATTGCTGAAATCCAAGCGCTCTGCCCTTTGAAGTGGTTGAGGTTCCAAGCCTCCCAGAGTGCCTGTACCCTGAAAGCCCGCCACATCTCCCATCTCTTCTATCCAAGGGCCTCCCACACTGGGGTCCCAATTTCGGCTCCTACCGCGTCCCATCTAACTTGGATGCCCCATCCTGAACGTCCCCAACAACCAATCTTTCACCACGCTGCTCCTGTGCATGGCTCCCTTGCCTCTGGGGACCATTGGGTGACGTCCCCTTCTCGAATTTCAAAATCCTACTTGCTCCCTGGTTCCCTCGCCGCCTTTGCTACCTGCCTCCACGTCTCCTTGGCCACGTCACATTCCCAAAGGAGGTGTGCGACTGTCTCTAGTTCCTCGCATTCCAAACACCTACGAGCATTCTCTGCTTGAAACCGCTGTCCTACTAGCAGGCCATTTATCGCCATGAGCAAGAGGTTACCTTTGATTTTTCCTGGATCAGTAGTTTCTAGAATGCCACAGTGTTGTCAATCACCTGGTCTGCCTCCACTCCTAGCGCAATCCACTTTTGCCACAGTCTTGGTATTTCTTCTCTCTCGAATTCCCTGTTCACCATCAGTCCATTCTGCGCATCCTTAACCTCATATGTAAAGAAGCCGTTTGCACCACATCTCCACACTGCTGGATCCTAGTCCAAGTCTTCTATTAGTGCTTTCCTCCACCATACTAAGCATCCATCTCCTTCTAGCCAGTATGGTGACTCTACCACTTATGTTTGAGTTGCTACTTGTCGCAGAACCTGGATTTGTCCTTTCACTTCATCGTCCGTGACCTGCAGCATCCACTGAGTACCTTTTGCCTCGAGGAGTGTGTCACCTCGCACTACTCAAAAAGGCCTGCCGAGTTTTTGGTTTGGGTATGTCAAAACCACACCTCTGTCTCCCCCTCTTTCCATGCTGGAGTAGGCACCATGAAAGCCCGCTTCCACTTTCCAAGTAGCACCTGTTCACCATCCGGCATTTCCTTCCTTTGAATTGCCACAAAGTCCCCAGCGTGTAACCTTCTTGCTGGCCATTTGTCAAATGTTCTTGCCTCTATCACTGCCCTCAGTAACCTCAACAGGTCCCACTGCACATTCTACCACTTCCCTAGCCCGAAGACTTGGAAGCGCTGGGAAGCTTTCTATGGATCTGGATCTATTACTCCGACCAGTTGCTTTATTGTCCTGAAGCCTCTTTGATGTACCTACCTCCATATGGTGTAGTGGTTCTCCCAGCCTAGTGTTCTGTCCCCTGCTTTGAACAACTTGTTGAAGAACCACTCTACTTGAGGCTCCCTAGTACAGGAGAGCAATGTGTGCTATCATGGATGCTGAGATTCCTATCCGTCTCATGCATTCCTCCAAAAAGTCCCAATCCACCCGGTCGTATGCCTTCTAAAAATCTAGTAGACACGCCACTGTGTTCTGTCATGAGGACTTTGCCCACCTTTGGGCCCGGAGGTAGGTCCAAATGTTCTCTGCAATCTGCCTGCCTGGCACAAACCCTATTGTAAGGAACCGACTCCCCGAGATGTCGTAGGCTAAAGGATCCCCAAAAGCTTGACCGAAATGACAAAGAGTTCATCGGATGGGACCAAATCGAGGATCGAGTCCAAGACCGATTCTAGGACCGAGTTCGAGATAGAGTCCGGAATCGAGTCCAAGACCGACTCGGGGACCGAGTTCGAGTCTGAGTTCGACACCGAGTTCGAGACGGAGTCCGAGATCCGAAATTGGGTCCGAGACCGAGTCCGAGGTCGAGTCCGAGGTCGGGTCCGAGATCGGGTCCGAGATCGAGTCCAAGATTGAGTCCGAGACCGAATCCGAAGTCGGATCTGAAATCGGGTCCGAGATCAAGCTAGAGACTAAGTCCAAATACTAATACGGGTCAAGGGGTGAAAGCCCAAAGCGTGCGTCTCCCGGGGGGGGGGGGGGGCTGCAGGGGGTTCCAAAAGTATAGTAGGGATAGTGAGGTCCAGGAACTAGTTTTGAAGGGACTCTCCAGTTGGGCTTCCAAACCGACTTGAGGTTGAGACTGGGACCGAGGGGCCTTGGGTGGGAGTGAGCATGGACTTGGCTGGTGCCGGAGGGGCCATCCAAGGAAGTGCTCAAGAGCAGCTCCCACTCCCGAAAGGGAAACCGACTGCGGTGCTCCCGGCTCAGGTGGAGTGGTGCCCCACTTGAGTACCTCGTGGCTCATTGGTCCTCGCCCTTCCGGGGGCTTGGGCCTTCCCTTCGGGATGGAAGAGGGGGGGTAGAGGTACCCATATCGGGCCGTTAGGCCACGGTGTTTCGCCCTGACGTCCCGAAGCAAGTGCTGCACCCAAGACTTGGGATTTAGAGGGTCCCATGATCAAGTCTTGTGGTACCAAGGGGTGTTAGGAATCTGGAGGCTTGGTGTGCTTGGCTGTTTGTGCCTGTGGGGAGTGTAGCCGAACCTTAAGTCCAGTCTAACCCGGGGAGGGGGATTGGGAGAGATTTGGGAATCCGTAGATGGATGGCTAACACTCCGTTGCTCGTGCAGTAAGTAGCTGAAACCAAGTAGGACCAAGTAGGAGCTGGTACCATAGGCGGGAACCTTGGCGAGGGAACTTAGCAAAAGCCAAGGCAGAGTTTGTCGGATAGACGAGGTAAGCTGGCAAATTGGAAAGGAAAAATTTGTGGTTTACAATTTGGTATCGGAGCCTCTT
Organism: Selaginella moellendorffii; assembly: GCF_000143415.4. NCBI lineage: Eukaryota > Viridiplantae > Streptophyta > Lycopodiopsida > Selaginellales > Selaginellaceae > Selaginella > Selaginella moellendorffii. The sequence goes on from NW_003314276.1 coordinate 48,179, forward strand.
CCTCAGTTCTAGCGAAGGATAGAGGCGGATTGCTGGGAGATGGCAAGGGCAGGACGTAAGCGAATCTAGGCAGAGACGGAACCCTTCTCCAGAGTTGGAGCCTCCGGTCGAACAGGAGGCTATGGATGAGGAATCCTTGCATGAGGAGGACTCCAGTGAGGCAACTTCCAAACAGGAGTCTGGTGGTGAGGTTCGGTCGTCCAAGGCTCGATTGGATGTTCTAGAAGGACAATTGGCACAGACCAATGCCCTGCTAGAGACTCTCGTACGCAAGCTAAAGCGTGACGAGAAGCGGAAGAAAAAGCGAAAGACTGCAGATGCTGGTAGCGCAGAAGGTGCGGACCCCTCGGCAGGGACTGAGGCAAAACCAGACAAGGTCGAACAGACCAAAGTGGAATCAGTCCCTTAGGCAGTTCCCAAGTACAAACCAAAGCCCCCACCGGTCTTCAAGGGAGTGAACGACTATAAGGTGGTGGAGGATTGGTTTTACGATATGGAGGACTACTTCCGAGCGTTGCGATTACCGAGCTCGGAGAAGGTCCCATGTGCAAAACCATACTTGGCAGATAATGCCAAGTCTTGGTGGAGAACGACAGAGGCCAACGAAGGACCAGTGGCCACTTGGGAAATGATGAAGGCGAGGATCCGCGCAACTTACGTTCCTCCGAATGCTACTCTGCATCTAAGGGACGAGCTGAGTAGGCTGAAGCAGACCGGAACCATTCAGGAGTATGTGAATGGGTATATGGCAAAGAGGATACTTGTCACGGACATGGGGGATATGGATGCGTTCCATGCCTTCATATCAGGTTTGCAAACCTGGGCTCGCGGTGAAGTAATGCGGTGGAACCCGACCAACTACAAGGAAGCGTTGGATGCAGCCATCAAGGTGCATTTCAACGATAACCTGCGAAAGGGGAACGCGACGGGGTCGGGATCCATGTTTAGCAAAGGGGCCAAACCAAGGGGAACGTTTAGCAGAGGGAAATTCAAGAAGAGTTTCTCTAAGAATGAGTCCTCGGGGTTCCGGAAAGGCAGATCTGGTGGCCAGCGAGCGAGTACGTGGGGGAGTCAAGTGAAAAGAGACAAACCCATGGATAAGAAGGTCAAGTCGTATAGCAGCGTGGGAAACAACGTATGCTACAACTGCGGCGAAGCTAAACACTTCTCGAGGGAATGTCCCTACCCGAAGAAGGCCAGAGCCAATATGGCCATCAAGTCGGGTGAAGTCCAAACAGAGGTATGTAATCCAGTCCCTAACTCAAAGTTACTCATTACACGAGCAACTTTGGTAGAGAGTTGTTCGTGACATCTACTAGCCCTCCGAGGGAAGCTCAGAGGTAGCTTTGTTAAAATCCTTATTGACACGGGTGCTTCGGATAATTTTGTGGCTGCAGACATAGTCCGGCAAGCCGGACTAACAGTGCAGCGGCTAGGCGAACCAAGGACTATAGAGTTTGTTCAAGGTAGCCAAAGCACCGATGAGGTACTTCGACAAGCGAGAGTCGAAGTGGGGACTTGGAAGGTGGACATGGATTTCACCGTGTTGGACATGGCGGGATTTGACGTGATCTTCGAAATGGACTGGTTCAATCGATTTGTGGTAGCCCTGCATGGACAAGGTAGAAACCTTGTGGTACTGGCGAATGCCCAAGGAAGAAGATCTAGGGTGGAGGCCCAAGATCTAAAGGTAGGGCAAAGCAAGGCCAAAGATTCCTGCTTAAATCTGGTGTCCACGAGAGGACAACTCACTAAAGGAACTAAGGCGGCCTTTTTGTGCTTACTCTCGGTGAAGAGTGACAAAAAGACAGGAACGGAAGAAGTACCTTTAGTGATCCAGCGGGTGTTAGACCAATTCCAGGATACCATGCCAGAGGAGCTACCGGCGGGGCTACCCCCAGCACGACGGATAGAACATAAGATTGAGCTCGTCAAGGGTGCTGAGGCAGTGGTTCGTCCCCCTTATCGTTTGAACGAAAAAGAACTCAAGGAGCTCAAGTGCCAACTAGAGGAGTTGGTGGACAAAGGGTATGTTAGGTTGAGCAAGTCGCCGTATGGGGCGCCGGTGTTATTTGTGAAAAAGAAAGATGGATCTATGTGTATGTGCATAGACTACTGGTTGCTCAACAAGTATACAAAGAAGAACAAGTACCCTTTGCCAAGGATTGAGGACCTGTTCGATAGGTTGGGAAAGGCAAAATACTTCTCGAGGATTGACCTAAGGTCAGGATACTACCAGATTAGGGTAGCCGAGGAAGATGTCGAGAAGACAACCTGTCAAACGAGGTATGGGAGCTTTGAGTTTCTGGTGATGCCCTTCGGGCTATGCAATGCGCCGGCAACGTTTTCGGCGCTAATGAACCACATCTTTGTACCCTATCTGGATCACTTCGTGGTCGTCTATATCGACGACATCCTGATCTATAGTGAGACGCTAGAGGAGCATGCCGAACACTTGGCGAAGGTGTTTGAGAAACTAAGGGAACACAAACTGTATGCTAAAGAGAGCAAATGTGACTTTGCTCAATAAGAGGTAAAGTTTCTCGGGCATGTGGTGGGCCAGGACGGGCTCAAGGTGGACCCGGAGAAGGTCCAAGCGATCCAGGAATGGGAGCGACCATCCAATGTACACGAGTTGAGGGCATTCCTGGGGCTATGCAACTACTATCGAAAGTTTATCAGACACTATTCGAGAGTAGCCCTGCCCTTAACGGACCAAACAGGAAAAGGGGAGATGGTGTGGACAGCGGAATGCGAGGTGGCATTCGTCCACCTCAAAGGGAAGTTGAGGAAGGCTCCCGTATTGGCATTACCAGACTTTGGTAAGGACTTTGAGGTAGAAATGGATGCTTTGGACTTTGCGTTGGGCGCAGTTTTGAAGCAAGACAACCATCCGGTAGCGTTCTTCTCAAAGAAGCTGGACAAGGCTCAACGGAAGTGGCCTGCCCACGAGAAGGAATTGTTTGCGGTGGTCAAGGTGTTCAAGGAGTGGCGACACTACCTTGGGAGACACTTCAAGGTTTACACGGACAATGTGGCAACGAAGCACTTCTTGTCACAGCCCGACCTAAGAGGGAAACAAGGTCGGTGGGCCAATGCCTTGGCTGAGTTTGATTGCGAGATTCTGTACAAGCCTGGGAAGAGCAACATCGTGGCGGATGCGCTAAGTCGAAAAGCGAGCTTGAGGTTGGCAATATCCAGCGCAACAGCAACCTTTTGGGACGATGTGCGGACAGCATATGAGAACGATGGTTTAGCACAAGAAGTGTTGCTAAAGAATCTAGAGGCACGAGAAGCTCACCAGAGAGGTGAGCTGCCAACGGAAGAGAAAACGGGCTATGCGGAACGCAACGGACTCATCTATTACAAGCAAACGAGGGTGTATGTTCCAGAAGGGGAACTAAGGAAGGTGGCCTTAGAAGAGTGTCATGACGGACCTCTTGCGGGACACGGCGGAGTGCCCAAGACGATGGGCTTACTCAAAAGGAAGTACCATTGGCCAGATATGGCTAAGGACGTCCAAGACTATTTAAAGACATGTCCAACATGTCAGCAGGTAAAAGCCGTGACTAAGGCTAGTGGGGGCTTGTTGCAAAGCATCCCAATTCCAGATCGCCCGTGGAAATGTCTTACGATGGACTTCATCACGGGACTCCCTCCAAGCGAGGGGTTTGATGTGATATTCGTGGTGGTGGACCGATTTTCGAAAATGGCACATTTCATACCCACCACAACAGAGGTGGATGTGGAAGGTGTGGCGAAGCTATTTTTCGAACAAGTGGTTCGAGTGCGGGGAAGACCACAAGAGATCATCTCAGATCGAGATAAGATCTTCACCAGTAGGTTCTGGAGGACTCTCCTAGAACAGTATCGCACCAAGTTGAAATTCAGCACAGCCTATCACCCACAGACAGGTATGGGGTATTAAGTCAAGTTGTTGGTACTAACACTTCTTGACAGACGGACAAATGGAAAGGGTGAATAGGCAGCTGGAGGATTATTTGCGATGCTATGTCTCGGAAGACCAGACCGATTGGGTAAGTCATTTGGGACTTGCGGAAATGTGTTATAACAACTCACCACATTCGAGTATCGGGGTGAGTCCATGGGAAGTCATCAATGGGCGAGCTATTGAAGGTCCTGTGGAACTTGGCATGGCCGAGTATCATGGAGAGTTGCCCGCAGTGGAGGCATTCACGGTGGAAAGACTCAGCATTTGGAATCTAGTGAGGGATTCCTTGGAACGGGCTCAACAAAGGCAAACCAAATACGCGAACCAGAAGCGTCGGGATGTAGAGTTCCAAGCTGGGGAGAAGGTGTGGCTGAACACCAAGAACCTCAGACTACCAAGTGGGATCAGCCGAAAGTTGACCCAAAGGTAAAGATGCATGTACTCCTGTGAATGAATTGATCTTGAGTTCCTTAAGCAGGTTCGCGGGGCCTTACGAGATTGAGGCACGAATCGGTAAAGTGGCTTACCGACTCCAACTTCCTCAAGAGATGGGGAAGGTGCACCCAGTGTTCCACGTGAACTTACTCAAGCCGTACTTTGAGGATCTGCTTCGCAAGGACCAAGTGAGACCTTTACCTGAGGTTATCCAAGGGGAAGAGGAATACGAAGTCGAGGCCATCCTCAATGCGCGCAAGAGCAAGCGACAAGGACGCGAGGTGAGAGAGTTCCATGTGAAGTGGAAAGGATTTCCACACTGCGAAGCAACATGGGAACCGGAGGAGAACCTAGCGAACGCGCGAGATCTAGTGGAGGAATTTCTGCAAGGCAGAACTCTATGTACTTATGCAAAATTCAATTAAAAATATCAATTTGCAAAGTTGAGCAAGTGGCATATGTTGGGACCTGAAGGCGCGCCGAAGGTAAGCTAATTAGCATGGGTTGGATAGGTCAACCAGGCGTAGGGCACTACGCCCGACTCCCCGCGGGGATGTCGAATCCGTAGACGTATTCTACGGAGGTTGGGTTCGAGTCCCAACCCCCCTAGTAAAGCAAGGCTGGGTTCAAGTCCCGACCCCATACTAGGGCGTGGTGAGGTTAGGGGTATAGGGACACCTATATTCCGTTGTCATGGGCTCTTGGCCGGGGAGGCTAACTTAGGCACACCGCTAAATGGGGGGATGCCCCTGGAGACATGGTCAACAAGTCGTAGGATAAAACGAGACGTTCGATGTGGGCATCGAACTTCTTCTATGGGTGGTGGAGTTGTAAGGAACCGACTCCCCGAGATGTCGTAGGCTAAAGGATCCCCAAAAGCTTGACCGAAATGACAAAGAGTTCATCGGATGGGACCAAGTCGAGGATCAAGTCCAAGACCGATTCTAGGACCGAGTTCGAGATAGAGTCCGGAATCAAGTCCAAGACCGACTCGGGGACCGAGTTCGAGTCCGAGTTCGACACCGAGTTCGAGACGGAGTCCGAGATCCAAAATCAGGTCCGAGACCGAGTCCGAGGTCGAGTCCGAGGTCGGGTCCGAGATCGGGTCCGAGATGAGTCCGAGAT